>NC_081355.1:144766728-145097978 GCF_030684315.1 Stegostoma tigrinum | reverse complement strand
TTCAAAGGTGTTATCAAACAGCAGGATCTTGGAAGAATAAACCCAGAAGTAAATATAACCTGTGAGCGGGAATGCGCATCGACTGCAGAGGATCGACTTGCAGGGAATGGACTGTTTGCCAGTGGCTGTTTCTCGGGGGAACCCAAGTCATGGGCTTTCCAGGCTCCAGGCTTTAAATGTTATCACTCCCTGCCTCTCCCTATCCCTGATTTTAAAATCATTGATTAAAACGTTTTGTGACATCTGAAAGGTACAATTCAATAATCCCCACTGCAATCTGATCTGTCTTCCCACTAATCTTTGTTGACTAAGGGGGGTGACCTCACCGAGACCCTGAAAATGATGAAGAGGCCTGAATGTGGGAGTCACATCAAACCTAAGGGCCAGAACACAAGGTAGTCCCCTGATAAACCAATGGTGAGTGCAGGAGAAGTTCCCGCAAAGAGACAATTGTTAAGTGCCACAAGGCATAATTAATGAGAATGAGATCCATATGTTTAGCAGAGGTGGTAAAGCATGTGAGACAGGGGATCTAAATAATGTAGATGAAATAAGCTGGGAGTTGGCTTGTGTGAAAAATAAAACCCAGCATAGACCAAACAGGCAGTTTGAATGATGTCAACTCCATGTAAAGCAATTGTCCCCAAACTACTCACGTGCTGCAGATATCAGATGTCGGTCTGCTTGTAGATATTCTTTCCCTTATTTCCCTGTTCAGAGACATCATTGCACATCTTTGTGGCATGTGGGGCTTGAACCAAAATCTTCTGGCTCAGAGGTAGAGACACTACCACTACATAGAACATAGAACATAGAACATAGAAAAGTACAGCACAGTACAGGCCCTTTGGCCCACGATGTTGTGCCGTGGAATAATCCTAATCCAAAAATAAAATAACCTAACCTACATTCCCCTCAATTCACTGCTGTACATGTGCATGTCCAGCAGTTGCTTAAATGTCAATAATGACTCTGTTTCCACGACTACCACTGGTAAACTATTCCATGCGCTCACAACTCTCTGGGTGAAGAGCCTCCCTCTGACGTCTCCTCTATACCTTCCTCCTAACACCTTAAAACTATGACCCCTTGTGGCAGTCAATCCTGCCCTGGGGAAAAGTCTCTGGCTATTGACTCTATCCATGCCTCTCATTACCTTGTACACCTCAAACAGCATCAGTCTCCCTATATACTTGCTGCTGCTTGCTTAGGCCCACTTACGGACAATGCCTTCCATTTATAGTAAACATACTCTTTCTGCCTTCACAGTCTCAGTAGCAAATTACCTCTTGTTACCACATGGTACCAGGACTGAGATAATGGGAACTGCAGATGCTGGAGAATCCAAGACAATAAAGTGTGAAGCTGGATGAACACAACAGGCCCAGCAGCATCTCAGGAGCACAAAAGATGACGTTTCGGGCCTAGACCCTTGATCAGACCCTGTCCTCGGTTTGTGTATGATCTGGGAGCATTATTCCTTTCAGGCATGAATCCCTCAGTGAGCACTACAGAAGACCCACTGGTGATTTCAACATTTTGAGATGTGCTGATCACGCTTTAGCTAGAGGGTGGTGAATCTGGGGTACTCATTACCACTGGAAGCCAAGTCATTGAGTGTCTTTAAGATGGAGATAGATAGTAAGGGGGCCAAGAATTACAGGGAGAAGGCAGGACAATGGGGTTAAGAAACGTATCAGTCATGATCAAATGGTGGAGCAGTCTTGATGGGCTGAATGGCCTAATTCTACTCCAATATCTTCAGGTCTTCTGGTCTGCCTTATGTATTTCAATATCTTAGTTCTTTTCACAGATTAAAGAAAGCCAGCAATTTTCTCTGGATCCCTTCCAGCTTCTAATTGTCTTCACGGCAATTTAACGTCTAATTGAGCTCAGGAAGGCTGTACAATCAAATTGTCTTGTCTCCAGGTAAACACAGCAGACGTCATATATTTTTCTATAAAATGGAAATCATTTTTACCTTGACTGTTTGTGACCTGGTGAAATGAATCGTCTCCCTGCTGATCTTTTATACTGCGCTACATTAGCAGAGGAAAAGAATTATCCTAGTTATAGTTTTCATGGAATCACAGAACGATTAAATGTTCACAGGACAGAAGGAAACCATTTGGCCCACCATAAACGGTGTACAAATACTGCCTTCTCGGTATAACACTTTCCAAATAACCGTCTAGTTCTATTTTGAAGGCCTGGATTAAAATTAGCTCAGCCACACTCCCTTCCAGTACATTCCAGGCCTTAACCACATGCTGCATGAAAAACATTTCCCGAAAATCACTTTTGCTTATTTTACTAATCTATTTGAATCGGTGCCATTTCATCCTCAATCCTCTCATAAGTGGGAACATTTTCTCCCTATTTTAATTTGTCCAGATCTCTGGTGACGGCTTTAATGTTGTGATTTATTCCAAACAAAATATTCATTTTCAGTGTCTGGGCGTTGCTGACAAGGTAAGCATGTATTGGCCACCCCTGATTGCCCAGAGGGCAGTTAAGAGTTAACCACATTGCAATGGGTCTGGAGTCACATATAGATCAGACCAGGTAAGGACAGCAGATTTTTTCTCAAAACGACCGTATAGAACAAGATGGATTTTCCCAACAATCAATAAAGATTTCATGGTCATCATTAGGCCCTTAATTCCAGATTTTTAAAAAATTGAATTCCAATCCCTGTATCTGCCAAGGCAGGATTCAAACCAGGATCCTCAGGATATGACCTGGGTCTGTGGATACCACACTGCCATCAACATCACCTTCGCTTCAATCCTCCTTCTTCTTCAATGGGTAGATTGCAAACCCTTCTGCCACAGGTCTGAGTAGGGAATTCACGTCCTGAAAATGCCGAGGTATGATTTAATACCCTGCTCCTGAGGTCTCTGTTTCTGTAGCAATCTCACTTCAGACCAGGCATTAGTGGCTAGACCTTTTGAATATAAAAACTGGAGATTCATTTTCCAATTTAGGACCGTTCTGGATATGGTACTCATTGAATTTGTTGTCCATCTTTATATCCATCAACTGGTGGTCCAGCAAGAGGAGGGGCCTAACTCAGGTAGGCTAAACTGTATGGGACAGCAGAGAGTGAGATTACTCCACTTACCCCATTACATTTGACAGGATGATTACTGCGCTGGATCTGAACAGCTGGGTGGTCTTCACCAAATTTCATTTTTCCTTTTTTCAGAATAAAGAAACTTCTTGCGCTTATAGGGGGAAAGCATTCTGAAGTTTCAGGCTGCACATTGTCGAAGAGCTGCACTGGCGAGCAAGCTAGCCTCTTTTTTGGGTTGGTACCATGGGGTGGGATGAGGGATGTTTCACGAGGGTTGGGGTGAAAGGCAGGGTGTGACTTTCAGTAGCTGATACCCAGCCATTCCTACCCCCAATTCTCCCCAGTTTGAGCAAATGAAGCCTTCACACCTGACTCCACCTTAAACTGGGCAGACATGTTGCCCTAATGGTCTGATCAGGACAGTAGTCACTTCTCTCATCTGCCTAGAAAGAAGGCATTTATGACAATGACAGATTGAGGGCCTTGGCTATTAATTGATCACTCAAGGTCCTTAATTGGTGGTGGGTCGCAAAGAGTGTTTATAGACTTCTTGGCCTGAACTTAATTACTTAAGAGAGTGCAAGGGGAATAAATATTTCTCCAGAGCCAACCTGCCCAATTATTTGCATTTTCTGACATATTCCTTGTCTGCTTCCAGAGATGGGAAGGTGGAGCCCCAATCTTTTACCAAAAAGCAAGAGATCAACTTACACATGAATAATATTTTCGAGACGTTGAAATTCACCCTCTTTGCTACCCATTGGCAGGATTCTATCAGCCAACCACAGAATTGCTGGGTCAAAGATTGTTCTTGTCTCTGACTGATCTTCTGTCCATGTTTTTCAAGTTTTCATCCAAGCTCAGACCAGACTTCTGAGTTACTCTTAAACAATGTATATTCATGGGCTGTAAAAGGTGGTGGAAGCAGCTAGGTGCGGTAGAAGGTATTGGACATGGTTAAAGCATAAGTAGGTGGATTCTTGCCAATTAAGGTTTTTGGGCTGGTTGAGACTGTGAATTTGAGATTACAATCAGATTGGTTATACTCTTATTGACCTGGAATATTGTGTGCAGTTTTGTTCTCCTTATCTTCTTGTTGTAGAGGGACAACAGCAAAGGTTTACCAAATTGAGACAGGGCTGACTTATGAGGAGAGATTGACTCTGATATGTTTGTATTCACTGAAGTTTAGAAGCATGATTGGGGTATCTCTTAGAAACCTATAAAATTTGAATAGGACGAGACAGGGTAGATGCTGGAAGGATGTTCCCAATGGTAGCCTAGCCCAGAAGCAGAAATCTGTTTAAATATAAGGATCTTTTAGGGCTGAGAAGAAGAGAAATTTCTTTATTGAGAGACTTCATGGAGCCTTCGCATCTCCCCTCACAGTAAACTGGGCAGACATGTTGCCCCATTGGCCTGGTCAGGACTGCAGCCACTTTCTGCCAAGATATTCAGGGCAATGGCAGATTGAGGGCTTTACTTTTGACTAGTAATTCATCATTAAAGACCCTTAATTGGTTGTGGATGACAATGATCATTTATGGACCTGAGCTCCCCAAATGCCCATGGCAGTCACTACTACAGGCAGTTGATTGAGGCCAAAACATTATGTTGTTTTCAAGAAAGAGGTAGTTATAGCTCATGTTGCTAAAGGGACCAAGTGATATGGTGGGATAGTAGCATTAGCGTATTGAGCTCAATCATCAGTAATGATCATATTGAATGACCAAGCAGGCTTGAAGGGTTGAATGGCCTACTTCTGCTCTCATCTTTTATGTTTCTATAAATGGCAGAGTTGACTTGAGGGGCAAATGGCCGACTCTTACCTTTTGCATTTATTCATATGTTCTTGTTCATGCCTTGTGATTGGTTTAAAGATAAGTATTTTCCAGGATACCAGGGAGAAGGCCTCTGCTTTTCTTTGGATTAATATTATAGGATATTTTGTATAGTTTCTCTGGCAGTGCGGCACTCCCTCAATACTGCATTGGATTGTCACATGTCTGTGTTCCAGTCTCTGGAGCAGGACAAACCCCAATTATTCTGACGCAGATTGCATGAGGTTGGAAGCTTAAAGTGGACTTGTTCTCCCAGGAAGGACTGTTAGTCAATTGGGATAATTGGCCTCTGGGATAGCTCATGGCATTCCTAACTCAAAACCCATTTGGAGAAGGGTATCTATGTCATGGGGAAAGAGCAGGCATGTGGACATGAAAAATGTTGGATCAACCATGATCCTTTTCAATGGTGGAGCAGGCCCAAGGAGCCGATTGGCCTACTCCTGTATCTATTTCATATGGACTTATGGCTTAAGACAACGCATGAGCAACTGATAGGCTAATGATATCACAGTTGCAAGGCACTAGCCTTTTATTCATAAGGTGCACTTTTCATGTCAAACTACCCTGTAGGAGACTGAGATAATTTAATGCATTTAAACTAGGCAGAGATAGAAATTTTTCGTTGCCTCATGTCTAAAGCTAGATGTAAGGATTGGGAAGGTCAAAGTAGCTGGAGGCACTTGTTCTTGTGGCCTTTGGCCTGACACCACTTTAACCTGATAACAGTTCCAAACCTGGGAAATGAATCATTGGCGGGTGCAATGAGAGATAATACAAAATACGGAAGTTTCATTAAAATTATAAAGCAATGTATTCTTAATATAACAAGTTAGAGCATTGCATTAATTTAGCAGTTTGCAAAACTGCAGAAAGCCCAGACATGCTGTTAAAAAGTAATAATTACAAAACCAATCCAAACTGCAGTTTGTACTTCATGGACTTACCAAAGATTGACCTCTGCACTGCTGGCTACAAAATGGTTGAGGCACAAAAATGATGCATCACAGGAGAAGGCCATTCACTGCTTCATGATTATGTTAGGCCTTGGGTAAAGCTCAAAAATCACACAACAACAGGCTAATGTCCAACAGATTTATTTGAAAACACTAGCTTTTGGAGTGTTGCTCCTTCCTTAGGTGTAGTCAGTTGAAAGCTACTGTTTCCAAATAAACTTGTTGGACTATAACCAGGGGTCATGATGTCCAAACCAGTCCAACACTGGCATTTCCACACCATTAGATAAAGATATTCAATTAATCTCACTCTCCAGCTTTTTTCTACATTGTTCTCCGATTTTGATTTCAAAGCCTTTGAAATTGGATGGCATAGACAGGAAACCCTTCCTTTTAAGTGGACCTGTTGGTGAGGAACAGGCAGGCATGCATTGACTGCGTCTATAGAACACTCTCCTATTTTACGAAACGTGTGACAGAAACCCAAGTTGAATCTGTACAGTAACCATCAGTTCAAAACCGACCCCAAGGAGGTTAAAAATTCACACATTCATACTTACATAATTGGAAGGAATGTGGAAGGGGTCGTGTTAAATAATGAGGAGAGACATCACACAACTTAGTGTTGAAATTTAAAAGGTTAAGAGTGAATTGATCGATGTGTTTTGAGTATGGAGGGGAACAAATATTGTAGATTAGGGAGAAACAATATACTTTAGTTCAGGAGACTGGGACTACGAAGTATTGTCCAAAATCTACAGCCAGACCATTCAGGATTAAAATCAGGAAGCACTTCAGTACAGAAAGGACACTGAATGTTTGGACTCTTTTTTAGAAGTGACACTTGATGCTGCAATCAATTATTAATTTTATATCTGAGATTGCTAGAATTTTTTGTAAACCTCAGGTATTAAGATATGTGGGGCAGAGGCAAGTCCAAAAGGTTAGGCTGCAGATCATCCATGATCTTATTGAATGTTGGCTCAGGCTGGAAGGCCAAAATATCTCATTCCTATCCCTATGTTTTATCAGTCAGCCAGATTCACCAGCTTGGTACCCAGAAAGAGCTTCAAATGAGAGTTTATTGCCTTTTAGATATGCATATAAGTTTATTATTTGAGTAATCCATTATAATTCTAATGAATTGGATGATTGCATGAGATTACTATATGTAACATGAGTCACATGCAGGCCAGACCAGGTAGGAACAGCAGATTTTCTTTGCTAAAGGGCATTTGTGAGCCAAATGGGTGTTTATGACAATCAACAATGATTATACTGTCACTATTAGGCTGGCTTTTCATTCCAGATTTTTACTGAATTCAAATTTCAACTTCTGCCATGGTGAGATTCAAATCCAAGTCCCCAGAACATTAGCCTGTAATTTAATGTACAAATATGATATGTTCAAATATAAAAAACTAATACATTTGACTTTAAACAGCACTATAGCAACTGATACAATGAGGTTATTTGTGCCTTAAAGTTACAGTACAGATGATTGTGCTTGTGTTTCTATTTAAAGTATTAAAATGCAGGCAACAGGGAGATTCTTCTGTGAATCTTCTTTGTGTTAGTTACTTTTGAAAGGCTCAGCTCTAAAAGTGATACTGTTATGGTGCTTTGTTTTGGGTTTCTACTGAAATGACTCCGACTCAGTATTACAGCTGCTGAATCATCCCTCCATTTCCCACTTGCGTAGACAAGTGTGGCTCCAAAATCACTCAAGAAGATTGGCACCATTCGAGATAAAGAAGCCAGCTTGATTGACATGCCTTCCATGAATTTAAGCTTTCACAGAAGTCACATGGCCCCAGGTTATAATCCAACAGATTTATTTGAAATCACAAGCTTTCGAAGCGTTGCTCCTTTGTCAGGTGAAGTCTGATATCATGTGACTTCTGAGTTTGTCCACCGCAGTGCAATACCAGCACCTCCACATCAATAAGTATTCACCCCTTCCACTGCCATGCTCAATGTCAGTAATGGGGACCATCTACAAGGTGTACTGAAGCGATGTGTCAAGGCTCCTCAGAAATAACCTTGAGCACCAGTGACCTCGTCTATTTAGAACCATACAATCCTTACAGTTCGGAATCGGCCCGTTTGGCCTATTGAGATCATACTGACCCACCAAATAATGTAGCACCTAGACAACCCTCCCCAGCCCCACCTCCCTATTTCTACCCTAGTAAACCCACGTTTCTCATGGCTAACCCACTGAACCTGAACACTGTGGGCAATTTAGCCTGGCCAATCTACCTAATCAGCACATCTTTGGATACAGGAGGAAACCATCACAGATGCAGGGAGAATTGTAAACTCTACAAGACATTCACGTGAGGCTGGAATTGAACCTGGGTCCTTGGCACTGTGAGGCAGCAGTACCAACCACTGAGCCACCGTGCCACATTTAAACAAGTAAAGGCAGCAGATACATGCTAACACCACACCCTGACAGCTCCCCTCCAAGCCACTCACCATCCTGACTTGGAAATGTATTTCTGTTCCTTCAGTGTTGCTGGGTCAAAATCCTGGAATTCCAAAACCCAATAGCACTGTATGGGTCTCCAAACACTGCAATGGCTCAAGAAGACAGCTCATCAGCACAGTCACAAGGGCAGTCAGGGATGGGCAACAGATGCAGAATTTGCCAACAATACCCACATTCTATGAGCAAAAGAATCAGAAGTAAAACAAATAGAATAGCTGTGTGCTAGTCACTAAGTCCTAATACATCCTGTTCACCTTCTACCATTTTGGTAGTTACATGAGATGACAATAATGGAGTTGTTGATTAATTGTAGCAGGGAAGGCATTGTTTAAATATACACTGGGGAAAATCTTTCTTTACAGTTTATTGTGTCAGGAAGTGCGGACAATGTGATTTCTTTGATAAGGACATCTATGGAAAGAAGGGGGCCTTCTCCGCTAAGCGAAGAGCAGGATACATCAATAAGTAATGAATAACAGACAATGAGCAGATGGTACCTGACATTGTTCGGATGGAACACCTGCTTTTTATGAATAGTTTGCTGAGCATTTAATGCCTGTCTTACCTCAGTAAATAGTTTTGCTTCCAGTTTTGAATAACAAAACAACACTGCAGCACAAGGTATGGAGCGCAATTTGCACCTGCGTTGATAATGTTTAGAGCAAAACCATTTTATGAATAAAGCCAATGGTGAATGTTAGCTGGTCCTGGATTTTTTTTTTATTATTCATTTGCAGGATGTGACCATTGCTGGCTGGGCCAGTATTTATTGCACTCCCCTAGTTGCCCTTGAGAAGATGGTGGTGAGCTGCCTTCTCAAATCACTGGAGTCCTCTTGCAGTGGGTTGACCCACAATGCAATTAGGGAGGCAGTTCCAGGATTTTGACCCAGAAACTACAGGAATCAGGAAAGAAAATGTATCTCCTGAGCTTTCAACTGGTCCATAAAGAATTAGACCATTGAAGGGCTTTGAAATATGAGCATTTTGATGAGCAATTGGTTTCATGATGCATGTGAGACAATCTATTTTATTGGATTTGCCTCTGCAAAGGATGTACTTATGAGATTTTACTATACTGGAGCAGTTCCTCTTTAGAAGTTAAGTAATATATCATTTAGTCAAGTTTTCCGAAAGAGTTAAGTTATTTCAATGCTTTCTTTTATTGTGTTTTAACTGTACCATATGGATAAAGTGTTGTTTGCTTTCGGCCATATAGTTTGACCAATCAAATTGCATCCAGAAAGCAATGCCCAGCACTTGCCTTTAACATAAGAAAACATTAGGGTCTGAGCTATCTGCTTGACATGTCTTGAAGGGATTTGGCCTGGTCCATAGCACCAAGGAATGAGTGGTTAGGAACTGAAACATGCTGCTTGAGAGGATAGGTTCAGTCAAGTCATTCAAGTAGGAATCAGAATGTTTTCTGAAAAAGAAAGATATGTAGGTTATGGACAGGGGACAGGAGAGATCAATTCCACCTTTGGAGCAGGAGTGCAGAATGGCCTCCTTTTTAGTTGTAACCATTGTGATTCTGTGAAAGAGAAAAGTGGCTGCAGGGGGAGGGGAGCTGCAACACCTAGGGAAGCAGCAGGTTCATGAGAGTGATGGGGACGTGGATGAAGAGGATGCCAAGGGCCCTGGGTTCAGGCTCATGACTGCAAAAGGTTCATCCCTGGCAGTAAGGATTTACTCACAAACATCTCCAGGAAGATGCCAGGCAGGCAGTGGCCTGCAGTAACCAAAGTACTGCAAAGGTAGGCGGTTTCGGAGCTGTATGGATTTGTAGAGTCATAGAGTCATACAGCATGGAAACAGACTCTTTAGTCCAACCAGTCCATGCTAGTGTAATCCTAAATTAAGCTAGTCCTACCTGCCTGCTCCTGGACCATATCCCTTTGAACCTTTCCTATTCATGTATTTATCCAAATGTCTTTTAAACATTGTAATTGTGCCCACATCCACCACTTCCTCTGGAAGTTCATTCCACATGTGGACCATCCTCTTTGTCAAAAATTTGCCCCTCCTATCTTTTTTCAAATCTGTCTCGTCTCACCTTAAAAATGTGTCCCCTAGCCTTGAGAGGGGCATGGTTTCTGGTGATCACCCACTACTTGAGGCTGTGAAGGTAACCCTTTACATTTCACAATTATTCCAATGATCCTTTGGAATCATTAATGGGATCTCCCAGTCTGCAGTCACTCTCTGTATCCAGCTGGTTGGAATTTTCCACCAAACGAACTGTGAATACTCCATCAGTGAATATATTTGAGACTGGGGGTGAACAGATTCTTGGCTCTCTCAGGGAGTTGCAAGGACCCAGGGAGCAGGAAAGAAATTAGGCTTGAAACTGAAGTTCAGCATTGATCATATTGCATGGCAGAACTGGCCTGATGGGCTAAATGGCCAACTTCAGCTCCTAGGCCCTATGTTCTTACAGTCACAGATATCAAGAACTAGAGGACAGCAGAATACAGATGAGGAGGGTGACCTATCTAGGATTGTCTCATTTGGGGCAAATGCTGGACTCTTTCAGATCCAGGTTGTAAATGATGCAGGAACCTTTGTCAATGGAAAGAATTATTATCCACCAAGAGTATTCTGAGAGACATCTCCAGAGGCTTCAAGGTGCTATTTTTCTGAAGGTCAAGCTGCCTTTCCTTCTATCACTGAAGTGTCTGAGCCCCTGATTATAAATGAGGTGCATTTGGTAAGATATGGTGAGAAATTGCATTGAACTTCTCAGCCAGAAGTCCCTCCAAAAAAAAATGACTCGAGCCACTCCATAAGGTTAAGCCCTTTGTTTGGAAATTTAAAATAATTAGAATGGTTTGTTATCTTGTTTTTTATTCACTCGTGGGATTTGGGTATTGCTGGCCATGCCAGCATTTATTGCCTGTCCCCAGTTGCCCTTGAGAAGGTGGTGGTGAGCTGCCTTCTTGACCCACTGCATTCCACATGCTGTGGGTTGACACACAATGCCATTAAGCAGGAAATTCCAAGATTCTGACCCAGCAACAATGAAGAACATTGATATATTTATAAATCAGGATAGTGAGTGGCTTGGAAGGAAAGTGTTCCCATTAGCTGTTGGCCTTGTCCTTTTGTTGGTTGTGCATTAGGAAGGTACTGTCCAAGGATCTTCAGTGAATTTCTGCAGTGCATCTAAAAAGTATTGTTGCTACTGAGCACTGGTGTTAGAGGAAGTGGATACTTGTGAATGTGGTGTCATCAGATGGGTTGCTTTTTCCTGGATGGTGTCAAGCTTCTTGAGTGTTGTTGGGGCTGCACCCATCCAGGCAATTGGGGAGTATTCCATCGCATGCCTGATTTGTGTCTTGTAGGTGGTGGACAGGCTTTGACGAGTCAGGAGATGAGTTACTCACTGCAGTATGCCTAGTCTCTGACCTGCTCCTGTAGACACTGTATTATGTGGTGAGTCCAGTTGAGTTTCTGGTTAATGGAAACCCCCAGGATGTTGGTAGCGGGGGAATTCAGTGATGGTCACACCATTGAATGTCAAAGAGTGGTGATTGGATTGTCTCTTGTTGGAGATGGTCATTGCCTGGCATTTGTGTGGTGCAAATGTTACTAGTCACTTGTCAGCCCAAGCGTGGATATTGTGCAGACCATGATGCATCTGTCAGCACAAGATTTTCCATCACTGTCGCTTGCTCCCTATTCCTACTTCTCCCTATGAAGATGTATAAGCAAAACAAACACTTATTCTACGCAGACTGATTTGCAGATATTACATTTTGGAGCTTAGCCATTCCATTGAAGATAGAAATCAGTTAATTTTGTTGTTGTTTAAAGATAGGAAAATGGAGCATGAGATAAAAAAGCTGGTTATGAAAAGTAATATTACAGTTATGAAAACTGTCATTACTTTGGGATCAGTACATATGTTACAAAACTAATTTGATGAAAAAATGCTATTTTACTGAGGTTGCGATATAATCAAACCACCAGATAACACATAGCTAAGTATAATTCACCCTCACCAGGGCACATAATTAAGTTCTAATATAAATGGACTTTGTAACATTTGCTGTGCTAAGCGTTGATCTTTGCTTTATGGAGGTGCCATGCACATTTATTGAAAAGCATGCCACCTAAGGTTGGCCATCGAACTCTTCCTCATGACATGTTGAAAACATAATTGCAAAGTTGTGGACTGATTAGTGGCCTCTCCATGAATTTTTGAGCTTTTAAAAAATAGCATTCAATTAATCTGTGACCTTTACCCGTCACACATCATTGCATGTAACCTTTTTAAAAATACAGCCTTTCAATTCTATTCAGTGCCAGTTGCTATAGTCACAGGGAATGCACTGTCAAAATAGAGGAAACTGGAAGCAAGATATAAATTGCTGCACTGTGCCTGTTACAGTTCTGGGCATCATTTTTTAGAAATTTTCAGTTTTGGGACATTGTGATTGGTAAGAAGATCCATTTATACTATAAGATACAAGAGCAGAATTAGGGCATTCGGCCCATCAAGTCAGCCCCACCATTTGGTCGGAGCTGATATGCTTCTCAACCCCATTCTCCTAATGTTTCCCTGCAATTCCCCTTATCAATCAAGAACCTATCTGTCTCTATCTTAAATATTCTCAATGACTTGGCCTTCATAACCCCCCGCAGCAATAAGTTCCACAGCTCACCACCCTCTAGATGAAGAAATTCCTCTTCTTCTCGGTTCTGAAGGGAAGTCCCTTCACTCTGAGGCTGTGCCATCAGGTTCTAGTCTCTCTTACTTATGGAAACATTTTTTTCCATGTCCACTGTATCCAGGCTACTCAGTATTCTGTGAGTTTCAATCAGATGCCTCCTCCATTGAGTATAGACCCAGAGTCCTCAACTACTCCTCATATGAACAGCCCTTAAAACCTATGATTATTCTTGTTAACCTCCTCTGAATCTCCTACAATACCGTCACATCCTTGCTCAGATATAGGGCCCAAAACTGCTCATAATATTCTAAATGCATTCTGACTAGACTCTTACACAGTTTCAGCAGTACATCTCTATCTTACATTCAAGCCCTCTTGAAATGAAGGCTAACACTGCATTTCCTTTCTTAACTGCCAACTGAACCTGCATGTCAACCTCAAGAGAATCCCAAACTAAGACTTTCAAGTCCCTTTGAGCTTCAGATTTCTAAAGCCTTTCCCATTTAGAAAATAGTCTATGCCTGTATTCTTTATAGAAAAGTGCATAATCTCACACTTTCCACAATGCGTTCCATTTGCCACTTCTTTGCCCACTCTCCTAGCCTGTCCAAATCCTTCTGAAGCCTCCTCACTTCCTCAACACTACCTGCCCCTCCAGCTAGCTTTGTGGCATCTGCAAATTTAGCAACAATGCAGGTTCAGTTGGCAGTTCCTTCATCCAGATTGTTAATGTATAACGTGAAGTTGTGATTCCAAAACTAAGCCCTCCAGAACTGTACTAGTCACTGGCTGCCATCCTAAAAAAGACGCCTTGACTCCTTTATTCCCACTCTCTGCCTTCTGCCAATCAGCCAATCCTCTGTCCATAGCAGTACCTTGCCCTGACCACCATGGGGCTCTTATCTAATTTAGCAGTCTCCTGTGTGACACCTTGACAAAGGCCTTTTGGAAATCCAAATAGATCACATCTGCTGGCTCTCCTTTGTCTATGTTACTTTTTACCTCCTCAAGGAATGAAAGATTTGCACGTCCCGAATCCATGGATATGAGGATCCCTGTCCAGAAGAAAATGTACCTACCTGCTTGCTCTCTGCAGGGTCTTCCGCAGGGTATCACGGAAAGCAGTAAACTTAATGCTATATCTTACAAGCCTCTGAGAAACTATGACTATTCTCCTTTACGAGGTATTCACTGTTTTAATTGTTCATAAGGGCACACACATTCCAGCTTTTTGTATGCGTTGACAGCATGTGGATGTCCCCGATTAGGCTGAGCACATTTGCTTACCACTCATATTGAAGATGATGGATGAGGTGCCAATCAAACTGGATGCCCGGACCTAGATGCGACTGATTTGTGAGAGATAGAAGTCCAGATCCTTGGAATATCAGAAAGGGGCACATTGGGACCCATCGGAAGCCCCAACACACCGATCACATTGTAACTGCCTAGGAAGTTGGAGGAGAATGGCAATAGGAAGGATGTGCACATTACCTGAGCCATTTTAGATAAAAATAATTTCTAAAAATAACTCCACTCATGAAATCTAGAAGGTGACTTAACATCCATACTCTCCAAAATGCAATAAAGGAACATCATTTCAATTTTCTTTCCCTCCAATGTTCTAATGAGGCCTGTGCAGGAGGGCTTTAAGGCATAATCATTTTTTTTAATCTATGAGAAATGCACCTAAATCATCAGGTTGAAACCTCAAGAGCACCAAGATGGCATCAATGGGAATACTGGGTCTTCATTGTATATCAGAATCACCTTACACCAGAGCCAAGATGCCGCATTGCACATCAGACAATCCACAAAAGGAGAAGCTGTTCAGTAGAGAAGTGACAAGAGTGCGAGGAGAGCAGATCTCTGGCTAAGGACTCACAATCCCTCAGGACAGTCTTTGTCTGCTTTACCCGAAGACCTCATTCTGCGGCGTCAATCTGAGGATACAAAAGTCAGTCAGCCGTCATTTCCGTTTCGAGGAACTGTAATGATGATGATAATGAATATTTTAATATTTAAGGAATAAAAGCAGAAGTAATGCATATTTATTATTTTACTGACCTTTTGCCTTGTTTGAAAGAGTACACCAGTCTGACAGTTCTTCTCTATTTAAATGGCCCTTTATTAACTGAACAACAAATGTTTCTATGCTGGGGCTGTTTGGTTCTGGTGATGTCTGTAATCTCTTGCTCTGAGTTCAGAAGCTGCATTTTCCTTTTCAGGTTTTTACCCCAGCTTCAGACATTTAGATCTGACCGTTCGTATGTGTCTGTATTTTACTTCAGATCTATTACTGATTTCTTTTCTCTTAAAGTGCAATGTCATCCCTTACTTAATCAAGAGCCTTTGTAATATTCCAAAATGTTAGGGCTGATGGGGGTAGGAAGGGAAACGAAACAACTATTAATAGAAAAAAATGTACAGTAAACAAGGATCTATGTTCGGTGCTGTTGTGGCTTCTCATTAAAGCCTTCAGGTGTGGAGTTTGAGCATGATTTCAGCTTAATACATCCACAGCCAGTGTTAAGAGGACATATAGACAAGATGGTTAACAAGACATTTGGTATGTTTGCCGTCATTGCTCAGTCCTTTAAGTGCAGGATTGGTAAAGTCATGTTGAACTTGTACAGGACATTGGTGAGTCCTCTCTTGGAATACTGTGTCTAATTCTGGTCACCTAGTCATAGGAAGCATACCATTAACCTGGTGAGGGTTCAGGAGAGATTTACCAGGATGGTTCCCGGTATAGAAAGATTGCGGTATAAAGAAGTGATGGATAGACTGTGATAATGGGAACTGCAGGTGCTGGAGAATCTAAGATAATGAAATGTGAGGCTGGATGAACACAGCAGGCCAAGCAGCATCTCAGGAGCACAAAAGCTGACGTTTCGGGCCTAGACCCTTCATCAGAGAGGGGTATGGGGGGAGGGTTCTGGAATAAATACGGGGAGAGGGGGAGGCGGACCGAAGATGGAGAGAAAAGAAGATAGGTGGAGAGGAGAGTATAGGTGGGGAGGTAGGGAGGGGATAGGTCAGTCCAGGGAAGACGGACAGGTCAAGGAGGTGGGATGAGGTTAGTAGGTAGGAGATGGAGGTGTGGCTTGGGGTGGGAGGAAGGGATGGGTGAGAGGAAGAACAGGTTAGGGAGGCAGAGACAGGTTGGTCTGGTTTTGGGATGCAGTGGGTGGAGGGGAACAGCTGGGCTGGTTGTGTGGTGCAGTGGGGGGAGGGGACGAACTGGGCTAGTTTTGGGATGTGGTGGGGGAAGGGGAGATTTTGAAACTGGTGAAGTCCACATTGATACCATTGGGCTGCAGGGTTCCCAAGCGGAATATGAGTTGCTGTTCCTGCAACCTTCGGGTGGCATCATTGTGGCAGTGCAGGAGGCCCATGATGGACATGTCATCTAAAGAATGGGAGGAGGAGTGGAAATGGTTTGCGACTGGGAGGTGCAGTTGTTTATTGCGAACCGGTTCGCAATAAACAACTGCACCTCCCCGTCGCAAACCATTTCCACTCCCCCTCCCATTCTTTAGATGACATGTCCATCATGGGCCTCCTGCAGTTCCACAATGATGCCACCCGAAGGTTGCAGGATCAGCAACTCATATTCCGCTTGGGAACCCTGCAGCCCAATGGTATCAATGTGGACTTCACCAGCTTCAAAATCTCCCCTTCCCCCACCACATCCCAGAGCCAGCCCAGTTCGTGCCCTCCCCCCACTGCACCACACAATCAGCCCAGCCCTTCCCCTCCACCCACTGCATCCCAAAACCAGTCCAGCCTGTCTCTGCCTCCCTAACCTGTTCTTCCTCTCACCCATCCCTTCCTCCCACCCCAAGCCGCACCTCCATCTCCTACCTACTAACCTCATCCCACCTTCTTGACCTGTCCGTCTTCCCTGGACTGACCTATCCCCTCCCAACCTCACCACCTATACTCTCCTCTCCACCTATCTTCTTTTCTCTCCATCTTCGGTCCGCCTCCCCCTCTCTCCCTATTTATTCCAGAACCCCCACCCCATCCCCCTCTCTGATGAAGGGTCTAAGCCCAAAACATCAGCTTTTGTGCTCCTGAGATGCTGCTTGGCCTGCTGTGTTCATCCAGCCTCACATTTCATTATGATGGATAGACTGTGATTTTTTTCACTGAAGCATGGGAGATTGAAAGGTGACCTTATAGGAGTTTGTGAAACATTGAGGGGTGTAGGTAGAATTAATGGGTAGATGGCTTTTCCCTAGGATGGGGGATTTCAAGATAAGGGGTGTGCATTTTTAAGGTGAGAGGAGAGAGATTTAATAAAGATATAATGGACAAATTTACACAGAGATTTGTTCATGTATGGAATGACCTAGAGAAAGTGGTGGATGCAAATACAGTTACAATGATTGTTTGGATAAGTATATGAATAGGAAACATATGGAGGGATATAGACCAGGGACAGGCAGGTAGGACTAGTTTAATTTGGGATTATGGTCGGCCATGCTGTATGATTCTATGACCAGCATTGAAGCAGGATATTTCTGTTTGTCACTAGTTACCATGTAATTTTACAATGTCTTGTCGTCATGTAACACAATCATAAAATGGATGCAAAATTTATCATGGCATAGACAACAGAAAATTGCAGTGAATGATTGCATTATAGATTTTGGAAGAAGTATACAATGGAGTAGGGGGTGGTGGTGGTAAGCGGTACGGAGTTCCTGTTTCTATTCTATTATAATCACAGCATATTGAAAAACTCAGACAAGTGAGGCATGTCTTGATAGGCCATAAGCTTTATTTTTGTACTGTGTTGACCATGATGGTCAACCAATGAACATATTCTCAATGTACTTTCAGCGAAAGAACACAAATTTATTCCACAATAGAAAAAAGAAAAGAGCAATTGGAAGATCTTATCATAAACAGCAAATAAAAGATTTCTTCCTTTATCCCAGCAATATTCTTTATCAACACTTATGCCCAGTCAGGTAACTCTTCTATCTTCACGTTAAAATGTCTTACACAACTAACAGGCTTGCAAACGTTTCCTTACAGTGACTTTCTGAATGTTCACCTGATGTGATTTTCTCTGTGGTTTTTGAGGAAGGGTCACTTGACCTGAAACATTATCTCTGATTTCTCTACACAGATGCTGTTAGACATTGAAACATGGAAACACAGGAAATAGGTGCAGGAATAGGCCATTCAGCCCTTCAAGCCATTCAATATGATCACGGCTGACTGTGCAATCTCAGTCTACCTCCCTCCATACCTCTTGATCCCGTTAGCCAGAGGGCCATGTCCAGTTCCCTCTTGAATATTTCTAATGAACTGACTGAAATAGCTTCCTGTGGGAGAAAATTGCATGAGGTCTCAACTCCCTGAGTAAAGAAATTCTTACTCACCTCAGTCCTGAACAGCTTACCCGTTATTTTTAAACTGTGGCCCCTAGCTTTGGACTTCTCCAACATGGCAAAAAAATCTCAGGATCGCTGAGGAACTGAGTATGGGCCACTGGACCTGAAATGTTTACTCCAAGTTCTCTTCACAGATGCTGCCAGACATGCTGTGTTTTTCCAGCCATTTCTGTTTTTGTTTCTGATTTACAGCATCTGAAGTTTTTTTCAGTTTTTATTTCAGTGTTTGGAAATATTACAATTGGTCCTCACATTCAAACCATTGATCGAGATTGTGAATAATTATGAACCTAACATTGACCCTTCAGATCCTCTACTGCCATCCTGAGATTCTCTGCTCTGCTTCTATATCTATTAACCAATTATCAATCCATATTAGTATATTTTCCTCCATCCTATGTGGTCTAATTTTATTGACTAACCTTTTGTGTGAGATCTTAACAAAAGCCTTCTGAAAATGCCAGTATACCACAAGGTCCTTCTTTACTCTCGAATACCACTAATGTCCTCGAAAACTCCAATAAATTTGTCAAACATGATTTCCCAATCATAAATTCATGTTGATTCTGTCCAATTTGGTTAGTCTTTTAAAATGCTCAATTATCATATCCTTTATAATAGAGCTTTACATTTTCCCTACTACTAACATCAAGCCAACAGGCATATCATTCTTCACTCTCCCTGTTCCTCCCTTCTGAAATAGTGGGGTTACGTTTATCACCTTCCCACCAGAAGATCCTTTCCAGGATCTGTAGAATTCAAAATGAGAATCACCAGTGCATCCAATATCTCTATCTCTGCTTCCTTCAACAGTTAAGAACGGAGAACAAAGAAAATTACAGCACAGGAACAGGCCCTTCGGCCCTCCAAGCCTGCGCCGATCAAGATTCTCTGTCTAACCTGTCATCTATTTTCTAACGGTCTGTGTCCATTTGCTCCCTGCTCATCCATGTACCTGCCCAGATACATGTTAAAAGACACTATTGTGTCTGCATCTACTCCCTCTGCTGGCAACGCGCTCCAGATACTCACCACCCTCTGCGTAAAGAACTTTCCACACAAATCTCCCATAAACTTTCCTCCTCTCACTTTGAACTCATGACCCCTAGTAATTGAGTCCCCCATTCTGGGAAAAAGCTTCTTGCTATCCACCCTGTCTATACCCCTCATGATTTTGTAGAACTCAATCAGGTCCCCCTTCAATCTCCGTCTTTCTACTGAAAATAATCCTAATCTATTCAACCTCTCTTCATAGCTAGCACCCTCCATACCAGGCAACATCCTGGTGAACCTCATCTGCACCCTCTCCAAAGCATCCACATCCTTTTGGTAATGTGGTGACCAGAACAGTACTCAGTACTCTAAATGTGGCCAAATCAAAGTCTTATACAACTGTAACATGACCTGCCAACTCTTGTACTCATTACCCCTTCCGATGAAGGAAAGCATGCCATATGCCTTCTTGACCACTCTATCGACCTGCGTTGCCACCTTCAGGGAATAATGAAGCTGAACACCCAGGTCTCTCTGTTCATCAATTTTCCCTCGGACTTTTCCATTTACTGTATGGTTAGTTCTTGAATTGGATCTTCCAAAATGCATCACCTCGCATTTGCCAGGATTGAACTCCATCTGCCATTTATCTGCTCAACTCTCCACTTTGTCTATATTCTGCTGTAATTTCTGACAGTCCCCTTCACTATCAGCTACGCCACCAATTTAGTGTCATCAGCAAACTTGCTGATCAGACCACCTACACCCTCCTCCAGATCATTTTCATATATCACAAACAACAGTGGTCCCAGCACAGATCCCTGTGGAACACTACTGGTCACAGGTCTCCATTTTGAGAAACCTCCTTCCACTCCTACTCTCTAATCTCCTGTTGCCCAGCCAGTTTTTTTTATCCATCTAGCTAGTACACCCTGAACCCCATGTGACTTCACTTTCTCCATCAGCCTGCCATGGGGAACCTTATCAAACGCCTTACTGAAGTCCATGTATATGACATCTTCAGCCTTTCCCTCATCAATCAGCTTTGTCACGTCCTCAAAGAATTCTATTAAGTTGGCAAGACATGACCTTCCCTGCGCAAAACCATGTTGTCTGTCGCTGATAAGCCCATTTTCTTCCAAATGGGAATAGATCCTATCCCTCAGTATCTTCTCCAGCAGCTTCCCTACCACTGACGTCAGGCTCACCGGTCAATAATTACCTGGGTTATCCTTGCTACCCTTCTTAAATAAAGATAAAGCTCTTTTGGTTCAGGTGGTTTATCAACCCACAATCAAGTTAATTCTTCAAATTCCAACTCCTTACTAAAACCAGTGATAATTGGAACTGCAGATGCTGGCGAATCCAAGATAACAAAAGTGTGGAGCTGGCTGAACACAGCAGGCCAAGCAGCATCTCAGGAGCACAAAAGCTGACGTTTCAGGCCTAGACCCTTCATCAGAGGGTCTACTCTCTGATGAAGGGTCTAGGCCCGTCAGCTTTTGTGCTCCTGAGATGCTGCTTGGCCTGCTGTGTTCATCCAGCTCCACACTTTGTTATCTCGTTACTAAAACCAATTTCTTTTATTCCCTTCAGTTAAATTAGTCTGCTGATTGTCTTGTATTTCTGGAAGATTTTCTGCATTATCCTTCATGAAGACAGATGCCAAGTAACTGTTTCACTTCTCTGCCAAACCTCTGTTCTCCCCTGTAAATTCTCCAGCGCCCATTTGCAATGAATACACATTTATCCTTGTGAATATTTTTCCTTTCACATATCAGCAGAAGATTTACAGTGTGCCTTTATGTTCCTAGCTTGTTTATCTTTATGTCCTCTTTTCTATTTCCTTACCAGTTTCTCAGTCCTCTTTTGCTGAGTCCAAAATGATTCCCCATTATAGGCCTTACAACTGTTTCTCACATTCTTCTCACAGTAAGCCATTTCCTTTCATCTAAATTTAACTTATTTCGTTAACCTTAGTTGACTCACATTTCACTTTCAGTGTTTGTATGTTAGAGAATTGTAGGGGATGGCAGGTCTGACATCCATGAGGGTGTCACTGGCCAGGCAGCATCTATTGCCCATCCTAACTGACCAGAGGGCAGCTAAGAGTCAACCACATTGTTGTGGGTCTGGAGTCCCATGAGATCCAGACCAGGTAGGGATGGCAATTTCCTTCCCAAGAGGACATTAGTGAACCAGATTTTTTTTCTGACAATCAACAATGGATTCACAGTCATCATTAGATTCTCTAGAGTTCAGATGAATGAGGGGTTGAATCTCATAGAGACTTATAAAATTCTAACAGGACTGGACAGAGTAGTTGCAGGGAGGATGTTCCCGATGGTGGGAGTGTCCAGAACCAGGGGTCACAGAATCAGGATAAACGATTTAGGATGGAGATAAGAAGACATTTTTTCACCCAAAGAGTGGTGAGCCTATAGAATTCATTACCCCAGGAAGTATTTGATGCCAAAACATTGTGTGTATTCAAGAGACGGTGAATGGGATCAAAGGCTATGGGGAGAAAGCAGGATTGGGCTATTGAGTTGGATGATCAGCCATGATGGAGAGAAATGGTGGTGTCAGCTTGAAGGGCCGAATGGCCTCCTTCTGCTCCTATCTTCTTTGTTATTATGTTTCTGTCTCCACATCTTTCCTCGTAGCCCTGCGAACGTCCCCCTTTTAAATTGCATATTTCCCATGCTGTAGTTCAATTTCATGTAAAATCTGTTCCCTTCATTCTTCACTCCCCTATTTTCAGACAGTACATTCAGATTCAGATCCTGTATAGCATCTTTTCTTCCCATCTCACTTCTGTGTTCTTCAAGTTTGGTTGAACTTACTTGACACATTCCAACATTGATTAATGTCAGTACATCACTAGTTTTTGTATAAGCACATTTATCCTTGAGGTGAATTTTTACATTGCGCTCGATGAGATTATGACAAATGCTGTTAAGTAAGCTTTAAGCAAAAATGAATGCGAATATTTGAACAATTGGGAAAGAAGGAACCAATTCAGCAGTAAGGTTTGGGTACAAGGTTTGATGTAGAATCAGAAATTAAATCAGCTCTGCATTAATCAAAAAATTGTGCAGGCAATTCATCTCTGTCGTTTAAATATTTTAAAACTTTCTCCATTGGCGAGTAAAACGATAACGTCTTCTCAAAAGTTACACATGCACGTACTGATCTGGTCCCACTACTGAGTCACTTACAACAACAGACCAAAGATCTCTACAGCCAAAAGATTATCAGCAAATAGACAGGAGAACCACAAAGTGAACTAAAGTGAGTGAACTCTCAAGAGGTCAGGCAATATCCGTGGAAAGAAGAAAGTAATGTCTTAAGAAGCATCATTGTATTCTTATCTAAAACTTACCCCACTAAATGTATGTTGCACACACCAGCATCCCCCGTTCACTGATTTAACCTCAGCAGCATACCCTTGCATTCTGTTCATCCTCCCTTAGCTTCCCTTGAAATGCAGCTCTGATTTAAAAATTAAATGTACAACAATTAAATATGCACTTAACAGCAGAACTGACAATGGAAACATTAAAATTTTAGTCAGGGCTTAAGCAATTTACAGTTGCACTTTCAGTTGGTTAGACATTAATCGAATCCCCACAAGTCAGTTCCAACCCCTGGTCACTGTACCTTTTTATCCCTGTAACATGACAATTCAAACATCTCAACATGACCTGATACAACTTTCTGTAAGTTGAATTTTATGATCTTGTATCTAGTCAATAGCTTCCCTTCTTTCTCATCTTATCAATAGTTTCAGTTGCATTAATTTTCACTCAGTCGAACTTCTGATCTGAATCTGCACTATCCCATTCTAATGTTCTGGCTCCAGAAAGGATGACATATTTGTAAATTTTTACTTCTTCATAACTTGTTATCCCTTAAATTGACCACTCCAGATATATCCTCTGGTGAGCTCTGAAAGGACCTTTAATTCTGCACTGAACAGGTGGTGGAGGGGTCATTATACCAATGTCAATCTTAATTCAGTAGCTCAGTGTTCACTGCGTCTGAATTGACTTGTGTCCTTATGTCGTAGACAAATATTAAAGGTTACTGTCATTACAATATTAACAGGAATCAATAGGATAACACCAGTATCATACGTCAAAACAGTTAAATTAACCCCTTCCTTGCAGGAGGGTTGGGATTTTGCATTGCTGTCAGAACTAAAGGATAATTCTAACTTTCTCTCTCAGATATATGTGCCAAGTGTTTCCAGCAATAAGTTTCACTATGGATTTGCAGTACCTGCAGAGCTTTTCTTTTAGCAGTGTGAGCTACTTGACTTCATGCTCATTCTACAACTGACCTTACTCAGAAAGTAATCATTAATTATTTTTGATGTTTCACATAGGCTTAAGAGCTCAGCAAGCCTGGCAGCATCTGTGCCAAGAAATCAGAGTTAAATTTCAAGTTGAGTGACCCTTCCCCAGACCTCGACCTGAAATGTTAACTCTGATTTCTCTCCACAGATGCTGCCAGAGCCGCCGAGCTTTTCTAGTTATTTCTATTTTTGTCTTTGATTTACAGCATCTACAGTTCTTTAGGTTTTATTCGAATGGAGAACCCCAGCACATCAGTGCATCTGATAAGGCTGAAGCATTCACAACAATCTTCAGCAGAAATCCTCAAGCATAAAGGTCCCAAGCATCCCAGACTTCAAGCAACTAATTCACTCCACATTATATAAAGAAACAGTTGGAGGCACTGGATGCTACAACAGCTTTGTATCCTGACATTATAGCAACAATACTGAAGACATGTGCTCCAGAAATTGTTACACTTCTAGCCAAGCCATTCCAAATCTGAGTTAGTCGTCTAGTGATAATACCACTACACCACTACCTCTCCATTCATACTACATTAGTGCCAAGCAATGACAATTTCCAATAATAGAGAATTTATTCATTGCCTCTTGACTTTCAATGGTGTTACCGTCTCAGAATCTTCCACTGTCAACATCCTAGGTGTTACCATTTGATCAGAAACTGAACTGGACTAGCAGTATCTACAAAAAGCAGGTCAGAGGCTAGGAATCCTGCAACCAGTAGCTCACCTTCAGACTCCCAAAAGCCTGTCTACCATCCAGAATGCACATTTCAGTCGTCTTATGGAACACTCCCCTCTTGCCTGGATGAGTGAAGCTCTAACAACACTCAAGAACCTTGACACCATTCAAGACAATACAGCCCACTTGATTGGTACCACATCCACAAACATCGACTCCCTCCACCAGTAACACTCAGTAGTAGCATCCAACGGATTCAGAAATCTGAAATATTGTGACTTAAATTGAAGGGAAGCAAATCTAGTACAAGGCTTAAATTTGCATATAGACTGGGTTAACCAAATCACCGGTCAAACTGTGAAAGGTGAATTCCAGCAGAAGGTACGAGATTGGTTTCTGGAATGTTATATGAAGGAACAAACTAGAGATCAGATTATTTTGGATCTGGTGCAGTGTAATGCAAAAAAGATAATTGACAACTTTGTCGTAAAGGACCCTTTGGGAAATAGTAACTATAATATAATTTTACGTGATGCTTGAATATAACATGTTCATTCTGAAATTAAAGTCTCAAATCTAAGCAAAGGAAATTAGAAGAATGTAAGATGAAAGTTAACTAAGGTAGTGTAGAGAATAATCTCAATGATTTTATAAAACTCAGGCAATGCAGTGACTTTAGCCACTCTCTAATCTTCAAGGACTGTTCCAGGGTCTACAGAATCCTGAAAGATGACCACCAATACATTTACTATTTATAGAGTCACTTCCTTAAATACCCTGGGATGTAGAATGTCAGGTCCTGGGGATTTGTCTGCCTTTAATCCCATTAATTTTCCCAGCATCATTCTGCTACGAATATTGCTCTCCCTCAAATCTTCCCTCTCACTAAATCTTCTCCAACATTTCTGAAATTTGATTTGTGCCCTCTTTTGTGAAGACAGAACCAAAGTACATATTCAGTTGCTTATCCATTTCTTTGTCCCCTATTATATGTTGCCCTGTTTCTGTCTCTAAGGGACTTACATTTGTCTTTACCAATCTCTTTCTCTTCACGTACCTATGGAAACTCTTAGTGTCAGCCTTCATGTTCCCTGCAAGCTTACTTTCGTCTTGTATTTTGCCCTTCTTAATCAACCTCTTTGTCCTCATTGCTGAATTCTAAACTGGTCC
This sequence comes from Stegostoma tigrinum, assembly GCF_030684315.1. NCBI lineage: Eukaryota > Metazoa > Chordata > Chondrichthyes > Orectolobiformes > Stegostomatidae > Stegostoma > Stegostoma tigrinum. Next base: position 145,072,318 of record NC_081355.1, on the reverse strand, counting down.
TAATCCTCAGACGGTTACTTTTCTTGGCCAATCTTTGTCCTTGAAGTAGATACTGTTTTTGAAATCCTTTATAAGCCATGAATTGACCCTCTTACTGATTTTGCTTTTGTGTCAGACAGCATTAAACAATTGTTGCAGTTCCCCCATGCGTTCCTTGAATGTTTGCCATTGCCTATCCACTGTTATCCCTTTAAGTAATGTTCCCCAATCTATCAAGGCCAACTCATGCCTTAGATTAGATTAGATTCCCTACAGTGTGGAAACAGGCCCTTTGGCCCAACAAGTCCACACCACCCCTTGGAGCATCCCACTCAGACCCATACCCTTATAACCCACACAACCCTGAACACCACGGGCAATTTAGCATGGCCGATCCACCTAGCCTGCACATCTTTGGTCCGTGGGAGAAAACCGGAGCACCCAGAGGAAACCCACGCAGACACGGGGAGAATGTGCAAACTCCGCACAGACAGTTACCTGAGGCTAGAATCAAACCCGAGTCCCTGGCGCTGTGAGGCTGCAGTGCTAAACACTGAGCCACCGTGCCGCACCTTCATATCTTCATAGCTTCCTTCAATGACATCCAGCACCCCAGTCTCCAAATCAACTATCTCACTCTGCATCTTGATAAAAAATTCTATTATGTTATGTTTGCTCTTCTCCAAGCGGTCTCACAAGGCTAGATTGGCAATGATTCCCTTCTAATTACATAGTACTCAGTCTAAAATGGCCTGCTGTCTAGTTGGTTCCTCCATATAATAGCAAACCCATCCCGTATACACTGCCAGTGTTGGAATGGGATGGGCAGAGTCAGAAATCACATAACACCAGGTTATAGTCCAACAGGTTTATTTAAAGTCACAAGCCTGTGCGCCTCCCTTCACTTCACCTGATGAAAGAGCAGCGCTCTGAAAGCTTGTGATTTCAAATAAACCTGTCGCACTATAACCTGGTATTGTATAATTTCTGACTATGAGGAAAGAGAAGAGGGAGTGACAAAATCACACAGGGGTCTGGAGCAGGAAAAGACCATGTGAATCCTTGACTATGCTTCTCCATTCATTAAGATATTCATGACTGAATATTCGCACCATTCTCCTCACTCTTATCCTTTCACTTGATTATGTTAGTGCGAACAATCTGTCATCCTCAGCCTTGAATATATTCATCGACTGAGAAAGCAGTTGCAGGACACAAGTATTCCAAAGATTCTATCAGAGATAATGGGAACTGCAGATGCTGGAGAATCCGAGATAACAAAGTGTGGAGCTGGATGAACACAGCAGGCCAAGCAGCAGTAGGAGCACAAACGCTCAGAGGGAGGAGGGTAACTCCTTCAGGTTAGGCACTCCTGGAAGAGGCTTTGCAGTTATTCCAAAAATTCTCCCCATTTCCCTCCTTTCTCTTCACCATCATCCAAATATATAACCAGCAGTTTCTACCTGGGCAATTTTCACCCTGCCAAGTATGTTAAGAATTGCATATGCTTCAATGAGATTGCATATCATTCTTCTAAACTCCAAGTAGAGAACCTGCTGCTCAGTTAATCCTTACAACAAAGCTCTCTCATCTGAGCAATCAATCTAGAGAACATTTGTTAGTTTGCATCCAAGGCAGGTCTATGCTTCCTTGGCTAAAGAAATAAAATTACATAGTACACCAGGAGATAATGGGAACTGCAGATGCCGGAGAATCCAAGATAACAAAGTGTGGAGCTGGATGAACACAGCAGGCCAAGTAGCATCTTAGGAGCACAAAAGCTGATGTTTCGGGCCGAGACCTTTGTTATCTAGTACACCAGGAGTAGTGTCAAGCAAAGCCCTAAATAATCACAGAAGCTATCCTTATCTTACACTCGTAATGAACCCCAACGCACTATTTGTCTTTCTAATTGCTTGCTGTGCCTGCAGTAATTTGTTTATGAAGACATACAAATATCTCTGAATCCTAGGATTTATGGGTGTCTTGCCTTTTAAAAACTGATCCATCATTTAATTCTTCCCACCAAAGTGAATCATTTCACACGACACCATTTTATTGTTCAATTGCAACTTTCTGTCCGAATTAAAATGAATGGTTTGCTACTGGGCTCAGTGTTGGAGCCTGGCGGCTCAGTGGTTAGCGCTGCTGTTTCACAGCGCCAGTGTTTCTTTCCAGTCTCAGGCAACTGTCTGTGTGCAGTTTGCACATTCTCCCCAGGTCTGCATGGGTTTCTGCTGGGTGCTCCAGGTTTCCTCCCATAGTCCAAAGATGTGCAGGCTAGGTGGATTGGCCATGCTAAATTGCTCATAGAGTCCAGGGATGTGCAGGCCCAGTGGATTAGACGTGGGAAATGCAGGGTTATAGGGATAGGATGCAGGTGGGTCTGGGTAGAATGCTCTTTGCAGGGTCAATGTGGACTTGATGAGCTGAGTGGCCAGCTTCCACACTGTACAGATTCTATGATTCTTAATCAATTGCAATCCAGATCACTGGCTCAGACGAAGGGATCAAATGTATGCGTGGAAAGTTCTTTACACAGAGGGTGGTGGGCGCCTGGAATGCGTTGCCAGCGGAGGTGGTAGATGCAGACACGCTAGCGTCTCTTAAGATATATTTGGACAGGTACATGGATGGGCAGGGAGCAAATGGACACAGACCGTTAGAAAATAGATGACAGGTTAGACAGAGGATCTTGATCGGTGCAGGCTTGGAGGGCCGAAGGGCCTGTTCGTCTGCTGTAGGTTTCTTTGTTTCTTTGTTCCGTTGTTTGTATGCTTGCTAAATTTGCTGATCCCACATTGAAAGTAGGAAACTAAGCCTGTAAGAGGACATAACAAACCTGCAAATGTGCATAGATGGGTTATGTTATTGACTAAAACTACAGCAGAATGTAAAGTAGTAGTGAGAACACTGTACTGCAGAGGAATCTGGTGAATCACAAGAAGTTAGTACACTGGTCCAGCAAAGCAAACAAAGTATTGCTAATTGCAAGGGAAATATAATACAAAAGTGGTGAAGTTCTGGTACAGCTGGTTAATTTAATTAATACCTGGGATGAAATGTTTCTCTTATGAGGAAATGTTGGGCCTGTATCCATTGGAGTTTAGAATTACCAGGGATGATTTTATTGAAGTGTATAAGATCCTGAAGGGACTTCATTTGGTGGATGGTGAAAGGACGGTTCCCCTTGGAGGAGGCTCGAGAACTACAGAACTGAAAGAAAACTGGGATAAGAATATTTTTCCAAGCCTGTAAAATTCTCTTCCCCAGAGAATAGAGGAGGCAGAGTCTTGAAATATTTTCAATGCAGAGTTAAACAGATTCTGGAAGAACTAGGAAAACAAAGGGCATCAGGGGAAGTAGGAAAGTGGGATTGAAGTCACAATCAAATCATTCATGATATTATTAAACTGCAGGGGCAAGTTCACTGCACTGATTGTCCCATTCCTGCTTCTAGTTTGTATGTTAGTAACTACTGAATCAGTCCATATCTATTTGTAACCCCATGGCGACTTACCCAGAGCTGCATATCATCAGCAAATGTGAATATATTACACTTAGCCCCTTCATCTCACTTATCAATTTGCATTGTAAATATCTGAAGCTCAGCACTTATTGCAGTAGCACTCTTCCGCGACGGACCCTGCTATTCTGAAAATTTATCCCCACTCTGCTGTCATTTAGCAATCCTCAACTCACGCTGATATGCCATCCATTATCTTTATTCTTGCATAATTATACCTTAAGTTGCACCATACAAATGCTCTTTAAAAATCCAATTATACCACGTCCACCATTTCAACTTAATCTACTCTGCTACTTATTTTCTTTGAACAAACTCTGATGGGTTTGTCAGACACAATTTCCCTTTCATAAAGCAGTGTTGACTCAGCTTAGTAATATTGTGATTCAATGGCCCTGTTAACGTATCTTTAGGAATAGATTCAAACATTATGTTGACTATTGATACCAGCTTATTGTTCTCTGTTCCCTCTCTCCTGTCTTTGTTTAATAATCGGGTTCCATTTCTTTCATTCTAATCCGCAGAAACTATTCCCGAATCAAGGCAATTCTTTAAGATCAAATTTGAGGCATCCGCTATCTCATCCATCACCTTTTTATAAAAATCCCTCACTGTATACTCTATTACTCCAGTGGATTCATTGACTTTTAGACACATTTATGTTTTTAACACTTTTCCTTCCGTTATTTTTAAGCGTTGGCCATTGCTTGCCAACTGTCATATTGTGTGATGCTTTTTCTTTCAATCTCTCTCTGCCATGCCACCCCTCATGCCTCCATAATTAGCTTTAAGTACCTGCAATACACTGAGTCACACAACTTCCAAACTTATTATGAAACTCCATCTTACTATGATCACTATTTCCCTGAAGATCCTTTACTATAAGATTATAAATTAATCCTGTCGCGTTACACACTTGGTTGGATAATTAGTTCAAAGAAAATAAGATTTGCATTTACACAGTGCTTCTCATAACCAATGGGCATCTCAAAGTGTTTTACAGCTCATTAATTACTTTAGAAAGTGTGGTCACGAATGGAATGCACGAAGCACAAGAGCTGATATGCACACAGCAACCTCCCACAATGGTCACATAATCTTATATTAGCAAAGTTGGTTGACGGATTTGCTGTTCTTTTTGAGGCCTTCATCTTCCAGGATTCTTGTCCTTCTGTATGGTAGAACCAACAAGCCTAGACGATACTGTGTGGCAAAGTGTTACCAAGTGTTCTTGATGGACAAGCAAATGATCGTTCACAAACAGTGCCTTTTCACTCTAGGAATAAACTTCTGAGGAGACCATTTTCTATGCTTTTGATACATCACCGGTGCTTTGTAAGTCGCTTCAGACAATAACGACAAACTGCTGTGATTTGAAAACTTACCTTGTGCCTATGCTTGAAGTTGATGCATTAATAATGTTGAGATGATAACATTAGAAAACTAATTGAAGTCAACCAATTTCTATGAAATTGCTGCCAATGTTGCTAATTGACTCATTTAATTCATTGGTGTTGTGAATTCATGCATCAGTGTTTAAAATCTTTAAGTACTGTGTTTGGAGTGTCAGGTGAAACAAGCAATGATCAATTTATTGACATCAGCTTTATTGTCACATGTACTCAAATGAATACACTGAGAAGTTTACAAGTCAACATATTAAGGCACCATCTTAGGTACAAAGGTGTCTAGGTACAGATTCTTAAAAAGGACATACTACTGTGTGCAGTCGTGGCCGTCACACCATAAGAAGGATGTGACTGCACTGGAGTAGGTGCAGAGGAGATTCACCGGGATGTTGCCTGGGCTGGAACGATTCAACTATGAAGGAAGATGTGAGAGGCTGGAATTGTTTTCCTTAGAACTTTGGAGTTTAATATGAATAAATGTGAGGTGATTCACTTTGGGAGGAATAATAGGAAGGCAGAATACTGGGTCAATGGAAAGATTCTTGATAGTGTGGACGTGCAGAGGGATCTTGGTATCCATGTACATAGATCCCTGAAAGTTGCCACCCAGGTTGATAGTGCTGTTAAGAAGGCTTACGGTGTGTTAGGTTTTATTGGGAGAGGGATTGAGTTCCGGAGCCGTGATGTCATGCTGCAACTGTACAAAACTCTAGTGTGGCCTCATTTGGAATATTGTGTGCAGTTCTGGTCGCCCCATTACAGGAAGGATGTGGAAACATTGGAAAAGGTGCAGAGGGGATTTACCAGGATGTTGTCTGGTCTGGAGCGCAGGCCCTATGAAGAAAGGCTGAGGGACTTGGGTCTGTTCTCATTGGAGAGAAGGAGGGTAAGAGGGGATTTAATAGAGACATACAAGATGATCAGAGGATTAGACATGGTGGACAGTGAGAGTTTTTTTCCGAGGAGTGTGACTTCAGCTTGTACAAGGAGGCATAGCTACAAATTGAGGGGTGTTAGATTTAAGACAGATGTCAGAGGCAGGTTCTTTACTCAGTAGTCAAGGCGTGGAACGCCCTGCCTGCCAACGTAGTTAACTTAGCCACATTAGGGGCGTTTAAACAGTCCTTGGATAAACATATGGATAATGATGGGTTAGTGTAGGGGAGGGGCTTAGATTAGTTCACAGGTCGGCGCAACATCAAGGGCCAAAAGGCCTGTTCTGCTCTGTATTGTTCTATGTTCTATGTTCTATGTTCTATATTCTAGCTGAGAAGGCTGAGGTAGGACTTGGCAGGGATATACAAAATTATGACGTATGTAGAAAGGAAGAAACCTGACAAGACAACGGATCAGAACCCCAAAGAGCTATGGACATTTTTAATATGAATTTTTTAAAATGAGAGCGCTGAATAACTTTTTAGAATTTCTTTCAATATTTGTGCAGACAAGAATGCAACACCTGCCACCTCATCAAGAGGGAACGTCTTCTTCGCCAAGTTACTTTTTACTACTGTTCTGATCTTCTTTTAGCTTGATGAGCTAAAGGGCGATTTCCAACAAGAAAATTTACAAACCTACCACAGAGAGTTGCAAAAGAGGTATCACTCAAAACAAACGTCATGTTCCTAGCAGTGCCCAATGATAGAAATTTCAAAACACAAAGCTCTATTTTTAATTTTTTCAATGTTTGTTTGCCTGAATAATATCTTCCAACTTGGGATTTTTCATAGTTATGCTCAACTCCAGTACTTAAAAACTGGCATCTGTCCTTGTTCAGTTCCCAGCCAATTCAGCTGCCCAATCAACTGTTTTGGAAATCATTGCATTTTTTTTTGTGAGGCCCTGCTTTGATAAGTGGCGATGGGGCTAACATTTTCCAAATAAGTTTGCTGATGCAAAGTGACACATGATCTATTCCAAGCCATTTCAAATCCAGTGTACTTAAAAGTCACAGAAGCCCAGCTTCTGATTTTGTATTCTGTTTTAAGCCAATTTATGATGATGTTTTCAAATTTACAGCTCCCACCACACAAAAATATAACCTGCATACATCATAAAAAGGCCTGAAAGACCATAAGACCATACAGCATAGGAGTGGAAGTAAGGCAATTTGGCCCATCAAGTCCACTCCGCCATTTAAATCATGGCTGATGGGCATTTCAACACCACTTCCCTGCACTCTCCCCGTAGGCCTTGATTCCTTCTGAGATCAAGAATTTGTCGATGTCTGCCTTGAAGACATCCAACGTCCCAGCCTCCACTGCGCTCCATGGCAATGAATTCCACAAGCCCACCACTCTCCGGCTGAAGAAACGTCATCTCATTTCAGTTTTAAATTTAACCCCTCTAATTTTAAGGCTGTGCTCACGGGTCCTAGTCTCCCTGCCTAACGGAAACAACTTCCCAGCATCCGTCCCTTCTAAACCATACATTATCTTGTAAGCTGACTGTTAATGCCAGTAAATTTTAGCAAGGGTATACATTGAATGGAAGATAATCTAATTTTAATATGAAAGACTGTATGGAGAAGTATTAAATTCTGGAGGCATCATTTATACCATATATTCATTTATTTTATTTGCAGAGATTCCTCAACTTGCAGAGTTTCCCAATTGTGTTTGATACCTGTTTTTGAAGACAAGGGAACTCTTCCCACTTAAGCTGACCTCCCTGCAGAAATACAAAGTTAATATTAATTGATTTATGCTCACATGCATTTGTTGCTACCAAAGCCAAAAACCTTACAAAATTGCTTTGCCTGATGCCAGTGAACCTACTGCTATCTTGATCCTCCAGTTTTTCTTCATAACCCCATGCTGCCTAGCCTTGCTTTGGCACCTTTCCAATGCGTATCCATCTATGTGATAGAGCTAGTTCTTTCATATCAGGCACCTCTATGAATAGCCCAGGTTCTCTCCAGCTTTGTATTTCTTGCTGTCAGCATCTTTAATTAGTTCATTTTCTATTTTGTCTATGGCTTGCAATGCTGGTTTGTGCCATATTTCTAGCCTGTGTTTAACTATGCCCTCTAACTTGCTTTAGTCTCTTTCGAGCCTGCTCAAGATTGACCTCCTGTTCTTTAAACAGTCGTGATCTCTTTCTTAGGAGGTGTTTGCTCCTAGACTCAGTGTTTGAGCTTACACTCAATGTTCTGGTCTTTCACCTTTGTACTGTGCTTCACGTCCCTAATCAATGGGCCTAAACTCCTGCCTGTCATCCTTTACCTTACTGCATCTTTCAAGTGGCCTTTTTCCCATTTCTCCATTGACTAGCCGCTTCTGGTAAATGTTTGACTTTGGTACCCAATTTTCGCAGTTCTTCTTTGGAATTAATGGTCACATATTGACCGTCAGAACTGATTTGTCCATCACTGGACAAACTGTCAATGATGGCACAAACAGAAATTGCTGTAGAAGAAAAAGACGCAACAAGTCTCGCAGCTTCTTTGGAGAGAAAGCAGAGTAAATGTTTTTGGATCCAGTGACCCTTCTTCAGAACAGAAACATTAACCCCGCTTTCTCTCCGTTTTCTCTCCACTGATATTGCTAGTCCCCGTTGAGTTTTTTCGGCAATTTCTGATTGTACTTCCGATTCCAGTATCCACAGCTCTCTGTTGTTTTTAAATCAATTGTGGCAGTTTGATCATTATGGTTGTGCATCATTTAAATATAAAGAAACACCTGTTTCCTCACCCGTAACTTTAACTCATTCAGAATATGCAAATTTGTTGTGCATACCATGCAAGTTTGAAGAGTGTACCTAAACAAACTGTCTGATTCCCATGCTCAACAACTTATCGTTCTTTCCAATTTTATCAGTAACCTTTTGCAAACCTCACCATTCATTAAGCCCCTCCCTCCTATAATAAATCATATCCAACAGATTGAAACTAGCTTTAGTTGGTCTTGCCTTGTACTTTTCAGCTCACTAAGTTCTTTCAGACTTTGGCTTTAATGAAAGAAAGCCTTTCTAAACGTATCTAGTGCCTTCAAATGCTTTGAAGAGGTAGAACTAACTGTACTAAAAATTTACTGATATGGGCTTTATCCTCCCACCATCTCCAACAAATCTTTAGCGTGTACAGCCCAAACTAGTGCCAATGATCATTCATTGTTTGGTTGATCTGCCAACATTTTATGCACCATTTCATTTGTTACCACATAGTTCCTTTTGCATGCTCCATTGCAAAAAGTGATTTCAGCTGCCATATTCATAACTATTATACTCATATGCACACAAATATCTCTGAATGCCTCATTAGCAAATGCCACTGGCCACCCCATCCAAATTTTCAGTGAGAAATGTTGCTGGTGGTTCAAGTCTGGTCCCTATCTAATTTTCCATTTCTGTACCTGCAATTATTTTCCTATCTTTACTACGTATCATTGTAAACAGACAAAATCTGCTTCACAGAGAGGATTAAGAGCTTCCACGTCCAGCTTCAAAACCTCAGCAACTGCAGAAAACTAAAAATAAAAATTCTAGTTCTGTGGGAGCTTGACCCCACCCATTCAGGCTGCTTCTTCTGTTCTTACTTAAAAAAAACAAGGCTTCACAAGCTATTTGCATTATTGGTTTTGAGCAGACCACTCCCTACCTCTGTCTCAATGTTCCTTTGTAAAACAAGGGAAGAAATACATGTCTTCAAACCATGGCATCATTGTTTTATTATCAAATGTAATTTTAACGTAATTAACTTTTTATCTCCTAAACTTCCATTCTTTGATGTCAATAACGTTTCTTTAATTTATTTAATGGAGAGATTATATTCCTGAGTGTGAAAATTGCAAAACCCAAAGACAATAGCTTTTTCATTTTCCATATCCAGTTTCAGCTGTGCTTTCTTCATCAATGGTCAATTAAATAACAAAGGTTTTTCACTAGACACTATGTCTGTGCTAATAAAATAATTGACTATGGATATTTAGCAAGAAATAGTCAGTCTTTTCAAAGATTTTATTGTGTCAACAAAATCCGAAGCTGGTTGAACTCTCAAATTTCTTAACTTTGTCCTGATCTTTTTTAATCAGAAAGTCTAGGTACCATTTTAGTCAGCTTCTTCCACACATAGTCGGCATGCAACTGCTGTCTAACCTGGCAGTATTGAATGATATTGCCATTATTGGGAAAAATTTCTCATGATCAACACAAAATGCTCGCTTTGATCTGTATCTTTATCTTCTTCTTCCAAATCTCCCATTTTATGTTTGGTTTTCAATACTTCATTTTAGCATTTGCAACAGTTCATAACATAATGACACTTTGAAACCCACCAAAAGCACCAATTGACTACATCCTAAACATTTCTGAGGTTCATATGTTTATAGTAAATCCAAAATTCTCCTCATTTTACAAAATAAACAGATGCATTTCTGTCCTCATTTCTATCAGGTATAGTTCTTCTTTTGCACTGATGTCTGCATTCTGTATCAGGACAGACTTTGTAATTAGTTATCCTTTTGTCTGAAATAGCTCCAGAAAGGCTGGTGTCCTGTCACCAAGCTCCCTTTATTTATATGTGCATAGCACATGACACTGGCCCAGCGAGCACAGAGCCAGCTCAGAGAGTGAGAAGAACCTCCGACACCCCTCTTTACATCAGTTAGCCAGGGCTCGCTGATGGGGCCAGGTTAACAGCCTGGCTGACCTTGTTGCAAGCAGTACATTTCTGCCCCTCTATGTCCTGGGACTTAGGTTGGTTCTTTTTCCTGTAGCTTCTCCTGGAACGTTTTGCACGAGGTCCAGTTCCTCCGTCTCTGCCTCGGATACTGGCAAGTGTATCGGACCGCAGTTGCTTCTTGCACCCAGAGCATCTTGAAAGAAATTCATCTTCCTTGTCAGGTGGTAACTGCATCATGGCTACAACATCTGCTGTGTCCGTCTTATCCTCAGAGGTTTCTTCCAGGATAGGCTGAGGGTGGAAACCTATAGGTTCTAACAGCCTTGCTGGCAGTTCTGAGGGGTTGGGTAGGTTTCCCTCCTGCCCCTTTAGTGAATTTGAAGCATTCATGTGCTCCATATGTTTGTTCAGGACGGCCTTTCCTACCCAAACTTCGTACGTCTTGGGATCTGACTTTGTGTGGACCTTGCCTCTTAGCCATGCAGGGCCATTCCCATGGTAATTAGTGAACTTATTGCTGCAGAGGGCTGAGGAGGACAAGTGAGAGGTAGACAGGTTCTTGATTAGTAATGGGATCGAGGGTTACAGAGAAGAGGCAGATGAATGGGTTTGAGAAATGAAACAGACATGATCAAATGGTGAAGTAGACTTGATCAGCCAAATAGTCTAATTCTCCTGCTATATCTTATGGTCTTATGATCTTGTGGTCTTAGTCTTTCTAAATTTGTTAAAATCTGACCGCACCTAACAAAAGTCCAATTGATGATTTTTCAGTCAATTTTATGCATTAAAGTCAACAATCTGTCCAAACCTTCATCTTTGTTCAAATTATTAGGCTCTGATTCTGAAAAAAAATGTTGCTTCTGTATGGTAACAGAAGTGCAGAGGCTATACTTTGCTGTCCAGAAGCCACCCAGGTCGAGATTATGATCTCATCCTTCCACTTGTATTATGGCTCATTTTCAGAAAGCAGGGTTGGGTAATCATATGTTGAAACTTTGCATTTTGACTCAACCATCTTTTTACAAATATTATACACCAAATGATAAATGTTTGTGAACAGAATTTAAGTCTACACTTTTAGTGAGTGTTTTTTTCAGTTACCCAAGTTATGAAACTCATTTCCCAACGATTTCTAGTTTCACTTATCCACACAACCAGTTTACACCCAATCAACTCTTAATTAATATATCCATCATCTGTTCCTTCATTACATTCGGTCTCAGGTATTACTTCAGATCATTTGAGATGGTGACATGTATGACCTTTCACCCCCTTGCTCAGCAAAAATCTATCTCACTTGGTTGGTTGGATGGTATTCTGTAATGTGGAGTGATACCAACAGTCTGGGTTTTAGTTCTCGTGTGGGCTGAGGTTACTATAAAGGACTTCTTAATCTTTCTTATCACCTAAGCGACCCTCAGGTTAAACCATTGTCTCTCAATAATGAGAGGGCTGCCCTCTGAGACAGTGGTAACTCGGCCTTTATCTATTTCTACCATAAAAATATTCAAGGGCTCACTTTCCACCAGTGTTTATGGGAAGAGAGTTCTGAAGACTCATGACCACTGAAAATTAAAACTCTACTACTACAGTTATTGTGCACGAAAGCAAGCAAAACTGAAAATGCAGGAAATACTCAGTAACTCTGGCAGCATCTGTGGCCATGGGATCAGAGTTAGCAATTCAGCTTGATGACCTAATAAACAGGATGCTTAGAGGCATAGAGTCACAGCGTCATATAGCACAGAAAGAGAACCCTCAGTCCAACATGTCAGCACTGGCCAGACATCCCAACGTGACCTAGACCCATTTGCCAGCATTTAGCCCGTAAACCTTTCCTATTCATATACCCAACCAGATGCATTTAAAATGTTGTCGTTTTAACCACCTTCACCACTTCCTCTGGCAGCTTGTTCCACACATGCACCACCCTCTGCATGAAAAAGTTACCCCTCAGGACCTTTTAAAATCTTTCCCCTTTCACCTTAAACCTATGCCCTCTAGTTTTGGACTCCCCCACCTGAGGGATAAGTCCCTGGCTATTCACCCTATCCATGCCCCTCATGATTTTATAAACCTCTGGAAGACAGCCTCTCAGCTTCTGATGCTCTGGAGACAAAGCCTCAACCTATTCAATTTCTTCCTATAACTCAAACCCTCCAGTCCTGGCAACATCCTTGTAAATCTTTTCTGCACCCTCTCAAGTTTAACAACATGCTTCCTGTAGAAGGGTGACCAGAATTGTAAGCAATACCTGAAAGTGGCCTCACCAAATTCCTGTACAACCACAACATGACATCTCAATTCCTATACTCAGTGTTCTGACCAATGCAGGCAAGTGTGCCAAAAGCCTTCACCACACTGTCCACCCACAACTCCGGTTTCAAGGAACTATGTAAGTACATCCCTAGGTGTTTTTGTTTGACAACACTCCCCAGGCCCCTACCAAAGTCCTAACAAAATGCAACACCTCACATTTATCTAAATTAAACTACATCTGCCACTCCCCAGCCCATTAGCCCATTTGATCAAAGTCCCTTTGAATCTTCTTCACTGTCCATTACACCACCAGTTTGGGTGTCATCTGCAAACATATTAACCATACTTCCTATATTCACATCTAAAACTGGTATACAAATGAGAAACAAACAGTGGACACAGCACCAATCCTTGTAGCACACTGCTGGTTACAGGCCTTCAGTCTACAAAGCAACCGTCCACCACCACCTCTGTCTCCTACCTTCAAGCCAATTTTGTATCCAATTGGCTAGCTCCCCCGGATCCCATGTGATCTAATCTTACCAACCAGTCTACCATGCGGAACCTTGTCATATGCTCTGCTGAAGGCCATATCGACAATGCCTGACACTCTGTCTTCATCAAACTTCTATGTCGCCTCTTCAAAAATCTCAATTAAGTTGGTGAGACACGATTTCCCATGCATAAAGCCATGTTGAGAACCCCAAATCAGTCCTTGCCTTCCAAATGTATTTAAGTTCAGCCCCGCAGAATCCCACCCAACAATTTATTCACCACTGATGTAAGGCTCACTGGTCTATAGTTTCTTGGCATTTCCTTACCACCTTTCATGAATAATGGCACCACATTCGCCAACCTCCTTGGTAATCCACCACAGCCTGCGAATCAATTCAAAGTGCGTTCTGGGTTGCATGAATCTCAACTGCAATGGGCAGTGTGTTTAACTTTGAATTTGTCACATGAGAAGGTCTCAATTTGAACTCCAACAATTTTCCTGTATTCAAACCCTATTCCCACCATTGGCCAGGCTCATATTTCCCAAGCACTTTTTCGCCATGTTTCTTAACAAAAATCACAGCTTGTTCTCCAGTGTTCAATGTGACCTGCTTTACACAGTTTAAACTTTCCCCAATAATTTGAACAGAGTAAGAAATCATTGATGAATGCGAAGATCAGAACTGTCAGACTGTAGCTGCGTTACTTACTGAAAGTTTAGACAAGAATCCATCTTTCAAGTGATTCACAGCTTATTTGACAAAAGAATGAGGGACAGAAAGAAACATCTGATTTAATTGTGTATCTGTATTAGAGTTCAGTCACAGCTTGCAATAAAAATTTGTTCTGTGAAACTGAGCAGACTCACTTGATGCTTAGTTTACAAAACGTTATTACAGAATATTAATGCTTGGCGTGCTGTCACAGTTGTATATTTACTGCAAATGATTCTATATTGATTTTTTGTGCCTCTGTCAGTGGCAGGCAACATTAGGTAAAGTTGATTTAAAATTGTGATCACTGATAATGGGAACTGCAGATGCTGGAGAATCCAACAAAACAAAGTGTGGAGCTGGATGAACACAGCAGGCCAAGCAGCATCTCAGGAGCACAAAAGCTGACGTTTCGGGCCGAGACCCTTCATCAGGGAGGGGGATGGGGTGAGGGTTCTGGAATAAATAGGGAGAGAGGGGGAGGCGGACCGAAGATGGATAGAGAAGAAGATAGGCGGAGAGGAGAGCATAGGTGGGGAGATGGGGAGGGGATAGGTCAGTCTGGGGAGGACGGACAGGTCAAGGCTCGCTGTTGATGTTACCTAGAATGGTGATGAAACATCTGGGAACAAACCTTCAAGCTCAGTGAACCAGCTTACATCTGGAACAAAATAAAGACCCACTCTCTTGTGGACCGAGAGGAGGAGAGCGCTGTGTCGGAGGTGGAAGGAAGACGTCGGGTTGGCTGTGCACCCTTGCAACCGGTGGATCTTAATGCTGGCTTCGGCCTAACGCTGGTTCAGGGGAACAGCCAACCTGCAACGATGGCTGCGACGAGTGCTCGTGCCCCAGGTCAGGGGGTCTGGAACACCATCCATGTTTCCGTAAAGAAGGTGGATGAAGGTGCACCTGTGGACCGCACCTTCTTCGTGATGAGGGTCCTGTTGGACTGTTGTGGGTTCGCTGCTGCGCACATTTACTGCCTGCAGGATTTCCCCGGAGGAGGTTGTTACGATGTGTCCTTCAGGAGTGCCAAGCTTTGCGAGTGCTTCCTGGAGGTTTTGAAGGAGAAAGGACGTGAGGGCCCCCTCTCTGTATTGACCGCTGTCCCGCTGTTTGTGATGCCAGCGCAGAGGAGCCGTATGTTGACTGTACACATGTACAATCCACATGTGCCAGCAGTTGATGTCCTGACCTTCCTCGGAAGGTATGTGAAGGTGGAAGGGGACCTAACCGACATCATGGACCCCTTCGGGATCTGGACAAGTAAGAGGCAGGTCAAGGTGACGCTGAGGATGGGCGCGGACGGGAACGTCGTACACCCACCGTCCAGCTTCGCGATCGGCGGGAGCAAGGGCTACCTGACCTATGCAGGGCAACCTAAAGTCTGTCATGCCTGTGGTAGGCCAGGTCACGTGGCGGTCGACTGCAAAGCCACCATCTGCAGGAACTGCAGGGAGGATGGACACCTTGCAAAGGATTGCCCACAACAGAAAAGCTGCAACCTTTGCGGGGAAGCGAGCCACCTCTATTGGGCATGCCCGCAGCGGGGGACCACCTACGCCCAGGTCGCCGGCAGGAGCAATGCGGGGCCAGCCCCCCCGGAGGAGAGGAAGGCACCAGGACCCTGCAAGGACCCCACTAATGTGCAGGAGGGCCAGGTCATGCAGGAGGGCCCAGCCCCGTAGGATGGGCCCAAGGCCAATAAAGCGCCCCTCCAGGCTCCGCTCCCCCGCGACAACCCGGAGTCGTTGGAGGCGGCGACTGGTGACCCAGGGGAGTGGACGACGGTCCGGAAAGCGAGGAGGAAGGTGCATCGACGGGCCCAGGAACCGCAACCATCAGGCGGGAAGAGGCAGCTACAGGGGGGCTATAAGAGCTCCTCTGACGAGGGGAATTCGGAGACGGCCCGCCCGAAGCAGAAGTTAAAGATCTTGAGGGAGAAGGAAAGCAGCACCATGCTTCCTGGTGACGGGAGGCGTCCTGAGGTACCCTCCGACACCCACTCAAGTGCCGCTGGGGCACCGGAGGGCCCCCCGGAACTTCCAGGCGGGAAAGAGGAAACAGCGCGTCCCCAGCCTGACCCAGAGCCGGACTCTCCTGCCTCCGTACCCCCGGTGGCGATTGCCCCCCAGAAGGCAGCACGGATGGTTTCCTGAGCCCGGAGAGCGTCCAGCAGTTAGCCCGGGCAATGGGCATGAAGGGACAGATGGAGGGGCTGGACCTTGGACTCGGGGAGGGTACTGCGGTCACTGCCCACAATGGGGGTACGAGTTGCGAGCATTAATGTGCGCAGTGTCAAGCCCACCGCAAGATGTGTATCTACGTTGGCCTACCTGACCACCATCAAGGTGGACCTCCTGTTTCTGCAGGAGTGTGGGATACCGCACCTCGGCAGGTACGGGATATGGTCCGGTGCCTGGGCCTGTGGGCCTTCAATCTGGTCGGGGGTAACGACTGTTGGTCCTCGGGCCTGGCTATTCTGCTATGGGGGCGCGACTTCACCATCTCTCAAGTTCAGGAGGTGGTGGGGGGGGGGGGGGGCGCCTCCTAGTGGCTGACGTCACCTACAGGAACGCTTCCCTGAGGCTGATCAACGTGTACGCCCCAGCGGTACGGAGTGAGCGGTTGGCCGTCCTGCAGCGGTTCCACCCCTGCTGGCTACGTCCAGGCCGGTCATCCTAGGCGTAGACTTCAACTGCATCATCGATGCAGATCGCAGATCCGGCATGGGGACAGCGGGTGGGGGGAGTCAACTGGACGTCACGTCCAGATTCCTGATGGGCACAGTGAAGGACGCCAAGCTGCTTGACGTCTTCAGCACCCCTGCAGACGGAGCGCAGCGGAGGTACGCCTGGTCACGGCCAGAGGGGTCTATTCGCTCAAGGATAGACTTCCTGTTTGTGTCACTGGCGTTCTCGGTCAGGTCCACCAGCATCGAGCGGTGTTCTTCTCTGACCACTGCCTCTTGCTGGCCGACTGTCACTTACAGGACAACCAGCCGGCCGGCAAGGGGACGTGGAAGCTCAACACGACTCTGTTGACCCCAGAGAACGTCGAGGAGCTTAAGAGGGAGTACGCTGGTTGGAGAACCGTGAAACCCCTCTTTGAGTCTCCGGGCGACTGGTGGGAGACGGTGAAGGAGAACATCAAGTGGTTCTTTGTCCTCAAGGGTGTTCGGAAGGCAAGAGAGAGGCGGGGAAAGCTGTTGCGACTCCAGAAAAGGGTGCAGAACCTGCTCCTTCTGCAGTTGATGGGGGTCGATGTCACGGAGGACCTCCGTGAGGTGAGGGGCCAGCAAGCCTCACTCTTCGCCGTGGAGGCCTCCAGGGTAATCTTCCGGTCCAGGGTCCGCTCCGTGGAGCAGGACGAGACGTGCTCACGTTTCTTCTTCCAGAAGGTGCACAAAGAGAGCTCTGTGCTTAGCCGGCTGAAGGAGGACGACAGCTCGATGACGTCGTCTCGGCCCAACATTTTGAGGATCAGCAGATCCTTCTATGCCGGACTGTACGACACGAAGCCCACGGACAGCACGGCCTCTGAATTGTTCCTGTCGTCTATCACGGAGGTCTTAGACGATGGCACGAGGGAGTGGCTGGACCGGCCGATATCCCTGGACGAGCTGACCAGAGTCCTCAAGTCCTTGGAGAGGAATAGGACTCCCGGGAGCGACGGCTTACCGGTCGAGCTGTATTCCGCTCTGTGGGGCCTGGTCGGCCAGGGCCTGCTGGAGGTGTACGATAGTGCGCTTCGGGCAGGGGAAATGTGCAAGTCCATGAGGAAGGGCATCATCACCCTCATTTACAAGAGGAAGGGGGAGAGGGAAGAAATTAAGAATTGGCGTCCCATTTCACTAATGAACGTGGACTACAAAATCCTGGCCAAGGTCATAGCCAACCGGGTCAGGTCTGTCCTGGAGTCGGTGATTCACCCTGACCAAACCTGTGCTGTGCCGGGCAGGAAGATCGCTGAGAGCCTCGCGCTCATCAGGGATACGATCACCTACGTACAGGACAGGCGGGTGGACACCTGCCTTGCCAGCCTGGACCAGGAGAAGGCCTTCGACAGGGTCTCTCATGCTTACGTGAGGGACGTCCTCTCCAAATTGGGGTTCGGGGATGGCATTCACAATTGGATCCGGATGCTCTACACCAACATCGTTAGCACAGTCTTGACCAACGGGTGGGAATCGGACAGTTTTCCTGTTAGATCTGGAGTCAGGCAGGGCTGCCCGCTCTCTCCTGCCTTGTTAGTGTGCTGTGTGGAGCCCTTCGCCGCATCCATCAGGAAGGACGTGAGCCTGAAGGGCGTGACTATCCGAGGCAGCGGAGGCCTTCAGGTCAAGACCTCCCTTGTACATGGACGACGTCGCCGTCTTCTGCACCGATCGTCGGTCGGTGAGTAGACTATTGGACATCTGCGGCCAGTTTGAACTGGCCCCGGGTGCCAATGTCAATAGGGGTAAGAGCGAGGTCATGTTCTTCGGGAACTGGGACGACCGCTCCTTCATCCCCTTCACTGTCAGGACAGGCTACCTGAAGGTGCTGGGTGTTTGGTTTGGTGGAGCTGAGGCGTGCACAAGACTTGGGAGGAGCGTATCACCAAACTGACGCAGAAGCTGGGCAAGTGGACGCTCCGGTCCCTCTCCATCGCGGGTAAGAACCTGGTTGTCAGGTGTGAAGGGCTTTGGGTACTGTTGTATGTGGCGCAGGCCTGGCCTATTCCCTGGGCCTGCGCCACTGCAGTCACCCGGGCCATCTTCCACTTCATTTGGGGGTCGAGGATGGACCAGGTCCGCAGGGACACCATGTACAAAGACCTGGAAAATGGGGGAAAGGGCGTACCGAACGCCACCCTCGCCCTGACGGCTACCTTTGTGTGCAGCTGCATCAACCTGTGCGTAGATCCTCAGTACGCAAACACCAAGTGTCACTACTTACTGAGGTTCTACCTGTCCCCGGTGTTGCGAAGGATGGGCCTGGCCTCGTTGCCGCGGAACGCTCCGAGTAGTTGGACCGTCCCGTACAACCTGTCCTTCGTGGAGAAATTTTTGAAAGGAAACACCTTTGACTACAAGGCCGTCAGACAGTGGTCAGCACGTAGTATCCTCGAGACCCTTCGGGAAAAGGAGAGGGTGGATCCCGTCGTGTGGTTCCCCACGCAGACTGCCAAAGTCGTTTGGCAGAATGCCTCATCGCCAGAACTTTCAAACAAGCATAAAGACTTTGTTTGGCTGGTGGTGAGAGGGGATCTGCCAGTGAGATCCTTTATGCATGCCCGGAATCTCTGCGCCGCCGCACGCTGCACTTGAGGTGGCTGCGGGGGGGACGAGACTGTCGATCACCTCCTTCTGGAGTGTGCCTATGCGCAGGAGGTCTGGAGGGGGATGCAGTGGTATTTGTCAAGGTTCATCCAGAGCAGCTCCGTGACGCAAGACTCCGTGCTCTACGGGCTGTTTCCCGGGATGCACACCGAGACCAACATCAACTGCGCCTGGAGGACCATCAATGCGGTGAAAGACGCTCTTTGGTCTGCTCGCAACTTGCTGGTCTGCCAGCTGAAAGAACTGACCCCGACTGAGTGTTGCAGACTGGCGCACTCCAAGATCCCGGACTACGTGCTGAGGGACGCGCTAAAGCTTGGGGCAGCCGCTGCCAAGGCGCGGTGGGGAAAGACCACGGTATGAAACCCCTTGTCCAGAATAGAAAAAAGGGCCCTATCAGGTACCTGGGCCCAGCTGGCACCTTCCCCAACTGGTCAGGGGGCCAACGGGGACTGTGCGGGGTGACAACTGCCGGGGTATTTTCTTTGCTTTGTTTTTTTTCTTCTTTGTTTTTTTCCTTTAGTTGATGTATGTACCCCCTGGGTAACCCAGAGCGGCTTGCATGACTGGGTAGGTGTATAAATATGTTTTATTTTTTGTACATCTTATGAATAAAGTATATTTTTTAAAAAAAAGTGACGAAACGTCTGAAAACTAACCTTCCAGCTCAGCAAGCAAACTCACATCCAGAACCTCAACCTGAGCTACAAATCTTCTCAAAACTCGCTAGTGATATATTGTGTAGCTGCTGATAGCAAATGCCTAGTTATCCACACTTACAAATCATACAGCAGATGCTATGAACACAAAAGCTATGAACAATAGAGGGACAAATAACAACCAGTTTTGGACTTAGGTGAGGCATTGTTTAAAAAGCCATTGAGAATACACAGTTTCCTGTGCTTTTTCGTCAGCAACAATAGTTGGCCAATTGTTTCAATCTCTGGACAACTGGCACCTCTAGAAAGTTATTCGTTCAGTTCTATTGCCAGTTGTTCTGAGGAAAAGCTTTCAGCAGTGCTAATATCAATCTGTGCCTGAGCTGTGAGAGGAAGCTTCATTACTAAAGACATGTGCTGTAGTCATTTGAAGTAAAATTACATTACATGAGAAATATCTGTCTTGTGGCTTCACTGACGCATTTCCCCTGATAGGTGATTGTGTGTTCATGTGCTACATCTATCAACTCTGATTCCAAATGACTTAGGTTTCCCTAACTGATACACAGGGAATTACAATCCCCCATGCAAATAACCTGCAATTTTCCCATATCCTTTCAATCTTTTCAAGTTGTCTTCCTGGGATGACAAGCCCTAAATCTAAGCTTAAAGTTTGCCGTTATGTTGCATGTTTCTATCCAGAATGGTTTATTTTGAACATTTCAATTTCCCACAGGATTAGCTTTTATTAGCCTGACACTTAGGGACAGATCACCTCCTTTCTTGATCGTTCCATCCCTTCTAAATGCTCTAATCCTTGAATGTTGTATTTATTCCCACCCTGAGGAATTAGCCATGATCTTGTTATTCCCTTGACATTTTTGACACGGCTTCTGAGGGACTTAAATTTCCTCAAAAGTCTCATTTTTGACGCTTCATTTGATGCATTCTACAGCTGAAAATTCATATTCTTTAGTGGCGATTTATACAAGCAGGATTATAGCAAAGTTCAACAGTTGATGCACTATCTATTGGAATACATGCAGAGAAATTGTAGGAACTAAATTCCATTAGAACCTTGATGACCCATTCTGACCTGCTTCATATTCACTTTCCAAATTACCACTAAATCACTAATGGAAAGCTGAGAAAATTGATTCCTTTCAATGTTCCAGCCACATACTATTGAAAATTGCTCAGTAAGATCAGTTGAATTCAAATGATGGCAGAAACTGGAATCAGGGTCGTTGATCACGTTCATGAGTCCACCATGCAGTAGATTCCCAGACCTGAAATAAATGAGAGTAGGAGAACCAGTGGTACTTTTCTCCAGTTATCTTGGACTGGTATGAGACACTGATCTTTTTGACAGTCAGGTTGTATAGCATGAAGGAACAAGTAATGCATACCACCTTTCAGAACACTCCCAAGTGCTTCACAATGTATGAAAGTATTTTTGGATATAGCCTGTGTTGTATTGTATGAAACATGGTAACCAAAAGCACAGCAATCAATGCTTTGGTAAAAGATGAGCAGCAATGTGATCATCTGTTTTCTAAAAACATTGATGTAAGAACTTTATGAACAAGGCAATCATTCCTCGGCTCAGTATTACAGTTGAACGTTTCAGGGGAAAGTTTATGATTCCTTAGGTGCAGGACAAATCAGTTCTTGAACTCATTCACACTTTTCTCTATGAGCATTTAGGAGCGAATTTATTAGAATTGTTAAGTAGATGCATAAGTGCAGGGTATGCATTTCTCTATTGGGGTTTAGTTTCTGGTTGTATTACATGCGTGAGTGTTTTTACTGAGTATGCAGTTCTGTCATCTTGTTTTTGACTATGACTGAAATCGTGTTTGTTCAATTTGCCATACCTACAGCCTCCCTTTAAGATTTATGAAATTAAGACTAATATGTGTAACACTTGTAAACTGTATCTAAAAGGGATTATGGCCTTCATGATGACAAATGCAATATTGAATTAATTCAAAATGCTACTTGTTTTGGAAGGATGTTTATGTGCTTGTGCTATGATATTTCACATTTTTATATGCATTTACAGTGGTTAAATATACATTTAATCTCCCCTTTCTGAATCGCCCACTATTCATCTCTCTCTCTTTCTCGTTCACCTATGGCACCACAGATTTCCTATCACCTCTGCACTATCACCTCCCAAATATTCTCCTTTTCTTCAACCCCTCTCTGAGCTACCCCTCTTTTATTCCTTGCCACTCAAGAGACGGGACTAGAAGCATAAGGGCAGATTTATTTGTCAGGGCTATTGTTTTCAATGGACTCCATAATTCCATTCGATTAGTTGGATATACTTTTATGGAATCACACGACTGCTAAACAAAGGTTGTGAAAGGTGGTAGGTGTCGAAAAAAGTAATGGTTCTGAAAGCATTAATGATGGTGATTGTATTAAACCACTTCCACCCAATGAGAGTGTTGCACAATCTTAAATGGAAATTCGATGAGTCATGCTTATAAGAACATAAGAAATAGGAGCAGGAGCAGTCAATTCAGGTCCTCAATGCTGCTCTGCCATTCAATGCATGCATGGCCAATATCATTTCCATTTTCCTGCCTGCTCTCCATAATCCTTTGTTGTCAGCAAATCACCACGTTACCTTTAATTTGGCAACTTATTAAGAAACCAAACAAATCATCATAAACTAAAATAATAATTTAAACTTTATTCAGAGCACTTTAGTAAGTAAGTATAAGCCTGCAACCCAACTTAACTATTACCCGATTAATAGTGAACTCTGGTCAGGACTTTAATTAACAATATAACAAAGTGAGGATAACAAAATGTGAGGCTGGATGAACACAGCAGGCCAAGCAGCATCTCAGGAGCACAAAAGCTGACGTTTTGGGCCTAGACCCTTCATCAGAGAGGGGGATGGGGAGAGGGAACTGGAATAAATAGGGAGAGAGGGGGAGGCGGACCGAAGATGGAGAGTAAAGAAGATAGGTGGAGAGAGTATAGGTGGGGAGGTAGGGAGGGGATAGGTCAGTCCAGGGAAGACGGACAGGTCAAGGAGGTGGGATGAGGTTAGTAGGTAGCTGGGGGTGCGGCTTGGGGTGGGAGGAAGGGATGGGTGAGAGGAAGAACTGGTTAGGGAGGCAGAGACAGGTTGGACTGGTTTTGGGATGCAGTAGGTGGGGGGGAAGAGCTGGGCTGGTTGTGTGGTGCAGTGGGGGGAGGGGACGAACTGGGCTGGTTTAGGGATGCAGTAGGGGAAGGGGAGATTTTGAAACTGGTGAAGTCCACATTGATTCCATATGGCTGCAGGGTTCCCAGGCGGAATATAAGTTGCTGTTCCTGCAACCTTCGGGTGGCATCATTGTGGCAAGCCGCACCCCCAGCTACCTACTAGCCTCATCCCACCTCCTTGACCTGTCCGTCTTCCCTGGACTGACCTATCCCCTCCCTACCTCCCCACCTATACTCTCTCCACCTATCTTCTTTACTCTCCATCTTCGGTCCGCCTCCCCCTCTCTCCCTATTTATTCCAGTTCCCTCTCCCCATCCTCCTCTCTGATGAAGGGTCTACGCCCGAAACGTCAGCTTTTGTGCTCCTGAGATGCTGCTTGGCCTGCTGTGTTCATCCAGCCTCACATTTTGTTATCTTGGAATTCTCCAGCATCTGCAGTTCCCATTATCTCTAACAAAGTGTGGAGCTGGATGTACAGAGCAGGCCAAGCAGCATCTCAGGAGCACAAAAGCTGACGTTTTGGGCCTAGACCCTTCTTCGAGGGCTTAGGCCCGAAATGCCAGCTTTTGTGCTCCTGAGATGCTGCTGGGCCTGCTGTGTTCATCCAGCTCCACACTTTGTTATCTTGGATTCTCCAGCATCTGCAGTTCCCATTTTCACTTTAATTAACAATGATCTGTTTCTGGATGTTTCCAGGGTTTGGTCCTTTGGCAGTGTTGTTCTTCAAAGTTCTGCTGTTGAATTATTCTGATGTTGGATTCATATACAATTATGTCCCTTTCAAGTTTGCACTGTGGCTTTATCGATATCCTCTGGATTTTTTCAACCCTAACATCCATTACACTTTCAGAGACTTCAAGTGTACAACTTGCCATCTTATCAAAATTAGCTGCTTTGTTCCTTATTAAAGCTGGCTTAGCTGTCTGTTTAAAACACAACATTTCCCTGCAATTTACCCCTTTACTTCAGAACATTGCTTCTGCAGGCAGGTCTAATTCCCTATTTGTCACAAGGCAGTAGATTATCAAATAATTGTTATCTCTTCTCTCTCAGGGAAGAGCTGGTTTATGTTGTTTCCATAATCCTTTCTTCCCAGGGATGGCTAATTCAAACGTTGCTGCAACTCTCTTTTATAACAGTATTTTTTGTTGTTCCTTTCATCCCAAGAAACAGTTTATTCCAGAAAAATAGTTTTTGCTGATTCTTTCAATCCATGTGTAACAATTTATCTTTGTTGATTTTTCGAATCCATGAACCGATACTACAATTCTGAAGTTTCCATTGTCACATCTTCAGCCCATTATTAATTAAAACTCTACCTATCTATTCCATACGTTCACCCAAGTGCGATGGTGTCCATTGCACTCTGGGTAGTAAGTTCTACAGATTCACGATCCTTTGAGTGAAGTAATTTCTCCTAATTTCAGCTTTAAATCTGCTACTCCTTATTCTAAAACAATCGTCTCTCATTCTGCCCCACATGAGAAAACATCCTTTCTATGTGTACTTTATTAAGGCCCTCTGGAATATTACATACCCAATTAGTCTCCTTTGCAGTGATATATACATGAACTGTTCACTCTCTCTTCATAAGACAAACCCTTCATCTCTTGAATCAATCTAGTGAACATCCTCTGAACTGCCTCCAATGCAATTACATTCTTCCCCAGGTAAGGAGATCAAAATTGTTCGCAATTCCCTAGGTGCTGTCTCACAAATACCTTGTACAGTTTCAGCAACACTTCTCTACTTTTATTCCTTTCGTAATAAATCCCAAAATTCCATTTGCTTTCTTATAATGCGCTGTACCCATGGGCTGGGATATGTTTGTTATATTGGTTCCTGGTAGCATTAGTAACTTTAGACCGCACTTGGAATACTGCGTCCAGTTCTGGTCGCCGTATTATAGGAAAGATGTGGATGCTTTGGAGAGGGTTCAGAGGAGGTTTACCAGGATGCTGCCTGGACTGGAGGGCTTATCTTATGAAGAGAGGTTGACTGAGCTCGGTCTCTTTTCATTGGAGAAAAGGAGGAGGAGAGGGGACCTAATTGAGGTATACAAGATAATGAGAGGCATAGATAGAGTTGATAGCCAGAGACTATTTCCCAGGGCAGAAATGGCTAGCACGAGGGGTCATAGTTTTAAGCTGGTTGGTGGAAAGTATAGAGGGGATGTCAGAGGCAGGTTCTTTACGCAGAGAGTTGTGAGAGCATGGAATGCGTTGCCGGCAGCAGTTGTGGAAGCAAGGTCATTGGGGTCGTTTAAGAGACTGCTGGACCTGTATATGGTCACAGAAATTTGAGGGTGCATACATGAGGATCAATGGTCGGCACAACATTGTGGGCTGAAGGGCCTGTTCTGTGCTGTACTGTTCTATGTTCTATGTTCTATCTGTATCTAGCAAGTGTTGAACTGTTATGGTGTTGGATTCATATACAATTTTCTCTCTTTCGAGTTTGCAGTGTGACTTTATTGATATCCTTTGGATCTTTTCATCCCTAACATTTGCTATACTTTCAGAGACATCAAATCTGCAACTTGCCATCTTATCAAAATTAGCCACTTTCTCCTTGTTAATTTGGTGCTAGCTGTCTATTTAAAGCACAACATTTCCTGAAATCCACCCTTTTATAATAATATCAACACTATTACAACAATATGTAGTTATTGAAACAAATGCCTTTTATTGTTAAGATTCTGAGGTAGTTCTTCCAGAATAAAACCTGAAAGAAATGCGGATGCTGTAAATCAAGAACAAAATCAAAGTTGCTGGAAAAGCTCAGCAGAATTGGCTGCATCTGTGAAGGAAAGAACAGAGTTAATGTTTCGGGTCTGGCTCTGAGGAAGGGTCATCGGACCTGAAACGTTAACTCTGTTTCCCCCTTCACAGATGCTGCCAGACCTGCTGAACTTTTCCAGCAACTTTGTTTTTGTTTTTAATTCTTCCACAGTCATCAGGCTCTGGATAGAGATGAAGATTGATTTGATTTATTGATTGTCACGTTCATTTTGTTAAAAAATACAGTGAAAAGTGTTGCATAGTGCTGCCACTCTCCAGCACCATCTTAAAACACAGTAAAATGAACCAAGACATAGAATATAAAAGCAGAAAAACAAAAGAAAATTAACTTTGCAGTGCTTCTTGTTAAGTGTCAGCCACAGGCGTGGAGTGGCCAGCCACGAGTCTCCTCGCAGCACTGCCGAAAGAAGAGTCACCGCTGCCCAGTGCCATCCCGCCACCACCGATGCTGCTGCCACCAAAGGTCCTCTCTGGACTTCGTCAATGCAACCACCACTGAGGCCACTGGGTCTCGCACTGACTCAGACTAGACTCTGCCACCAAGAGCACACTTCACTCATGCATCCGATGCTGCTGGGTCTTGTACTGGGCTCCAACTTGCCTCGGCTGCCCCAGGTCCGCACTGGATGCAGATGCTGGGAGAAAGCCGAAATTGTCTCTGCTGCAGCAGCTGCGGCTTGGCAGTGGGCCCACGTCGTGGATGCAGAAACCACTGGAAACCCAAGCTCGTCTCCGATGCCTCTGCTACGAGTCTGTGCTGGGCCCATTGTGCTGGCGTCAATGCCGTCTCTGTGACTGAGTTCTTCACAAGAGGTAAGTAAAAAGAAGAAAGATAATAAAAAGTCGAAAGAGGGGAAAAAAAGAAAAGGTAAGATAAGCGGAAGGGTCATATTCAGGAGTTCCACTCCACCTACAGCGTTCTATCCCAACCTGTAGCTGCCAGTGCTACACAGGAAATGCTACACTTGCCCCCACACCTCCTCCCTCACCCCTATCCAGGCCCCAAGATGACATTCCACATTAAGCAGACGTTCACCTGCACATCTGCCAATGTGGTATACTGCATCCATTGTTCCCGGTGTGGCCCCCTCTACATTGGGGAAACCAAGCGGAGGCTTGGGGACTGCATTGCAGAACACCTCCACTCGGTTTGCAAAAAACAACTGCACCTCCCAGTCGCAAACCATTTCCACTCCCCCTCCCATTCTTTAGATGACATGCCCATCATGGGCCTCGTGCAGTGCCACAATGATGCCACCCGAAGGTTGCAGGAACAGCAACTCATATTCCACCTGGGAACCCTGCAGCCCAATGGTATCAATGTGGACTTCACCAGTTTCAAAATCTCCCCTTCCCCCACCGCATCCCTAAACCAGCCCAGTTCGTCCCCTCCCCCCACTGCACCACACAACCAGCCCAGCTCATCCCCACCACCCACTGCATCCCAAAACCAGTCCAACCTGTCTCTGCCTCCCTAACCGGTTCTTCCTCTCACCCATCCCTTCCTCCCACCCCAAGCCACACCTCCATCTCCTACCTACTAACCTCATCCCACCTCCTTGACCTGTCCGTCTTCCCTGGACTGACCTATCCCCTCCCTACCTCCCCACCTATACTCTCCTCTCCACCTATCTTCTTTACACTCCATCTTCGGTCCGCCTCCCCCTCTCTCCCTATTTATTCCAGAACCCCCACCCCATCCCCCTCTCTGATGAAGGGTCTAGGCCCGAAATGTCAGCTTTTGTGCTCCTGAGATGCTGCTGGGCCTGCTGTGTTCATCCAGCCTCACATTTCATTATCTTGCATTCTCCAGCATCTGCAGTTCCCATTGTCTCTGTAGCTGCCAGTGGTAGGTTCCACAGATATACAATGGTGTGCAGGTGTGCCTTTGTCAGATTCTTTCACTCTATTTCTCCACTGTTTATATTTTTCCCTCTCTTTACCTTTCTTACTCCTTTTCTCTCTCATTTCTCCCACGGTGGCTGTTTTAATGGACTGTATTCACTGTCTCTGTGAAGTGATGTTCTTCTTAATGAGTTTTGGTAAAGAGGATGGAGAAGGTAATGAAAAGATAGCATTTACTTTCAATGTCATGAGCAATTTTGAGGGACATTGGTTCAAGGTTTTTTTTATGGCCTTCTTTTGTCATAGACCATTTTAAATGCACTGAAATACATTTGTTCCACAAAAATCTGATTAAGTGTGTGTTATGATGTAATTTTTCTTTGTAAATTATTTAATTATTCA
The DNA here is from genome assembly GCF_030684315.1 of Stegostoma tigrinum. NCBI lineage: Eukaryota > Metazoa > Chordata > Chondrichthyes > Orectolobiformes > Stegostomatidae > Stegostoma > Stegostoma tigrinum. The sequence goes on along the minus strand of NC_081355.1, from coordinate 145,044,055 downwards.
TTTATATAATTTTTAATGAACAAGCATTATGCTGGGACTGAATTTCCAAATGGACAGTAAAATATGATTTGATTAAATTGTTGGACAGATGATCGGTTTTTATTGATGTTGATTAGGGATTAAATGTCTGCCAGGCTACTGCAGTGTGTACTCCTTTCCTCTTCTTTGCAGTTGTGCTACTGGATCATCTGCCTGAGAGGGTCTCAGTTTAACTTCTAATCTAAAAGATGGCGCTTTAGTACCTGCAGGACATTGGTTAGGCCACTTTTGGGATACTGCTTTCAATTCTGGTTTCCCTGCTGTAGGAAAGATGTTGTCAAACTTGCAAGGATACAGAAAAATAAAATTGTGAGGATACAGCCAGGGTTGCAGGGTTTGAGCTGCAGGCAGAAGCTGAATAGGTTGGGGCTATTTTCCCTGGAGCCTCGGAGGCTGAGGGGTGACCATATACATGTAATAAAATCATGAGGGGAATGGATAAGATGAATAGTCCAGGTCTTTTTCCCAGGATAGGCCAGTCCAGAACTAGAGGGTCAGAGGAAGGAGATTTAAAAGGGAGGTACAGGGCAACTTTTTCACACAGAGGGCGATGCGTTGATGGAATGAGCTGCCAGAGGAAGTAATGGACGTTGGTACAGTTACAAAATTTAACAGGAATCTGGATGGGTACATGAATAGGAAGGGTCTAGAGGAATATGGATCAAATGCTGGCAAATGGGACTAGATTAATTTAGGATATCTGGTTGGCATGGACGGGTTGGACCGAAAGGGTTTGTGTCAGAGATATTTCTGATGAAGGGTCTAAGCCCGAAACGTCAGCCTTCCTGCTCCTCTGATGCTGCTTGGCCTGCTGTGTTCATCCAGCTCTACAGCTTGTTACCTTGGGTTGGACCGAAGGGTCTGTTTCCGTGCTGTAAACCTCTACTGCTCTATGACTCAAGTACAGTTTGGCCTATATTTTGCACTGAAGTACCTGGGTTGGGAGATGAATCCATAATTTCTAAAAGAATCTGACCAACGAAATCTGGCTAACAGCTAATACCTACTCATAGAGTGTGCATTGTAGATTAGATTGCAAAAGGCTGAAAACAGGTAAACCAATTTATTTGGCACAAAAGAAACAAGTGAGTAGTGTTTCCATTGACTTGTAGCACATATTAGTGTGATTATAATCACAATAGCTCTCCTTAATACACTAAATGGATAAAATAATGTACAAGGCAAGGGCAAAAAACAGGAGATTGGTCCCAGGTAATGAAATCTTTAACAACCCAGTGTGGACATAATGGGCAGAATAACCTCCTTCTATGCTATAACCCTTTTGTGAATCTGATTCTTTGATGTCAAAGCAATGCTTTTGAGTAGTTTCTTAATGCGCATTGAATCTTCAAAACAATATGCTTACCTCTTATCCAATGAACTACATACTGCTCTTTATCACTGCTAGCCCAGCTTCCTTCTGGCTGCTGATTCTAAATCAGAGGTGAACTCATCTGTAGAACTGCTATTCAGAATACCTTTGAAGATGGAATGTAGCAAAATCCAATTACAAAACAAAAACACATTTATCTTAACCACTCAGATAGCAAGAACTGCAGTTGCTGGAGTCAGAGATAATGGTGTGGAGCTGGAGGAGTACAGCAGGCCAGGCAGCATCTGAGGAGCAGGAATGTCGATGTCTCGGGTTAGGGCTCTTTTTCAGAAAAAGGGTCCCAATGCAAAACATCAACTTTCCCGCTCCTCTGATGCTACCTGGCTTGCTATGTTCCTCCAGCTCCACACTGTGTTATCTTCATCTTAACCAAGTTGTGTTCTTTTCAAATTAAGCTGAACACATGTCCTGGTTTGAAATATTCATTATTTACTGTCTAATCACTTAAAATACAATAAAACAAATACAAACTCATTTACAACCTTCAATCATATTTGCAAATTAAAATCATTGTTTGAAATGAAGGCACAAAAACATTTCAATTCATCTTTGTCTGCCTGTATAAAATGTTTATTTTCTACAGAAAACCACGTACTAGAACCTTAATTAACCTCATAGCATTTACAGCACAGAAACAGGTCTCCTGACTCAATAAATCCACTTTTGTATTGACACTACACATGGATCCATTCCTATCCTTCTTCATTCTGCTGATTTTGGGATGTCCGTGATCAGAGATGCCTAATATAGGCCATCGACAACTTGTAGCAATATTCTGATAGTTGAGTTTAACACAACAGTTAATTTGCTAGAGAAAGTATACACCTGCGACAGACAAAAACACTTCACTGATCCAGAATCTAGGAGCAAGGGCAATGGTTTGGAAGTGGATGCCTTTGTTCTTTCCTTGGCCTGATGTAGGGCAACACCTGGTCTTCTCCCAAGAAGATGGCAGCTTATGTCCATGGATCCTCTTGCCCTTATTTGTCTCTCCGGACCTTTCTCCGTGGATATACGTTATTTTCGGGCTGGCCACATATGCTGTGTCAATCACCTGTCTAAACCCTCTAGATCACAGGTAGCTTCTCATGATGCCAATGGGTCTCCAATGATCCGTCTATCAGATAGATAACCAGAAATCTCTCCTGGTGGAAACTGTCTGCTATTAAAATACATTGGAAGGATTTGTCGGTTATTGCACAACCTGTTTGACCACATTATGAATGCACGTTCCTGGGCCATCAGGTCCCGGTGTGTGATTTGAACCAGGAACTCTGACGCTGGTTGTTCCCTTCCTCATTTCCATTTTAAGGTTGTTTTTCATTCCTCCTAAAGACAAAACCTTCCTATTCCCAAAAACACTGCACTCATGTAGAAGAGAAGGATATGGACCAATGGCAGGTAGAAGGGTTTAGCTTAATTTGGTGTCATATTCAGCACAACATAGTGGGCTGAAGGGCCCGCTCCCTTCCTGTCTTCTTCTATGTTGTATAATAGGGTAATGTAGCACCCAATAAATGTCATGTTTATGCTTTAGAAGACTTGTTACTATAGCAACACAAGTAAATGATGTTTCATGCTACACAGGGAATACCAAATATGGACCACAGAGTGAACTCAGGTTTAAAGAGGATCCTAACTTCTAATGTAGTCCATCAATATATCCTATTTCTTTCTCTCTTACATTTGTATAGCTTCACCTCATGTATCTGTGCTCTCAGATTATGTGTTCCTCTGTTAGCAGGTTCCATATCCTGACTCCTTTCAGGGTAATGAAATTTCTTTCAATTTTTCTATTGGATTTGTCAGAGACTGTCTCACAGTTTAGGTCTTGTGGTGCAGCACATAGCTTCTCTGCTCCTGGATCAGCAACTCCTGGTTCAAATCACACACTAGGACTTGATGGCCCAGAGAAGTTACATTCATAATGTGGCCAAATAGTTTGTGTATCCTCTTTCAGGTCTTTCCAACGGACTTCAATGGCAAGTGGTAACAGCAGGAGACATTCCTGGTCAACAGTTTGATTAGAAGAACTTTGGAGACTCGACCATCACTAGCTGTAGCTCTAGAATATCACATGCAAGTAAAAGTGCTCTTGCCACTGCAATTCAGGCCCCCTCGTACATCAGTTTTTAAGAAAGAAGAGAGAGAAGAAATTGTGAATTATAGGCCAGTAGCCTAACATCCATCTTTCGGAAAAAGTAGCAATCAATTTTTAAGAATGTCTTAGTAATGCACTTAGAAATGTAAACTATGATTAGATCAAATCAAAATGGTTATAATAAAGGGAACTCCTGCTTGACAATTAGTTCTTCGAGGCTGTAACCATTAAACTAGATAAGGGAGAACATGTAGATATGGTAATTTTGGATTTGTGCAAACTGTTCAATACAAAAGACCATTAGGGTAGTTAACAGCCTGGGGAGTTGGGGGCTCAATATTAGGTTAGATAGTCTCTATATAAGGTAATAGTTATGAAACGATTAATGCTTAGGTTACGAAACAGAAGTTGCTGGAAAAGCTCAGCAGGTCTAGTAGCACCTGTGAATAATAATCTGAGTTGATATTTTGGATCTGGTGACACTTCCTCAGAACTGGTGGTAGCTAGGAAAATAATAAAATGTGAGGCTGGATGAACACAGCAGGCCAAGCAGCATCTCAGGAGCACAAAAGCTGACGTTTCGGGCCTAGACCATCTGATGAAGGGTCTAGGCCCGAAACGTCAGCTTTTGTGCTCCTGAGATGCTGCTTGGCCTGCTGTGTTCATCCAGCCTCACATTTTATTATCTTGGAATCTCCAGCATCTGCAGTTCCCATTATCTCTGTAGCTAGGAAAATGTCAGCTTATGTGTAAAAGATAGAGTCAGGTTTGGGGGTAAGGATTAAATAATAGTTGGGGATAGAGTCCAAAGGGAGAGAAAAACAGTTGACAGACAGACGAATTGATAACAATCTGGCTTGTTGAACTTGATGTTGAGTCCAGAGGTCCCCAACTGGAAAATGAGGTGTTGTTCTTCCAGCTTGTGTTGAGCTTCACTGGAGCACTGCAACAAGCCAGAGACAGAGATGTTGACCATGGAACAGAGTAGTGCGTTAAAGTGTCGGGCCACTGGGCGTTTGGAGATAATGCAGTGTGGAGCTGGATGACACAGTAGGCTAGGCAGCATCAAAGGAGTAGGAAAGTTGATGTTTTAGGTTCAGAATGCGTTTCTGAAGAAGTGTCCTGACCCGAAGTGTCAACTTTCCTACTCCTCTGATGCTGCCTGGCCTGCTGTGTTCCTCCAGCTCTACACTGTGTTATCTCTGACTGTAGCATCAGCAGTTCTTACTATCTTAAACTGGATGTTTAGGATCTTGTTTGTGGGCAGAACGTAGATGCTGTGCGAATTGGTTACCCTGTCTACCCCTTGTTTCCCCAATGTAGAGACCACATTGTGAGAAATGAATGTAGTAAATTAGATTGTGGGAAGTGCAAGTGAATTGCTGCTTCACCTGGAAATTATATTTGGGTTCTTGGATACTGGGGAGGGAGGAGGTACATAGGCCTGTGTTAGACCTTTCGTGGTTACAGGGAATAGTGTTGTGGAGCTGTGGGGGGTGGTGTTGGGAGTGAAGGAAAAGTGGACCAGGGTGGTCCTGGAGGGAATGGTCCCTGCAGAAGGTGGAAAAGAGAGGGAAAGGGGATATGTGTCTGGTGGTGGCATCTTGCCGGAGGTGACAGAAATGGCAGATGATGATCATCTGGACATGCAGTTCCTTTACTTGACCATCTCCAACCAGAATGGTATTAGGGCTCTCTGTTTCTTCCTGGAGCAAAGACTTGAACTGTCCCCACCCACCACCATAATAATAAAATGTGAGGCTGGATGAACACAGCAGGCCAAGCAGCATCTCAGGAGCACAAAAGCTGACGTTTCGGGCCTAGACCCTTCATCAGAGAGGGGGATGGGGAGAGGGAACTGGAATAAATAGGAAGAGAGGGGGAGGCGGACCGAAGATGGAGAGTAAAGAAGATAGGTGGAGAGAGTGTAGGTGGGGAGGTAGGGAGGGGATAGGTCAGTCCAGGGAAGACGGACAGGTCAAGGAGGTGGGATGAGGTTAGTAGGTAGCTGGGGGTGCGGCTTGGGGTGGGAGGAAGGGATGGGTGAGAGGAAGAACCGGTTAGGGAGGCAGAGACAGGTTGGACTGGTTTTGGGATGCAGTGGGTGGGGGGGAAGAGCTGGGCTGGTTGTGTGGTGCAGTGGGGGGAGGGGACGAACTGGGCTGGTTTAGGGATGCAGTAGGGGAAGGGGAGATTTTGAAACTGGTGAAGTCCACATTGATACCATATGGCTGCAGGGTTCCCAGACGGAATATGAGTTGCTGTTCCTGCAACCTTCGGGTGGCATCATTGTGGCACTGCAGGAGGCCCATGATGGACATGTCATCTAGAGAATGGGAGGGGGAATGGAAATGGTTTGCGACTGGGAGATGCAGTTGTTTGTTGCGAACTGAGCGGAGGTGTTCTGCAAAGCGGTCCCCAAGCCTCTGCTTGGTTTCCCCAATGTAGAGGAAGCTGCACCGGGTACAGTGGATGCAGTATACCACATTGGCAGATGTGCAGGTGAACCTCTGCTTAATGTGGAATGTCATCTTGGGGCCTGGGATGGGGGTGAGGGAGGAGGTGTGGGGACAAGTGTAGCATTTCCTGCGGTTGCAGGGGAAGGTGCCGGGTGTGGTGGGGTTGGAGGGCAGTGTGGAGCGAACAAGGGAGTCACGGAGAGAGTGGTCTCTCCGGAAAGCTGACAGGGGAGGAGATGGAAAAATGTCTTGGGTGGTGGGGTCGGATTATAAATGGCGGAAGTGTCGGAGGATAATGCGTTGTATCCGGAGGTTGGTAGGGTGGTGTGTGACTACATTGGGGAAACCAAGCGGACGCTTGGGGACCGCTTTGCAGAACACCTCCGCTCAGTGCGCAATAAACAACTGCACCTCCCAGTCGCAAACCATTTCCACTCCCTCTCCCATTCTCTAGATGACATGTCCATCATGGGCCTCCTGCAGTGCCACAATGATGCCACCCGAAGGTTGCAGGAACAGCAACTCATATTCCGCCTGGGAACCCTGCAGCCATATGGTATCAATGTGGACTTCACCAGTTTCAAAATCTCCCCTTCCCCTACTGCATCCCTAAACCAGCCCAGTTCGTCCCCTCCCCCCACTGCACCCCACAACCAGCCCAGCTCTTGCCCCCCACCCACTGCATCCCAAAACCAGTCCAACCTGTCTCTGCCTCCCTAACCGGCTCTTCCTCTCACCCATCCCTTCCTCCCACCCCAAGCCGCACCCCCAGCTACCTACTAACCTCATCCCACCTCCTTGACCTGTCCGTCTTCCCTGGACTGACCTATCCCCTCCCTACCTCCCCACCTACACTCTCTCCACCTATCTTCTTTACTCTCCATCTTCGGTCCGCCTCCCCCTCTCTCCCTATTTATTCCAGTTCCCTCTCCCCATCCCCCTCTCTGATGAAGGGTCTAGGCCCGAAACGTCAGCTTTTGTGCTCCTGAGATGCTGCTTGGCCTGCTGTGTTCATCCAGCCTCACATTTTATTATCTTGGAATTCTCCAGCATCTGCAGTTCCCATTATCTCCTCACCCACCACCAGCCTCCTTCACTTGTCCTCACCCTCAGCAACTTCTGTTTTAAATCCTCTCATTTTCTCCAGGCCAGAGGGGTGGTCATGGGTACCTGCATTGCCCCTGGTTATGCCTGTCTCTTTTTGGGGTCTGTGGAACATTCCTGGTTCCAGTCTTACTCTGGCTGTCCCTCACAACTCTTTCTCCGATATAGCAATGATATCATTGGTGCTGCGTCCCTCACTTGTCTAGAATTGGAAAAGTTCAGCAATTTTGCTTCCAATTTCTACCTTTTGTCTAGTCTATCTCTGACTCCTGCCTTCCCTTCCTCGATGTCTCTGTTTTCATTTCTGGGGATAGACTGGCCACTAATATCATTACAAACCCACTGACTCCCACAGCTACTCACATTCCACTTCCTGTAAAGACTCCATTTCATTCTCTCAGTTCCTCCCTCTCCATCACATTTGTTCCAATGAGGCCAACTTCAACATGTCCACCTTCTTCTTCAACCAAGGATTCCCCAGCTCCGTTGTCAACAGGGCCCTCAACTGGGTCTGTATTTCTCCCCTATTTCTGCCATCACCCCTATTCTTCCCTTTTGCAACAATGATAGGATTCCCCTTGTCGTCACCTACCATCCCACCAACAGCCACATCCCAAAGATCATCAGATGCCATTTCCACCACCTCCAGCGAGACACCATCACTAAACACAAAGTCCCCTCCCCTCCCTTGTCCACCTTCCGCAGGGACCATTCCCTCCGGAATACCCTGATCCACTCTTCCATTACTTCCAATACCTCTCCACAGCCCCACGGCATATTCCCCCTGCAACTGGCTAAGATGCAACACCTACCCAACCACCTCCTCCCTCTACACTATCCAAGGGCCCAAACATACCTTCCATTTGAGTCAGCTCTTTACCTGCACTTCCCACAATCTAGTCTGTTGCATTCGCGGCTTGCAATGTGGTCTCTTCTGGGGAAATGAAGCATAGACTAGGTGCCGCATCATAAAACATCCATGTTCTGCCCGCAAAAAAAGACTCTGATCTTCCAGTTGCCAGCCACTTTAACAGAATGGCCACACACAGCTACTTCCTGGTCAACATCTCTATCTTGCTGCGGTGTTCCAGCGAAGCTCAGCACAAGCTGGAAGAGCAACACCTCATTTTCCATTTGGGGACCTTGCAGGCCTCTGGGCTCACTATCGAGTTCAATAATGTTAGTGTCTGAACTCTTCCGTGTCCTTGCCCCCTACCCTGGACACCAGGCTTTGTTATCACATAGCCTGCCATTATACACTACCTATCGTTAGTCACGAACAATGTCCATTAACAGCTGTTCACCCTCTTAGCCAGATTGTTATCAACTTCTTTGTCCAACTGACTTCCTCTCTTTGGGCTCTATCCCCACCCATTGCTTACTCCTTACCCCCTCTCTCCACCCTATCTTCTGCATATGAACCCACATTTTTCTGGCTGCCATCAGTTCTGAGGAAGGGTCACTGGACACGAAACGGTAACTTCTATTTTTGTTCACATGTGCACCAGACTTGCTGAGCTTTTCCAGCAATTTCTGTTTTTGTTTCTGATTTACAGCATCCACAGTTCTTTCAGTTTTTATTTACTGCTCAGTTTACATTGGCCTCATGCATTCCACTGATATCACAATCTATGGGTGAAGACAAAAAATTCAACTTTGTCTTTCATGGCAGCACAAATATTGGGTTATGGGGAAAAGACAGGAAAGTGGAGTTGACGATTAGCAGATCAGCCATGATCTAATTGAACGGAGGAGCAGACTCAATGGGCTGAAAGGTCTCCTTCTGTTTCTATGCCTTATGGTCTTATGGTCCATCTGTGCGAGCTCCCGAAGGTCCTAGTAATTATGACTGATAGAATGGAGTTGTATTCATTGCTAGGAAGCAACAAACCTTCTTCTTACCTAAAAACAGTACCTAATCCATGGATATTCTATAGTGATTTATCCTTTACTACTCATCTCTAGATTGTTCGAAGTCAAAAGAGGATTGGTGGCAGCAAACTACCTCAAATAACCCTTTCCCAGTACCACAAGGTAGCAGATGTGAGCATCACAAGAGATTGATAAATGGACATGAAGCAGGAAGTGGATACAAACAGGACATGTTCATGTTGGCATACAGTGAGTAATGGATTGCTACAAGGATCATTGCTGGGGTCTGAGCTATTTACTATCTATCTCGAAGACTTGATTGAGGAGACAGTGAGTAATGTATCTAGGTTAGCTGACGACACAAAGCTGGTTGGGAAGATAAGCTGTTCAGAATACACGGAGAGGCTGTAAAGAGTTATAGGCAGGCTAATTGAAAGGACAACGAAATGGCAGAATGAATGTGATGCAAGAAAATGTTTGCTTTGAGTGTAAGAATAGAAAATCAAAATTTTTTTTAGAAGTTCTATTAGTGAACGGGTTTGACAGGCCATATAATCCATACCTGCCCCTGTTTCTTGTGGCTTCTGTTCACTGAAGGCAATATAACAAGCCACAAATCACCATTTTACATTTGTGCACCCAGTTCTGTTCTCATGCACAACGGATGAATAAACTTTTTCATAATCTTGAAACTGTCCATCAAGTCACAACTCAAATCTTCTTAATCCCAGCAAGGAGAGTCCCAGACTTTTCAATCTTTCCTTATATGTATAACCTCTCATTTTATTCATTTTCTTTTATGAGTTGGAGGCGTTGCTGGCAAAGCCAACATTCATTAGTCACACTGCTCGTACTGCGCACCCTGTAATAGAGGGAACCAAAGTATATGTTTTGTTATCATGTTACATTTTTTTACATTTTCTCCAATGTCTCTAGCTATTTGTTATATTCTGGTGATCAGAACGGCTCCCAATACTTCAAATGTCGAGTAAGAAAAGCTCAAAACAACCTTGGTTAGACCTTCTGCATACAGGTGCAACCATTTGGAAAATGGAATTCAATCAATAATTAAATACCAGCCAAAATAGACGCTGTCCATGTGGATACAAGTTGTAAATGCTCTGAACTTTGTTCTCCCTCTCGTTATCTTAAAGTTGATGAATCAGATTAGGTTAAAGACAGGAAAGCATAACACTAGGGTTGAAAAAGGTCGACAAAGTCAACCAAGGAAGACTTGAATAGTTGATGTGAATTTCAAGTTTTTTAAAAGGTGAAGCCAGTGCTGGCTTGTTCTGGGTGGTAAGGATAAGGTTATTGTTCAACGCCCCGAGATAGACATCATCCCAGCTAGGAATCCACTTTTGATGAGCTGGACCACTTTGCCTGAAAGGGTGGTACAAACAGATTCAACAAGAACTTCCAAAAGGGAAATGGGTGAAAAACAGGACAGCTGTTTCAAAAGGGTGACATAACAATAATATGTTAAGGGTCTCATTTTGTTATGTTTGATTCTATCTTTCTGTGACTCATGAGGCAGCCATGTTGAAAGGAGCAAGGACTACTCAAGGCCTCCCTGTCCATGGGGGATAAAATATATGACTGGAGGCTGATATGCAGAGTGTTACAATCTCAGTATGAACCAGAGATATATTTAATTAAATAATGAAGAAGTAATAAAATCTCAGTCATTTACTGAACAAATGAAGCCACAAAATTTGATAGTTCAAAGCAAAGAATTATTCCTACAAAAGAGTCAAGTAAGCATATCCACCTTCCATATAATAAAATGCAAAATCAACATAAGTTAAACATGAATTAATGGGCAAATTGTGGTCGGCTACAAGCTGTAAATCACATTAAATGGCATACACAACCAAGGCAGATTTTACAAGTTGACTCAGCAGTTTACTCAAAATGTGGATCATCCATTTCAATCACAAAGTCCTTCAAAACTTTGCTTATCCCACAAATATTTTCAGTTCTGCTTCTGGGTATAGACAGATTTCTGCCTAATAGCTGTACACAACAAACCTGAGTTCCATATAGAACATCTGAACTCATTCTAGTTGTCACAAATCTGTCATTGCTTTCTTCAAGTAACAGGGATGTCTGGAGCAATTGTTTGTTTATTTATTTGCTTATATCGGGGATATCTTTTCATTGGCAGCTTCTGGATCTAGCCTCTGCCTTTCCCAGCCTGCCTGTACTGTACAACTGGACTTATTGATTTCTCTTGCGTTTGGATGGGTCCACATCCTCTTAAAGATTTTCACCAGAATCAGGTTCCTCAGAGATTACAGTTTTCAATCTCAGTTTCCTTGGGAAATTTTTCTCCCCCTTGGTTTATCTTTTTAATTAGGTTCTGCCACCCAGGTTGACAGGGCTGTTAAGAAGGCATACAGTGTTTTAGCTTTTATTAATAGAGGGATCAAGTTCCGGAACCAAGAGGTTATGGTGAAGCTGTACAAAACTCTGGTGCGGCCGTACTTGGAGTATTGCGTACAGTTCTGGTCACCGCATTATAAGAAGGATGTGGAAGCTTTGGAAAGGGTGCAGAGGAGATTTACTAGGATGTTGCCTGGTATGGAGGGAAGGTCTTACGAGGAAAGTCTGAGCGACTTGAGGCTGTTTTCGTTAGAGAGAAGAAGGTTGAGAGGTGACTTAATTGAAACATATAAAATAATCAGAGGGTTAGATAGGGTGGATAGGGAGAGCCTTTTTCCTAGGATGGTGACAGCGAGCACGAGGGGGCATAGCTTTAAATTGAGGGGTGAAAGATATAGGACAGATGTCAGAGGTAGTTTCTTTACTCAGAGAGTAGTAAGGGAATGGAACGCTTTGCCTGCAACGGTAGTAGATTCGCCAACTTTAGGTACATTTAAGTCATCATTGGATAAGCATATGGACGTACATGGAATAGTGTAGGTTAGATGGGCTTGAGATTGGTATGACAGGTCGGCACAACATTGAGGGCCGAAGGGCCTGTACTGTGCTGTAATATTCTATGTTCTATGTTCTATGCTTCATTAAAAAGAAAATTGAGCTTTGACCACAAATTTCATCAGAGGAGAGATGATGGTCTAGTGGTATTATTGATGGATTGTTAACCCAAAGGCCCAGATAATGTTCTTGGGACCCAGGCTCAAACCCCACCACAGCAGATGGTAGAATCCGAATTCAATAAATATCTGGACCTAAGAGTCTACTAATGACCATTAATCCATTGTTGAGAAAACCCATCAACTTCATTAATGTCCCTTAGGGAAGGAAATTTACTGTCTTTACCTGGCCTAGCCTACATGTGACTCCAGACTCTCAGCAATGTGGTTGCCTCTTAACTGCCTTCTGAGCAATAAATCTTGCCTGGTCAGTAATGACCTCATCCTGTGAATGAATAAACAAAAAAGAGCCAGAAGACAGATAGCAGCCTTGACTGGGAGAGACATGGACCTTCCAGCAGGGTCTATATAAGGGAAGAATGTCAGAATAATCCACTTTTAGATATGGGGCAGAAAATGGCATGTGGCAGTAAATGGTAGGTTTGTTGTGAGCACCCTATCGCAGACATATTTGGCGTTGGAGTTTTTAGCTTTATAGCTCAATGCCACTTTCCCACTCGAGTTCCATTTTCCACTCTTTGAGTTGCTAGGATAGTGAAATCTCCTGACTGACATTAGTAAAGCCTTTGACAAGGTTCTGCATGGTAGACTAATTAGTAAAGTTAGATCAAATGGGATTCAGGGAGAGCTTGCCAATTGGATACAAAATTGGCTTGATGGTCGGAGACAGAAGGCGGTGGTGGAGGGTTGTTTATCGAACTGGAGACCTGTGACCAGCAGGGATCAGTACGGGATCCACTGTTGCTTGTCATCAATATAAATGATTTGTTTGAGAATTTAGGAGACATGGTTAGTAAGTTTGAGGATGACACTAAAATTGGTGGTGCAGTCAACAGTGAAGGAAGTTATCAAAGATTACAACAGAATTTTGATCAATTGTGCCAATGGGTTGAGGAGTAGCAGATGGAGTTTAATTTGGATAAATGTGAGGTGTTGCATTTTGGTAAAATGAACAAGGGTAGGACTTGTATATTTAATGGTAGGGACCTGGGTAGTGTTGTTGAAAAGAGAGGCCTAGTGATTCAAATACATGGATCTGTAAAAGTTCTGTCCCAGGTAGACAGAGTGTTGAAGAAGGTGTTCAGCACACTTGTCTTCATTGTGCAAACCATTGAGTTGGGATGTCATGTTGAAGTTGTACAGGAAGTTGTTGAGGCCACTTTTTGAGTACTCTGTACAGTTCTGGTCGCCTTGTGATAGGAAGGATGTTATTAAATTGGACATGGATCAGAAAAAATTCAGAAAGGATGATTCTGGGACTGAAGAGTTGCAGTTATAAGGAGACACTAGATGGGCTGGACTTCTTTTCACTGGAGTGTATGAAGTTAAGGGGTGACCTGATGGAAGCTTATAATATCATGAGGGCCATAGATAAGGTGAATAGCAATTTTTTTCCCTAGGTTAGGGTAAGTCAAAACTAGAGGGCATATTTCTTAAGGTGAAAGGAGAATGATTCCCCATGGCTAAATATGACTCTATGAGTCTAAGGCCGTAAGATGTAAATGCTCACTAGCCTCCTTCAAATAAGATGGCTACTTCAAAAATAGAAAGAGAACATTCTGGAGAAAGTCTGCAGCATTTGTGGACAGACAAACAGAGTTAACATTTTGAGACTGGTGTCAACCTGCCTTTTTTTCACCAGGCCTTTGTAAGATAGCAGGCTAGGGAATTGGAAAATAAATGTTCCCTTCACTGCAGCATATAGGCAAGTTGAGACTGATCTGTAACTTTTTTTTATTAAATCATTGTCATGTACCATCCCTTCAGCTATTTTCAAAACTTGTTCATGGCAGATAGGCTGATGTGGAAGTAATGGAATGGAATGGAGCAAAGCTGAACAAGATAATGAATTTGACTTATTTTCATTTACTGCATTAATTCCAGTTATAATCCTGATAATTAAATGTTGAGGTGTCAGTCTTAGCTCTGTAGGTACATTACTCGGAGATAGAAAACTTTGAGCCCCACTGCTGAGATTTGACAGGAAGGGAGCAGGTGGGAAAGCGGAGTTGAAACCACAACATGATCAGACATTGTCTTAGTGAATAGTGGAACAGACGTGAGGGGCTAAGTGCTGCCCCCATGTCCTACATTTCTATGAGAGATAATTCGAACTGCAGATGCTGGAGAATCCGAGATAACAAAGTGTGGGGCTGGATGAACACAGCAGGCCAAACAGCATCTTAGGAGCACAAAAGCTGACGTTTCAAGCCCAGACCCTTCATCAGAGAGGGGGAGGGGGAGAGGGTTCTGAAATAAATAGGGAGAGAGGGAGAGGCGGATCGAAGATGGATAGAGGACAGGATAGGTGGAGAGGAGACAGACAAGTTAAAGGGGCAGGGATGGAGCCTGTAGAGATGAGTGTAGGTGGGGAGGTAGGGAGGGGATAGGTCAGCCCAGGGAGGATGAACAGGTCAGGGTGCGGGATGAGATTTGTAGGTAGGAAATGGAGGTGTGGCTTGAGGTGGGAGGAGGGGATAGGTGAGAGGAAAAACAGGTTAGGGAGGTGGGGACGAGCTGGGCTGGTTTTGGGATGCGGTGGGGGGAGGGGAGATTTTGAAGCTTGTGAAGTCCACATTGATACCATTGGGCTGCAGGGTTCTCAAGTGGAATATGAGTTGCTATTCCTGCAACCTTCGGGTGGCATGGTTGTGGCTCTGGGGGAGGCCCAAGAAGGACATGTCGTCTAAGGAATGGGAGGGGGAGTTGAAATGGTTCGTGACTGGGAGGTGCAGTTGTTTATTACGAACTGAGCGTAGGTGTTCTGCAAAGCGGCCCCCAAGCGTCCGCTTGGTTTCCCCAATGTAGAGGAAGCCACACCGTGTACAGCGGATGCAGTATACTACAATGGCAGATGTGCAGGTGAACATCTGGTTGATGTGGAACGTCATCTTGGGGCCTGGGATGGGGGTGAGGGAGGAGGTGTGGGGGCAAGTGTAGCACTTCCTGCGGTTGCAGGGGAAGTGCCGGGTGTGGTGGGGTTGGAAGGGTGTGTGGAGCGGACAAGAGAGTCCCAGAGAGTGTGGTCTCTCTGGAAGGCAGACATGGGTGGGGAGGGAAAAACCAAAGATATTTTTCCCTCCCCACCCTTGTCTGCTTTCTGGAAGGACCACTCTCTCCACTATCTCTCCGCAATAAACAACTGCACCTCCCACCTGTCTAGCCTGTTTTTCCTCTCACCTATCCCCTCCTCCCACCTCAAGCCGCACCTCCATTTCCTGCCACTGACCTCATCCCGCCCCCTGACCTTTCTGTCCTCCCCAGACTGACCTATTCCCTCCCAACCTCCCTCACCTTTACTGGCTCCCTTCCCGCCCTTTAACTAGTCTGTCTCCTCTCCACCTATCTTCTCCTCTACCCATCTTTGACCCGCCTCCCCCTCCTCCTTTTCTGATGAAGGGTCTGGGCCCGAAATGTCTGCTTTTGTGCTCCTAAGATGCTGCTTGGTCTGCTGTGTTCATCCAGCTTCACACTTTGTTTTCCTACATTTCTATGACTGAAGCTGACTATCAAGGCAGGCACTACATTGGGGTGACCACTAGTTCTATGCCACATGACTTGGAATTTTATTGCTGCTACTCCATTGCCACAGGGTCAGCATCCTGGAACTACCTTTCTATCATCACCTACACAAGAAGAATGACAGGGGATCAGAAATGTAGCTCTGCACCAACTTATTAATGTCACCTGGAGATGAGTAACACCTTCTAGCCTTGCGGACATTAATGTAAAGAATGCATTTTCACAGGAGGCGAGAATTTTTGGGATCTGTCTACCACTGCTTTCTGCAAGTAATCATTACTTCCCCATTAAGAGATGCGAGGAGCCTTCAAGTAGCTCTGGCCATTCTCAGTATTGGGCCACTGACAATTAGTGCAGCCAATGACAAGCATGTGTCATTCTGGCCATGAGCAATAATCATGCAGAATTGCAGGCAGCGTCAATCAGTGAATGGTCACAGGTTAATGATTCACTGTAACGCATTCTCACCGTAGCTTGCCCTAGGCAAATAAATCCCCTGCATGTTTAAAATGAAATGTCATTTTTCTTTCTCCTTTATTCATTAACAGGATGAGGGCATTGCTGGCCAGGCAGCATTTATTGCCCATCCCTAATTGCCCAGAGGACTGTTCAGAGTCAACCAGATTACTGTGGGTCCAGAGTCACATGGAGGCCAGACCAGGTAAGAATGGCAGTTTCCTTCCCTAAAGGACATTAGCGCGGTGGGGTTTTCCCCTGAAAATGGATTCATGGTCATCATTAGATTCTTAATTTCAGATATTTTACTGAACTCAAATTCCACCATCTGCCATGGCAGGATTCAAACCCAGATCTCGGGGTTAACATCAATAATACCACTAGGCCACTGCCTCCCCAACATAAAAGAGCAGAATAGACTGAAGTGCTAATGAAAATGAAATGCTTTTCCTTCACCATTATTCACAAAATGTTTACTGCCCTGCCCCCACCTCCTTCCTCATGTTGGGTATCTGCTCCCAGTTAAAATACCCCTCATTGTGGATCGAAAGTTGTTTGGCCAATGTCTTGATTTATTATCTGTTTTCTGGAAAACCTGGTCAGCACAAGAATTAAGACCTGACCCTCCTTCTGAAAACAGAATGAGAAATTTTCCTAATCTTGAAGTTTCATTTAAGTAAAGGGTCGTCACTGTAAATGAAATACAATTCCAGTTGGAAGAGGCTGCAGGATGAGATTTTGAAATAGACTTTTCTTATTGAACGCTTTATATTTATAACTGCCCCGTTCTAGAGACATCCCAATGGTATTGCATTTTGCATTGTTTCCATTTGTATATCAACTTTAATTAAGTAAAACATTCTTGGGTACTTCACAGAAAAATTATTAGACAAAATTTGACATTGATCCAAAGAAGGAGGCTTTAGTAGAAATGATCAAATATATTTTTTTCAGGAAGCAATTTTAAAGAATCTTGAAGGAGGAGGCGAAGGTGGAGAGGATCCCAGGTCTTGGATCATGTACGTCTGAAGACATAGCCATCCATGCTGGAAGGAAAGAAGCTGTGCATTCCAGAAATTACAGAAACACACATGTTGTGGAGGGCATTCAGTTGCAGACATGAGAGATAAGGTCATAGAGAGATTGGAGACGACAATAAAATTATTATGTAAGACCTATAATAGATTTATAATAATACATGTCAGAAGAGTTCTTCGTTTTGGACCAGCAGATCTACACGTAATGATCTGAGGGGCATGGCTTTAAATTCCACAGTGGAACAACACTCTTTAGATTCAATTAAGTAAATAAATCTGGAATGAAAAGCTAGCAGCAGTTGTCGTGACCATGAAGTGGTTCTTTGGTCATTAAAAAACCAACTTGCTGACTAACACCCTGTCGTGAAGTTAATGTGATATCCTTACCCAGTCTGACCCTGTGTATGAATGCAGACCCCTGTCAGTGTAGCTGAATCTTAACTCCCCTCTGAGTGAGCCTGGCATTCCACCCTGTTACATTCAAGAGGCTGGATCAACAGACAACTTCAAGGATAATTAGGCTTCAGGCCACCTCCCATGAATGATTTTTTAGTAAGACAGCTGTTCATAATTCCACTTCACCTTCCTGGTCTTTTTTGTTTGTCTTCTACACATGATACAGTTCACAGCTTTCCATTGTATTATGCACTACACAATTATCATATCTCTTCTATAGACCACAGTTTTGTTTAGACCTCTATTCCCAAAGGAAATATATTGAACTTGTACCTTATCTATCTGGTATTTAAGCATTTCCCACTGCTGTTCACTCTTCCGTCAGTCATCTCTGCCAAATAATCAAACTAATCCAGTTCTCCTTTAATCTTCAATGGAATTGATTAAATTAAAGTTCAAATATCTTTATCCTCAATCTTTTCTTTATCTAGTTTCAATATAAACTTCAAAAGGATTATGGTTGTTATTTAACATTTATCAGGTTACTACAGAAATGGATCAATTAAAGCTCCTTTATTGAATATACAATATAATGATTAAAGCAATTATATATGTGGAATGAGAGAATCGTACAAATGATTTTGAGGATAGTTCTTAATTTTAACTCCAAATGTTTGTCTTGATTGAGTTGACCTTTGGATACTGAAATTTCCTAATAATCATAATCTGGTCAATAATAAGGATCTCAATAAAGTGCTGGCAAACTTAATTCATATTTTAAATGATTTATTTGCAATATGGTGACATTTTTCTTATTAATTCTTAACCCAGTACAGGGCTCCACACTGTTCTTTGCTCTGATATACAGTGTTTTACAAATATGCCCCTATTTTATTGGAAAACAATTTTCAGTATTTATTGACTGTTTCACACCTGCCATTATTTAGGCACACAGCCAACAATTAATTCATAAATTCATTGTTTATTCATTGTTTTGTTGTTTGTCAGATTTTTCTGAAATGCATCCTTGACAAATAGTGGGGACGCCTTGTACTTCAAAATGTGTTCAACAAAGGATTTTTCAATCAGGCCCTTGATTAAACACTCAGATAGTAAGAACTGCAGATGCTGGAGTCAGAGACTACACAGTGTGGAGCTGGAGGACCACAGAAGGCCAGGCAGCATCAGAGGAGCAGGAAAGTTGACATTTTGGGTCGGGACCCTTCTTCCCAAAGGGTGTCGACCTGAAACGTCAACTTTCCTGCTCCTCTGATGCTGCCTGGCCTGCTGTGTTCCTCTAGCTTCACGCTGTGTTCTCCTTGAGTAAACACTGATGTACTACCTGCAGTACCAGTGATACCTATAGGTGGTGTACTGTTGTTTGTTTTCAACATTTACCATCCCATAGGATTGGATTTTACAGTGGTTGTACAGGTACAAAGAGGAGTGCCTTCAAAATTGCATGCTGAGTTGGGCTATTGCAATATTTAATGGCCAGTGGTACCTTTTTTAAGTACCTGGTCAGACAGCTGACATTGCATTGGCTGATGGCAGTCAAAGGCAGGACAGAGCATTGCTCGACCCCTCCACCCAGATGTTCCAACCCCAACTCCAACGAACCCCTCACCCCACCTCATCCCACAAGCCTTGATAAATTTCCTCAGGCCCTTCAATTTTTTTGCCTCACCCTTACACATTTACCTTTAAATCTAGCTCCATGCCTCTTCAGAGGAGAGAGGTCCCTGGGACTGAAGCTGGCCATTTGATTGGTGGTCATTAAGCACCTGTGATGTAACTGAATACCTCCTATGATATCTATCCCACAATGCTCCCTGGTGAGCCAACTGCTGCTGAATTGTTTGTTGAAGACCAGTACAGAGAGGGGTGGGGAAAGGATATCTCTGTTGGTTCTGGACGCTGAGTTGGATTATCCAACTTTCTTAGCCTCCACTGTCTTAGAAAGACATGGAGAAATTTGCATTTATATTGTGCCTTTTGTCACATCTATGTGTTCTGAAATTCTTTTGCAGTATTGATCGAAAACTTTAGAAGTGTAGTCACTGCTGCAAAGTAGAATTGGTGTCAGCCATTTTTAAATCATAAAATGTTACAGTACAGTAGGAGTCCATTTGGTCCATCCATCATACTGGGTCCTGAAAGAGTGACCCAGCTAGCCCACTTCTACGGTCCTATCTCTGTAGCCCTCCAACCTCATCACTAAATATTTTTACATCGCAAGCTTTGATAAACAATGGTGTGAGAATGACCAGCTGATCTAGTTTTAAGGAAAAGCATAAGACTATGGATGCTGGAAACCTGAAATGAAGCATGAAGATTCAAGCAAATCTTGCAGCATTTGTAGAGAGAGGAAAAACTGTTAATTATTCGAGTCTGATATGGCTTCTTCAGAACATAGGAAGAGCTGTATCGAGCTCAAAACATTAGCTCTGTTTCTCTCCCAATACTTGCTGCCAAACCTGCTGAATTTTTCCACTGATTTCCATTTTTAACTTATACGGTAAAAATAGGGAGGGTATGTGAAAATGATATAAAGCACTCATCAGGGCACAGCTAGAATACTGCAAACAGTTCTGGGCCCTTGTTCTAAGGAAGGATATAATAGCATTGGAGGCAGAAGGTTCACCAGGTTGAAACTAGGTATGGAAGGATTGTCTTAGAGGAGAGTTTGAGTAGGTTGGGCCTGTACTCATTGGAGTTTAAAAAAAAAGGTGACCTAATTGAAATATACAAAATTCTTACTGGGTTTGACAGAATAAACGTGGGGAGGTTGATTCACTTTACTGGCCTTGGAGCGCAGGCTCATAGTTCCTTGAAGGTGGAGATAGACAGTATAGTGAAGAATGTGTTTGGTACACTAGGCTTTATTTGTTAGTGCATTGAGTATAGGACTTGGGGTGTCATGTTATGGCTGTGCAGGCCATTGGTTAGGCCACTTTTATGTTCAATTCAGTTCTCCCTGCCATAGGAAAGATGTTGTTAAATTTGAAAAAGTTCTGAGAAGATTTACAAGGGTGTTGCTGGGGTTAAGGGTTTGAACTAAAGGGATTGGCTAAATAGACTGGGGTTATTTTCCCTGGAGTAATGGAGGCTGGGAGGTGAATTTATAGAGGTTTATAAAATCACGAGGGACATGAATAGGGTAAATAGACAGGGTCTTTTTCCCAGTGTGGGGGAGTCCAAAACTAGAGGGCATAGGTTTAAGATGAGAGGCGAAAGATTTAAGAGACCGAAGAGGCAATTTTTTCACACAGAGGATGGTACGTGTGTGGAATGAGCTGCCAAAGGAAGTGATGGAGGCTGGTGCAATTAGAACATTGAAACGGTTAGAAGCCCCATGGCACCTGGTTCTAGTCCAATAGGTTTATTTGAAATCACAAGCTTTGGGAGCACAGCTCCTTTGTCAGGTGACAAAGCAGCAGCACTCTGAAAGCTTGTGACTTCAAATGAACCTGTTGGATAACAACTTGGTGTTGAGTGATTTCTGAACTTGTCCACCCCCGTCCAACGCTAGCATGTCCACAACATTTAATCGGCTTCTGGATGGGTACATGAATAAGAAGGGGTTTACAAGGATAAGGGCTAAATGCTGGCAAATAGAAACAGATTAATTAGGATGCTTCGTTAGCATGGGCAAGTTGGGCCGAAGGGTTTGTTTCCATGCTGTACAACTTTACGACTCAATGAGAGTTTTAAAGGCTGTATACTTTCATATTTTTCTTTATTTTTTAATTGTTGACTGAAATGACAAAGGGACATTTTAAAGTCAAGGATTGTGGGAGGGAATGCTGCACTTTTTAAACACAAGCTACCTGCATGTATTGTTCAGAATATTAAAAACCGAAAGAACTGCGAATGCTGTAAATTAGAAACAGAAACAATAATTTTTGGAAAAGCAGAGAAGGTCAAGCAGCATCTGTGGAGAGAAATCAGAGTTCACACTTCAGGTCTAGTGACCTTTCCTCAGAACTCACTTGTAAAAGTTAGGCCACTTTTAGAATAATGTACTATTCTGGTGTCCCTGTTATAGGAAAGATGTTAAACTTGAAAGGGTTCAAAAAGATTTACAAGGATGCTGCCAGGGTTGGAGGGTTTGAGCAATAGGGAGAGGTTGTATAGGCTGGGGCTATTTTCCCTGGAATGGCGAAGACTGAGGTGTGATCTTAGAGAGGTTGATAAAATTTTGAACGGTGTGGATGGGGTGGGTGGCCAAAGTCTTCTTGCCAGGGTAGGGGAGTCCAAAACTAATGGGTTTAACAATGGTAGAAGGTGAGAGGGGAAAGATTTAAAAGGGACCTGAGGGACGATGGCGCGTGTATGAAACAAAGAAATGGTGGACGCGGGTACAATTATAATATTTAAATATTAAATATATGAGCCAGATTCTGGCAAATGTGTCTAGATCAGTTTAGGATAACTGATTGCCATGTATGTGTTGGACTGAAGGATCTGTTTCCAAGCTGCATGACTCTATAATCCTCTAAGTAGTTATAAGACCATAATACCATAAGAAATAAGAACAGAATGAGCTGTTTGGCCTCTTGAGCCTGCTCCACCATTCAATCGGATCATGGCTGATCAAACATCTGACAAAGATAATGGGAACTGCAGATGCTGGAGAATCCGAGATAACAAAGTGTGGAGTTGGATGTACACAGCATGCCAAGCAGCATCTTAGGACCATGTCCAACACATCCCTCACCTTCCTGGACCTCTCTGTCTCCATCTCAGGCAACCACCTAGAAACCGATGACAATTTCAAGCCCACCAACTCCCACAGCTACCTGGAATACACCTCCTCCTACCCACCTTCCTGCAAAAATTCCATACCCTATTCTCAATTCCTTCGCCTCTGCCGCATCTGCTCCTAGGATGAGGCATTCCACTCCCGTACATCCCAGATGTCCTCGTTCTTCAAAGACTGCAACATACCCCTGCAGTGGTCGAGAATGCCCTCGACCGTGTCTCCTGCATTTCCCACAACTCATCCCTCATACCCCGCCCCCGCAATAACCACCAAAAGAGAATTCCCCCTAGTCCTCACATACCATCCCACTAACCTCTGCATACAACGCATCGTCCTCCGACACTTCTGCCATCTACAATCTGACCCCACCACCCAAGACATTTTTCCATCCCCACCCCTGTCTGCTTTCCGGAGAGACCACTCTCTCCCTAACTCCCTTGTTCGCTCCACACTCCCCTCCAACCCCACCACACCCGGCACCTTCCCCTGCAACCGCAGGAAGTGCTACACTTGCCCCCACACCTCCTCCCTCACCCCTATCCCAGGCCCCAAGATGACTTTCCATATTAAGCAGAGGTTCACCTGCACATCTGCCAATGTGGTATACTGCATCTGCTGTACCCGGTGTGGCTTCCTCTACATTGGGGAAACCAAGCGGAGGCTTGGGGACCGCTTTACAGAACACCTCAACTCGGTTCGCAATAAACAACTGCGAACCATTTTAACTCCCCCTCCCATTCCTTAGATGACATGTCCATCCTCGGCGTCCTGCAGTGTCATAATGATGCCACCCAAAGGTTGCAGGAACAGCAACTATATTCCGCTTGGGAACCCTGCAGCCCAATGGTATCAATGTGGATTTCACAAGCTTCAAAATCTCCCCTCACCCCACTGCATCCCAAAACCAGCCCAGTTCTTCCCCCTCCCCCCACTGCATCCCAAAATCAGCCCAGCTCGTCCCCGCATCCCTAACCTGTTCTTCCTCTCACCTATCCCCTCCTCCCACCTCAAGCCACACCTCCATTTCCTGTCTACTAACCTCATCCCGCCCCCTTGACCTGTCCATCTTCCCCGGACTGACCTGTCCCCTCCCTACCTCCCCACTTATACTCTCCTCTCCACCTATCTTCTCCTCTATCCATCTTCGGTCCGCCTCTCCCTCTCTTCCTATTTATTTCAGAATCCTCTCCCCACTCCCCTTTTCTGATGAAGGGTCTAGGCCCAAAATGTCAGCTTTTGTGCTCCTAAGATACTGTTTGGCAAACATCCTACATCTTGTCTTTCCTGGTCTTTCCCTATAACTCTTGATTCCCCAATTGATTAAGTATCCATCTCAGCCTTAAATATACACAAAGACTCTGTCCCCACAGGTCTAATTGGGAAAGAGTCTTACAAAATTCCTACAACCCTCTGAGAGAAGAAATTCTTCCTCACCTCAGTCTTAAGTTGACATGCCTTTATTCTGAGACCATGCCCCATGGTCCTACACTCTCTCATGAGAGGAAACATCCTCTCAGCATTTACCTTGGCAAGCCCCTTAAGATGTTTCAATGAGATCACCATTCTTCTAAAATCCAGTGAGTAGAGCACCAAACTTTATGGCCTTTGGTCACAAGACAATCCCTCCATACTTGGGGTCATCCTTGAAGACCTCTGAATGCCTCCAATTCAATCATATCTTCTCTTAAATAAGGGGACCAAAACTGCTCATACACTCCAGATATGGTCTCACCAGCAAGTTGTACAGTTGCAATAAGATGTCCCTACCTTTATACTCCAAACTCTTTGAAATAAAGGCTAATATTCCATTAGCCTTCCTCATTACCTGCTGCACTTGTGTCCCAGCTTTCTGTGTTGCGCGCACAAGGTCTCCCCAAATCTATTTATGTTGCAGCTTTCTGCAGCTTTTCTCCATCTAAATAATTTTCTGTTCTTTTGTTCTCTCTTCCATTTTATTCCCATTTTCCCACATTTTAATCCGTTTGCCAACTTTTTGCTCATTATCTTAACTTAGCAATAAGTCTTTTGTAAACTGTTTGTTTTCAGTTTGCCTTTTTGCCTGTTTTTGTGTTATCTGAGAGTTTTGGCTACAGTACATTCGCTTCCTCCCTCCAAGTCATTAATATGCATGTATACAGTAAATAGTTGTGGTATCATCACTGATCCCTGTGGAACTCCAATATTTACAGGTCACCAGCCTGAATAAGAATGCTTTGCACCACTTGTTATTTCCTACCCATTAGCCAATTCTCTATCCATGCAAATTTATTACCTCCAACAGCACGGGCTCTTATTTTATGACTTAACCTTTAGTGAGGCACCTTATTGAATGCCTCTAGATGTACACTTGCGATGCCATGTCACCAAAGGTTGTTGGCCAAGTACTGGAAATGGGATTTCAACGGTTAGGCGAGTTGTTTTTGATTGGCTTGAATACGATAGGGGGCAAAGGGCCTTTTCTGTGCATAGACCTCTATCATTCTATGACCCACCTTTTCTTGATGAGCGCCCTGTCTCTGTCTCCTCTGGTTGGTCCCTCACTCCTGGGCCCTCCCAGAAACCAGAAGCCAGTGTCATCTCCTTTTCCTGATGTCTCTGAGGACCTAACATGTAACAAAGTAACTTTCATTTCTGCTGACTGCTCTACTGCTGCAGAAAAAAACCACCTAGTTGACAGCATCTCCCTTCGGCCATTCCTCTTCTTGTTCCTTTATCGACCAATCTTTCAGCCATCTCGTCCCACTGCTGTAGAATTCCATTAGGATAATACAGCATGGATAGAGGCTGTTCAGCCCACTGTGTGAGAGTCACCATTTCGTAAAACCTCTGTAAGGCCTACCACCCTACCTGCAAGTTCCCCTCCAAGCCACTCCCTATACTGAGTAGGAAATTTTAACACTATTACTTCAATGTCAAAATCCTGGAGCTCCCTCCCTAATGGCACAATAGATGCATATTCATCGAATGGACTGCAGTGATTCAAGAAGACAGCTCACTGCCACCTTTTCAAGGACAATCAGGGATGGGCAATACATCCCCTGAATGAATAAAAAGAATCCAATTAATCCTAATTCTCTGCTCATTTATCAGGGCCCTATAAATTCTTTTCAAGTATTGATCAAATTTCCTTCTAAAAGGTTCTATTGAATTTGCTTCCATCGGCATTTCAGGCAGTGCCAGATCATAACATTCTGTCTGAGAAAACTGCTTTCTGAAGGTTAAATCCATGTCTCTCGTATAACCATCCATCTGACACTGGAAACAGTTACTCTGGGTGCAGTCTGACAGGGGAGTGAACAAATTGAATTATAGTAAGAAATCAGGCTGAATCACTTGAGAAGTCTACTCAGGCATCATGACTGGTCCTGATTCGGTTGGTGGGGCAGGAATGGACCTAGGCTTTTCCTGCATGGGAAGTGGGCTTCTGCCTTCAGTGGGGTGAGGAGTGAAATTTTGGTCACTCCTCCCCTTGTCCAGGCCCTTTCTACACTGTGATGGGCTATTCTCATTTGGAATGGTTGAAAGGGAGAGCCTGAGAGAAAGGAGAATGAGTGGCATGGCTAATAGTGCTGACGTAGTGCTGGGGGAATGTTGGTGAGGTGTCCTGAGTGAGTGAGTAGGCACTACAGCGGTAGTGTGAGATTGGTAATTTGGAGGGTGGGATGGGAGAAGATGCTGCATGCCACAGTGAGAGTGATAGAGCTTGAGTCTTAGTGGGAGGTGGATGCTGTCATGAGAATATAATGAGTATGAGGCATCAGAGAGAAGATGGTGGCACCTACCTCATAGTAAGGAGCTGAGAAGGTGAGTGACCATTTTATGATATTGTTGTGCATTGCACTGTAGTGACACCGGTAGTGCTGTCAGTCCAGTCTGGCAGGATCTGATGGTGTGGCCTCTCCTGGGGGAAGAACACATTACTCCCTGACACCACCCACTGAGCAGAACATCCAGATCCTTTTCTCAAAGCAGGCCGCCAATTTTCCTTCTTCAACCATGTTTGGGGAAGAAGTGACAAACTGAACAGGTCAGCTTTGGCATGCCAGTGCTTGACTGGATACACAATGTGCTTTTAAAGATGGCATGGGTGCCAGGGTGCTGGTCCATTCAGGGATACCCTGATTAATAGCATGCTCAGTGAGCTGCAGTGAGTAAGATAATCTGGCTAGCATTGGGTGAGAGGGCACTATCAAGGTATGGGTGGGAGATGCCAAGGCAATTTTGGGACAACACAGTGGAAATCATGCTTGGGCCCATGGACAGAACCCCTCTGTGGAACTTGACAAAGTTCACTTCGCCAAAATAGTGTATGGTTCAGCTCTCTGTGTTCACTCTTTTAAACAGTATTCACAAATCGTCACCTCTCAGAAACATTCCCTTAACCTTCTCTAAAGAGACCTGACCTTACTGACTGTGTCAAACATTTTGTCTCACCATTGTGCTCCTTTTCTAGCACACCACCTTTTGAGAAATCAGCATTCCTCTATATCTGGCCTCTTTGTGCATTTCTGGTGCCATTCAAGTGGTTAGCACTGTTGCTTCACAGTGCCAGGGACCCAATTCCAACCTTGGGCAACTGTCTATGTGGAGTTTTCACATTCTCCCCGTGTTTGCGTGGTGCTTGTCTAGGTGTTCTGGTTTCCTCCCCCAGTCTAAAGATGTGCTGTTTAGGTGGATTGACCATGCTAAAGCTCCCACAGTGTACAGGCCTAGGTTGGTTAGTCATGGTAAATTCAGGGATAGGGTGAGTCTGGCTGGGATGCTCTTTGAAGGTTCAATCTGGGCTTGATGGTCTGCATGTCAATAAAATGTGAGGCTGGATGAGCACAGCAGGCCCAGCAGCATCTCAGGAGCACAAAAGCTGACGTTTCGGGCCTGGGCCCTTCTTCAGGCTGATGAAGGGTCCAGGCCTGAAACATCAGCTTTTGTGCTCCTGAGATGCTGCTGGGCCTGCTGTGTTCATCTAGCCTCACATTTTATTGTCTTGGATTCTCCAGCATCTGCAGTTCCCATTATCATTGATGGTCTGCATGGCCTGTTTCCACACTGTAGGGATTGTATGATCGCTCCATGATGGCTGTCTGTGCCTTCAGTTGGTCTAGCCCCAGGAATTCCTTCCTGCCACCTCTCCACCACACTTCCTTTGGCCATGTCTTCAGTTACCCGACTAATACCTAAATGCTGGTCAGTGTCATAATTTCTTCCTTAACAGTCCAGTGAGCTATTATAGGATGTTTCATTAAAGCTGTTGTGAAATTAAGTTTCTTTGTTGTTCCTGTTTGGCTTTCCTATTGTGCCTGAGTTCTGAATTGGTGACTGGTTATTGTCTACTGCTAATCCTCTCCATTTGTCTCCATGTTCAGCTCCTTAAGGTAATCTAGAGTAGATGCAGTGACACAGAGCTAAATTCACTAGACCAGCAATCTAGCCAAACACTTTGGGCTTGTGTTCAAATGCCATCAAAACAGCTGGTGGAATCTAAATTCAATAAGTCAAGCTTGGCATATAAATTGACTATAGACTATCATCTCAGTGATGGTAACAGGAATGCTATTGCTCTAAATGACAGTTGCTTTGAACTCCTCCCATTAACTCCAGAATTCCCTCCCTACAACCCTCCACCTCACTTTCCTCTGCTACGACCACTCAACAAAGATTAAGTATTCAAGAACTTGAACTCCCAAATTCTGAGTACTCCTGTTGAACCAAAGTAGACACTGAGAAATTGAAACTGCCTTTGGCAGTAACGGTGTGTCCTGGTCATTGAATGGTATCATCTCCTGATATGCAGCTTAATGTGCATAATCAATGATGATACTCACAGTTATAACAAGTACAATCCTTAGGAGTCCTAGAACTAATAAAAAAATAACTTTTAAAGATTTTAGCTTGGCTGTAATAGACATTAAATCCTGGAAGGCTAATAATATTGAATAATTTTCATTCCTGTCATTCAGGTTGAATGCTGGTCTTGATGACCGAACCTGACTCACGATAGTCTTGCGGAAATGGAGGGCAACGTGCTCATGGAGGTGATGTATTTATCTGATCTGTGTTATGAGAGTGAAGGCTGGAGTTTTAATAAAAAAATCGCCTGCAGTGAACTCACAGAGAAATGGCTGTCTCCGTTAATCATTGGAGTTTATGTTACCAGGACAAAAATTCATTACCTCTTGTTTTAATGGAAACACTAAATGGTATTTATTGCAGAAGGGAAATTCAGCCCATTGTTTCTGCCAGGCAAAAAAAAACAAGAAGATGCAACCTGATCTTCCTTGCAACCATTCGTCTGAGGGTTATAACACCTGAAGTACATTGACAAGTATCCTTTCCTAAAAGGGAATGAGCATTTGTGGCTCTTCCTGATTAGGCAGGGCAAATGAATCAAAAGTTTACCAGGGTGGCAAAAGAAATAAAGTTGAGGATCAATAAGGATAAGTATGCTTACGACAGGTTTCTCAAGAGGTAGATAATACGCCTGAACAGTAGGCTCATTATAGAAGACTCAGAGGACAATTAGGAAAACAAATTGAGGGATCAAAAAGGGTGCATGAAAAGAGACTAAGAGTCTATTTCTATATTTGGAAAAGGGGTGGTAAAAGAAAGAATGGGGCAGATTGTGGACCATAAAGGGCATTTACGTAAAGAGGCAGAGGTTAGGTATGAATGGAATATTGTGAATCTATCTGTACTGAGGAAGCTGGTGAAATCATAGTGAAACATTACATAGGTAGACACTTGGAGCAGAATTTGTAACTGATATGGGGGGAGGTGTGGGAGATGGGTCGGACCTGGTTGGGAACCCTGTCGACAATGGCACTGGGGAATCTTTGGTTGATGAAGAAGGTGGGCATTTCAGAAGCTCCCTTGTCGAAGTTGGCCTCATTTGAACATATGCAACCGAGAAGGAGTAACTGAGACAATGGGATACAACAAGGTGTAGAGCTGGATGAACACAGCAGGCCAAGCAGCATCAGAGGAGCAGGAAAGCTGATGTTTCAGGTCTAGACCCTTCTTTAGAAATCTGAGAATGGAATGGAGTCTTTCCAGGAAACAGGGTGTGAGGGTGTATAGACCAGGTAGCTGTGGGAGTTGGTGGGTTTGTAGTGGATAATTATGGCCAGTCTATCTTCAGAATTGGGAACAGATATGTCGAGGAAGGGAAAGGAGGAGTCAGAGATAGACTGGTTGAAAGTAAGGGCCGGGTGGAAATTGGAAGTGAAATCAATGAACTTTTCCAATTCTTGATGAGAGAGGGAAGCAGCACTGATAATATCATTGATATATCAGAGGAAGAGTTGTGGGTTGGGGTCAGAATAAGACTGGAACAAGGAATGTTCCACATACCCCACAAAGGCACAAGCATAACTGGGGCTCATTTGGGTACCCACGACCACCCCCTCTGACCTGAAGAAAATGAGAGGAGTTAAAAGAGAAGTTGCTGAGGGTGAGGACGAGTTCAGCCAAGCAGAGGAGGGCGGTGGTGGGTGAGGATGATTCAGGTCTTTGCTCCAGGAAGAAGCACAGAGCCTTCAGGCCATTCTGGTGGGGGATGGTTGTGTAAAGGAATTGCATGTCCAACGTACGGAGGAGGTGGCTGAAGCCTGCAAACTGGAAGTTTTGAAGTGAAGCGTAAACTGGGGACCGCTTCTGCCTCCTGCTCACAAAAAAGACGCTGAGCTTCCCGTTGCCTGCCACTTTAATGCACCACCTTGTTCCCGGGCCAACATCTGTCTCCGGCTTGCTGCAGTAGTCCAGCGAAGTTCAGTGTAAGCTGTAAGAGCAACAGCTCATTTTCCACTGGGGACCCTGCAGCCCTCTGGAATCAATATCGAGTTCATTAATTTTAGGGCCTAAACTCTCCCATGTCCCAGCCCCCTGTCCCACACACTGGGCTGTGTTGCCACATAGCCTGCCGTTACACACTACCTGTTATTAGCCACTAACAGTCTCCATTAACAGTTATTCACACTCCTAGCCAGTCTGTATTCAACCTCTTTGTCTATTCAAGAAAGTTGATGTTTCGGGTCAGCACCCTTCTTCAGAACTTGTTAGGAGTAAACTGGGATTGCTGGGATTGCTTGAGATTTTTGTTGAAGTAACATAGAGGATTGAGGAGGGTAATGTATTGATTGGCTGTATGTAGACTTACAAAATGCATTTCATACAGCAGCCTTGTGACACATCTTAGAGCTAGAGGAACAAAAGCAGCAACTGTAACACAAGTGTGAGGTCATCCACTTTGGTTCCAAATAAAGGAAGGCAGGCAGATTATTTATTTGAATGGCTATAAAATGAGAATGGGCAACGTAAAATAAAACCCAGGTGCCCTTATGCACCAGCTGCTGAAACTAAGTATGTAGGTATGTAGGGGGTTTCTAGACAGGAAGAAGGATGCCTTGCTGCAATTCCATGGGATATTGGTGAGGCTGTTCCTGGAATACTGTGATAATGGGAATTGCAGATGCTGGAGAATCCAAGATAATAAAGTGTGAAGCTGGATGAACACAGCAGGCCAAGCAGCATCTCAGGAGCACAAAAGCTGACGTTTCGGGCCTAGACCCTTCATCAGAGAGGGGGATGGGGAGAGGGAGCTGGAATAAATAGGGAGAGAGGGGGAGGCGGACCGAAGATGGAGAGAAAAGAAGATAGGTGGAGAGGAGTGTATAGGTGAGGAAGTAGGGAGGGGATAGGTCAGTCCAGGGAAGACGGACAGGTCAAGGGGGCGGGATGAGGTTAGTAGTAGGAAATGGAGGTGCGGCTTGGGGTGGGAGGAAGGGATGGGTGAGAGGAAGAACAGGTTAGGGAGGCAGAGACAGGCTGGGCTGGTTTTGGGATGTAGTGGGGGGAGGGGACGAGCTGGGCTGGTTGTGTGGTGCAGTGGGGAGAGGGAACGAACTGGGCTGGTTTTGG
The DNA here is from genome assembly GCF_030684315.1 of Stegostoma tigrinum. Classification (NCBI taxonomy): domain Eukaryota; kingdom Metazoa; phylum Chordata; class Chondrichthyes; order Orectolobiformes; family Stegostomatidae; genus Stegostoma; species Stegostoma tigrinum. The sequence goes on along the minus strand of NC_081355.1, from coordinate 145,012,879 downwards.
GATGCGGTGGGGAAAGGGGAAATTTTGAAGCTGGTGAAGTCCACATTGATACCATTGGGCTGCAGGGTTCCCAAGTGGAATATGAGTTGCTGATCCTGCAACCTTCGGGTGGCATCATTGTGGCACTGCAGGAGGTCCATGATGGACATGTCATCTAAACAATGGGAGAGGGAGTTGAAATGGTTCACGACTGGGAGGTGCAGTTGTTTATTGCGAACCAAGCGGAGGCGTTCTGCAAAGCAGTCCCTAAGCCTCCGCTTGGTTTCCCCAATGTAGCGGAAGCCACACCGGGTACAATGGATACAGTATACCACATTGGCAGATGTGCAGCTGAACCTCTGCTTAATATGGAAAGTCATCTTGGGGCCTGGGATGGGGTGAGGGGGGAGGTGTAGGGGCAAGTGTAGCATATCCTGCAGTTGCAGGGGAAGGTGCCAGGTGTGGTGGGGTTGGAGGGCAGTGTGGAGCTAACAAGGGAGTCACGGAGAGAGTGGTCTCTCCGGAAAGCAGACAAGGGTGGGGATGGAAAAATGTCTTGGGTGGTGGGGTCGGATTGTAGATGGCGGAAGTGTCAGAGGACGATGCGTTGTATCCGGAGCTTTTGTGCTCCTGAGATGCTGCTTGGCCTGCTGTGTTCATCCAGCTTCACACTTTATTATCCTGGAATACTGTGTGCAGTTTTGGCCTCCTTATCTGAGGGAGGATGTTCTTGCTCTGGAGAAGTGCAATGAAGGTTTACTAGATTGATTCCTGGGATGTTTGAGAAGAGATTGACTCTGTTAGGATGATATTTACTGGAATTTAGAAGAATTATAGGGGCGTCTCATAGAAACCTATAAAATTCTAACAGGACTAGGCAGGTTAGATCCAGGAAGGATGTCCTCAATGACAGGAGAGTCTAGAACCAGGGGTCACAATTTAAGGACAAGAAGTAGATATTTTAGGGCTGAGATGAGGAGAAATTTCTTCATTCAGAGAGTGGTGAGCCTGTGGTATTCACCACCACAGAAAATGGCTGAGGTCAAAACATTGTGTTTTCAATAAGGAGGTAAATATAGCTCTTGTGGCAAAAAGGGAACAAGGGATATGTGGGGGAGTGTAGTGGTCTAGTTGAACTGTTATATCCAGAGATCCAGGTCATTTTTTTCAGACTTGGTTTCAAATCCTACCACGTCGGATGGTGGGTTTAAATTCAATAAGAATTTGGAATTAGAGTCTAAAGATGATCATTGTCGATGTCAGAAAATACATCTGCTTCACTAATGTCATTTAGGGAAGGAAACTACCATTGTCACCATGTGACTCCATTCCACAGCAATGTGCTTGACACTTAAAGTGCTCTCTAGCTTTGTCAATCAATGCTGGTCTGGCCAGCAATGTCCTCATCCCATGAGCAAATAAAAAAAGGTTAGAATACAGAGCTCACTGATCAGCCACGATCATATTGAATGGTGCAGCAGGCTCAGGAGGTCAAATGGCCTACCCCTGCCTCTATCTTCAATCTTTCAAAGACACTTACAAATAAAGGATTGTCACAATACATTAGGAGTTGAAGAGCCTTTTTTAATGATAAGGTGCAAGCAGCATCATTGACACACAGCCAGAGATACTCCAGACCATCATCTCAATGTATAGACAGTAGGATTGACTTAAGGCTCAAGATAAAGGAACATAATGCTGCTTCTTTGTAAATCTACTTCTCTTTGTAAAAGACTTTTTGTTGGTTCTCCCTAAAGGTCCCTGTTTGTAATCTAATGTACCAATTGCTTTCCATTTTCTGAGGGTGTTGGGCTTCTCATTTGTAAAAGAAGGCAGTGCTAATTTTGAGTGACACAAGGACCCAGCCTAGTTTGCTCATCAGTGAGGTATTCAATTGGTGCTGAGCCCCAGTACCAGTGCTCTCTGCACTCACTGTCCTCCAAACAAAATGCCCTACATCCTGAAACATCTAGGACTTTCTCAGTACCACTAGAAGACTCAGGGATAATGACGACTGAACACTACACTCTCCACCTTCTCAAGGGATGGAAACACTGATGAAATTCAGAAAAAACATTATTTATTCTCACCTGTCACGTTTCACAGTGTTGAATGGTTCAATGTCCCAAGTTGGGCAACTATTACAGATTGCATGAGGAAACATTGTTTTGTTTGCAAAAGGAAATCAGTCACCATTTTGTTCACCATTATTGGACTGGAGTTTAAGCTTTCTGTGCTGCAGCTCCACTTGTTTCAGTCCAGTTCTGGGCGCCCTATTATAGGAAAGATGTGGATGCTTTGGAGAGGGTTCAGAGGAGGTTTACCAGGATGCTGCCTGGACTGGAGGGCTTATCTTATGAAGAGAGGTTGACTGAGCTCGGTCTCTTTTCATTGGAGAAAAGGAGGAGGAGAGGGGACCTAATTGAGGTATACAAGATAATGAGAGGCATAGATAGAGTCGATAGCCAGAGACTATTTCCCAGGGCAGAAATGGCTAGCACGAGGGGTCATAGTTTTAAGCTGGTTGGTGGAAAGTATAGAGGGGATGTCAGAGGCAGGTTCTTTACGCAGAGAGTTGTGAGAGCATGGAATGCGTTGCCAGCAGCAGTTGTGGAAGCAAGGTCATTGGGGTCATTTAAGAGACTGCTGGACATGCATATGGTCACAGAAATTTGAGGGTGCATCCATGAGGATCAATGGTCGGCACAACATTGTGGGCTGAAGGGCCTGTTCTGTGCTGTACTGTTCTATGTTCTATGTTCTATGTTGTTTGATTGGTAATAAATGCTGTTGTCTCGATCCAGATAGGTGGGACAATCTTCGAAGGGTTGGTGCAAACTCAATGGGCTGAATGGCCTTCCTTTTGCTCTATAGGGATTCTATGAATCTTAGGAAGTGGGTAGGAGCGCAGGTAAAAGTCGTAGGTTTAGAAGGTGCTGTTGGAGGAGGCTTGGCTTTCTGTAATGCATCTTGTACAATGTGCTCCCTGCTGCCAGTGTGCATTTTTGGCAGATTTTTTTTTAAGGTCATGGTGGTGAAAGTGTTAATGCTTGAGCTACACTGAGTTTTACACAGCCTGATGATGTCACTCAGGCTTTGGATGGAGAACCAGTTAGTTGGACACTGACAGGGGTCCCCTGATGGAAACTGCCTTTTGGTAGTAACAGTGAATATACCTGAGTCATAACTTGTTTTGGTGTTAATATTATGTAATAAATTACATTTTCATATCTAAGGCAAGAGCCTGCTCAGCTGAACTTTATTCATTGTCCACCCTTCATCACAGACCATGAACTGATACTTGGACATGCCACCAGAGGTTGGCACACAGACATTATTGTGTTCTTGTCTTACCTTTTAAGAGTTCACCTATCAGAGTTCCATGTGTACTCAATGTTGCATCTCCGCTTGGTATGTAGCCCAATGTGGATCTACAGATTACATACAAATCAGTTCATCTTGCTTCATGACATATAATGTGTTTTACTGATGTATATAAACCAACCCTTGGAGCTAATCAAGTTCTGACAAGTGATTGATTGTTTGACCATTATCATTGTCATGACAAGCATTGCATTAAACCATAGCAATGGAAACGGGGCAAGAGGAGATCTTAACAGAATACAATATTACATTGTCATCCTACAAACTAGGTAGGAAATACGACTCTGACTAATCAAGTGTCAAGGACAGATCAAGTTCACCACAAAGTTAGTTGACAAACTTCCAATTTGTGTAATGGGAAAGTGGTTCCAACTAAACCAAGCAACATGGGAAAAAAACCTCCTTTTCTTTGAAACACGCTCAGTACTGTTAATATTTTGGCCATACATGAATGTTTGAAGCCTAAATCTGGGAGTCCAAATATCAAAGATTCCTGCCTTTGGCAATTCAATTAAAGAAAGAGAAGGGTTGCAACAGGATGACCAGAAGTGAAACATGCCATGTCTAATGATTGGATGGATAATCAGATGAAACCCATTGCTAATACCTTTTAAGGTCTGACCCCAGGTAATAGCCACTTTGCGCTTCTATATGTCAAAAACTTGTAAGAAATTCCAATGAATTTTTAATCATTCCTCTTTGGCCTCTAGAAGAGAGTCTGTGCTAGAATCTATCCAGAAGACGCAGATTATACCTAGGTTTCTATAATTTAATTTAAAGTGAGTAACTTTTGCATTATTAGACTGAGCTGACCTACATAACCGATTACTTTGCGCAACGTGACCTCTGGTGAACTCAATTTCATTTAAGCTTTGAAAATATATTTTTCTATCATCTGAGAAATGTACTATACACATGCAGTTGCTACAGGTTACACAGTTAGAAGCACTCAATTGTACATTTTCTCAATAAAACACAACGCAAAGTGCATTATGCTCACTGTTTTTTGATCTTAGAAAGTACTAATAACTTCTAAGCCACTGATGAATATTAGCTTTTATATATTATGATAAGTTGAGTACGGTAATATGATGAGCAATGTTTCTAAGAAAAGATATTAGACTCAAAATGTTAACTCTGTTTCCTCTCCATGGTTGCTGCCAGACCTGTTGAGTTTCTCCACAACATTCTGTTTGTTTCAGATTCTGAAAGTGTCATACCAGTGCAAGAGGGCACTAATATCTTCAACAAATGATAGACTTGCGGCTGTAACTACTACAGCACATTGCAGACTAACGTTACATTACCAACTCGTGACAGTTGAATAAGGACTATATTTGGCCATATCATTTATTCACTGAAATGTTATGTTAATGTGGAGATATGTTTTTTTTAATGCTTCAATGTAGATAGTTGTTGATAACGGGCTCCCATTCCTGAAGAGGGAAAGGCATATATTATTGCATTAATTCCTGACCAGACTGGACAGAATTGAAGACAATTAGATGACGTTAAGACACGTGATATTCCAGTATAAAGTTATTAACCTCACTTTCAGTCGATCTTGGCGTCATATAGCATGCAAGTAAGCCCATCAACACAACTTGTCCATGCTGACCAGGTTTCCAAGTCTGAGCTGGTCCCATTTGCCTGCATTTGGCCCCTATCCCTCTAAACCTTTCCTATCCATGACCTTACCCAATTGACATTTAAATGTTGTAATTGTACCTATCTCTACCACTTCCTCTTGTTCCATGTATACACCACCCTATGTATCCGTCTTAAATCTTTCCTGTCTCACCCTAAACCCATGCCCTCACATTTTTTATTCCCCTACCCTGGGGAAAAGACCTGGACAATTCACATTATCTATGCCCGTCATAATTTTATAAACCACTAAAAACCTCAGCCTCCCATGCTCCAGGGAAACAGTAACTGTTTCAGTATTTGAGGACTCATGGATGGCACTGAACATTGTGCAATCATTAGCAAAATTTCCCACTTCTGACCTTATGATGGAGGGAGGGTCATTGATGAAGCAGCTAAAGATAGTTGAGCCTAGGACACTACCCTGTAGAACTTCTTGCAGAGATGTCGTGGAACTGAGATGACTGACCTCCAAAAACCACTGCCATATTCCAATGTGCCAGATATGACCCCAACTAATGGAGAGTTTGCCCCGATGCTCATTGATTCCAATTTTGCTAAGGCTCCTTGATGCCACATTTAGTCAAATGCAGCTCTGATGTCAAGGGCTGCCACTCGCACCTTACCTCTTGAATTCAGCTCTTTTGTCCATATTTGAGCCAAGGCTGTAATGAGGCCAGGAGCTGAGTGGTCCTGCGGAACCCCATCTGGGCATCACTGAGCAGGTTATTGCTGAGCAGGTGCCTCTTGACAGCAGTGTTACTGATACCTTCCATCACTTTACTGATGATCAAGTGTAGACTGATGGGGCGGTAATTGGCCTGGGTGGCTTTGTCCTGCTCTTCATGTTCTTAACATATTTGAGCAATTTTACACAATATTGGATTGCTGTTAGTGTTGTAGCTGTACTGGAACAAATTGGCTAGGAGTATGGAAGGTTCTCAAGCACAAATCTTCACTACTACTGCTGGAATGTTGTCAGAGCCTGTAGCCTTTGCAGTATCCAGTGTCTCCAACTGCTCATTCATTCTAACGTGCTTCCTCACTGTTGCATTAATGTCCTCTTTAACCAGCAATGCTGCCCCATCTCCCTTTCCCCTTTGGATATTCAGTGCTAAGTGTGGATAGTCAGAGGCTTTTTCCCAGGGTTGAAGCTCCAATTACGATGGGGCACAGGTTCAAGGTGAGTGGACAAAGGTTTAAGGGAGATGTGCAAGGTAACTTTTTCACACAGAGTGTGATAGGAACACTGCCAGAAGAGGTGATGGAAGCGGGCACATTGTTGACATTTAAGGGGCATCTGAATGGTCACATGATTAGGGAGGGAACAGAGGGATATGGATTGAATAAGGGCAGAAAGTTTGTCTTTTTAATTTAGTCAGGGCATGATGATTGGCACAGGCTTGGAGGGCCAAAGGGCCTGTTCCTGTGCCGAACTTCTCATTTGTCCCCATCTCTGTTCCCCCTACAGCCACGTCTCCATCATCCCATATTGTACACATTTGTATCTATTTGTATGACTCATTGATCCAATTGATTATGAACACTCTACATATCAAGACACAAGGCCTTAAGGCTTGTTAGTTTAACCCAGGACTGAATGCAGTTAGTTTCACAAAGTGGCTCATTTCCCCAAAGCTGTACATTATCATACGTGGGGACTGACATCTACACACAACAGAAACCAAGTTTCGCACCTTTTTGTGAGTGAAACAGCAGGGGTGGGGTGCAGTAGTTGTCTGGTGGATTCTCCATGGCAAACTAATCACAGCGCCGTTTTCTTACATAGTATAACTTGCTGCATGCTGTGAAATTTGTCATTCTTGTACCTATCTGGTGACTGAAAGATAATAAACTTTGATAGCATGTCTCTTTTTATCCAGCAATGCACAAAATCAAGTACAGGCTAAATAAAGTAGGTTTGTCTCGATGCATTAGGCTTGGCTTGAGGAGCACACAGCAGCTCATAACTCTGATAACAAAGTGTGGGGCTGGATGAACATAGCAGGCCAAGCAGCATCTCAGGAGCACAAAAGCTGATGTTTCGGGCCTGGACCCTTCATCAGACTCATAACTCTCATCTCCCTTTGTCACTACATGAAGATCTGATCACCTGTTGGGGGGGGGAGCGGTGGTGAACAGGCGAGGAAAACATCAGTTGTGTGTGTTAAACATTAACGTCAAACCTGCCTCTCTACCAGTTTCAAAATCTCCCCGAAGTCGGCCTCATCCCATAACCAACCCCCCTCTCATCCCTGCCTCCTTAACTTGACACCACCTATCGATCTTCTCTCCCACTTATCCACTCCTCCCACCTCACTGACCAATCCCCACCACTCCCTACCTGCACTCACTTATCACCATCCTACTTCCCTTCACCAGCCCCATCCCTCCTCTCTCTATTTATTTCTGAGCTCCGTTCCTCCTCTCCCATTTCTGAAGAAGAATCCTGACCTAAAACGTGATATTTTCCTGCTCCTCTGATGCTACCTGGCCTGCTGTGTTCCTCCAGCTCTACACTGTGTTATCTTAGGCTCCAGCATTGGCAGTTCTTACTGTCTCTCTTAAGACTTTGCAGTGCATTCTAAAAAGACTTGTGCAATTTGTCAGGCACCCTGCAGGCTACTGACTGTCACAAAGTCCAAAACAGAACCGACAACTTATAATAATCAACATCTGCGATGTGTCAGAACTGTGTCTTAGGCTTATGCTCTGAGTGTAGATATTTATTGGATAGACTCCGTACATTCAGCAAAGTTCAGTGGTTGGGAGGAGGGAAACAAACTGCTTGTAAAAAAGTATCACAGTGCCACTTTGAATTACCAGCATGTTATTTCTCTGTTTTTAGCCATGCAATGAGGATTAAAAACATGGAACATTGGAAGAAATGTAGAACATTCAGCTTCTTGAGTCAATTCTGCCTGTCTGATAGTTCAAGGATGATTTGTGCCTTCATTCCTTCTATCCCCTTTGTTTCTATGTATACTCCTTAAAATTTCTGTTTTCTGTTGGTCCTGTTGGCACCTCAAGAAATGTTACTGGTTTTTTTTGTTCTAGAGATCCGAGCATATAATCTATGCTGAAACTTCAGTGAAATTCTGAGAAATGCCGGCCTGCCAGTTGTACGGTCTGCTAGGGCAAGATATTTTTGTTTTATTCATTCACTCACAGGATGTGGGTATCGATGGCTGGATGAATATTTATTGCCCTTCCCTAACTGCCTTTGAGAAGGTGAGCTGACTTCTTGAACTGCTGTACTCTGTAGGGTGTAGGTACAACCACAGTGTGGTTTGGAAGGGATTCCCAGGACTTTGAACCAATGACAGTGGAGGAGCTGTCATATAACTTCATGTCTGAATGGTATGTGGCTGTGAGGTCAACTTGCATGTATCAACTCTCATTGACCTTCTAGGCTCATGGGTTTGGCAGTACTGTGTGATACAAGATGCAAGCCATATTGTCATTGTTTGGATTATTAAAATTAAGGCAGTTGTGTGTTTTCAGTTCTGTGAAGATAACTTTTTTTTTAAGAGGTTGGAAAGTCTTTTGGAACGGTGAACCAAAATTCTAATTTCTAAGAAGGCATGTGATCCAGCCAAGAGCACTTCAGGGCTTCTGCGCTGTTAATAGATGAACAATTTATACTGTTGAGCTTACAACAGACAGAAAAGCAGACAAAGGCTCCTGACTTCAGTTCAGAGGAATCAAGTTTTCATTTCAGAAGTTTTACCTTAGTAGATGTGTTTATAGTTTGTGAAGGCTCAAAGTTGTGACAGCTGTGTAGAGGTTATCAAGTTGTCGAACTGAAAAGCAGACTGAGCCATCAGAATTGGAAAAAAAAGGGCTCATGCCAGTAGACTTGGGAAGAAGTTTTAAACTGACTCAGCATTCCAAAAAGGGAAACTGAAAACAACAATTGAAGTGAAAAATTAGAGTTGAGATAGGATGATATTTCTTTGAGATTGAGTACCTGAGAAAGGATGTTGCGGGGAAATAGGTTGAAATTTAATATTACCATTAGTTGGGACAACAACTGTCTAAGAAGCCTTCTGGGTTACTGCAGTGCATCTTGAGATCGGTACTCATTGATGCTACAGCTCATTGCTGAAGAATGAAATGAGTGTTGAAGGTGGAGAATGGAGTGCTAGTCAAGTAGATTGGTTAGTCCTGGTTGGTGTTGAGCTTCTTGAGTATTGAAACTACATTTGTTGAGGCAACTTGGCAGTATTCCATCAGACTCTTGACTTGTAGATGGTGGACAGGCTTTGGGAAGTCAGGAAATGAGTTTCTTGCTGCAGGATTCCTATTTCCTGACCTGTTCCTGTCGCCATTGTACTTATATGGCTAGGTCAGGTCAGTTTCTGCTCAAAGGTCTTTTCCTGGCACTTGTGTGGCATAAATGTTAGCATTTGTCAGCCCAAGTGTTACATCTCATTTGCCATGTTCCTTGAAGAGGTGTGGTATGCTGTATTATGTTAAAGGTACTATCTAGGCAGAAGTTGATGTTGATCATGTCACCTTAAAGTTTAACTCACTGTATTTCATCCAGTTAAGAAATCTTTTGTGGTCGGTTGCAACAAATGAAGACAGAGCCATCTAACCTCTGCTTCTGCTGAAATAAAGAGAAAAAGAGAATCTTTGCTATTGTACAATATTGTTTTGCTGAGAGAAACAGATGACATGGTGAATAAACCGCCCATGAAAATATTTGCTTTGCATTAGAGAGGAAAATTTACATATGAATGTAAGAACTAGGAGCAGGAGTAGGCCATCCGGCCCTTCTCGCCTGCCCCACCGTTTAATAAGGTCATGGCTGATCTTTTTGAGACTCAGCTCCACTTACCCTCCTGCTCACCATAACCTTTAATTCCTTTACTGTTCAAAAATTTATCTAGCCTCGCCTTAAACACATTCAGCAAGGTAGCTTTAACTGCTTCACTGTGCAGGGAATTCTATAGATACACAATCCTTTGGGTGAAGACGTTCTTCCTGAATTCAGTCCTACATCCGCTTCCCTTTATTGTGAGGCTATGCCCTCTAGTCCTAGTTTCACCTGCTGGTGGAAACAACCTCCCTGCATCCACCTTATCTATTCCTTTCATAATCTTATATGTTTCTATAAGACGTCCCTCATTCTTCTGAATTCCAATGACTATAATCCCAGTCTACTCAGTCTCTCCTCATAATCCAACCCTCTCAACTCTGGAATCAACAGTTTCAGCCATGAGCCTGTGGGAACTCTCACATTCAACACAGAAGGTCCCAAGACCAACACCAAAACCCAAGTTGATACACCAGTGCTTCACAGACAGAGCACAGCTCTGTCTGAGGTGCTGCCTTTCCCTTGTTGAATGAAGAGCCTTGTCTACCCTCTTGTGTGGAGGTAACTGATTCTGTGGCAATAGTACTTGGAAGAACACAATGCTTCTTCTCAGTGTCCTTTCTAACATTTATCACTTAACCAATATCACCCAAACACTCATAACCCAGTAAGCATCTCCTTGGTGTTTCTGGAAATTTGATGCCTGCAAACTGACTGCTGTATTTTCTACATTACAACAATGATTACATGTCGAGCGTACTTTAATCGCTGTAAAATGATAGAGAACATCTTGAGAATGTGAGTGGTGCTGTATAAATTAGAGCTTTTCTTATTTGCATCCTGGTACACAGTCACACTAAACAGATCATTTACCACCTGTCTCAGCTACCTCTGCACTGTGGGTGGATGAGATCTTTTATTGATTCAAATTGTGCTTTTTATTTGGCAACACAATACGGCACTGAACTTAAGTAGCAGTGTCTTGTCGTGATTCCCCATGAAAATACCACTGAGCTCAGGAGTGATTGGCTAATTGTAATCTTACCTTTGGAAGAATTATCCACTTCTTCACCCTGCTTTTCATCACACAACAGAAGTAATGATCAGTATTGCAGGGAAAATGCATCCTGTTTTCTTTAACCCGTTTCATTTTGTACAACATAATGCTTTTCTTTGGAGACTGGGCTTAAACCCAGTTATCCATCTACTAGCTTCAATTAATCAACAGATTGTATTTTATTTCACTAACAAAGACTGAACAAAAACTGTTTAAATTCCCAACACATTCATTGATCTGCCGCTTAATGTGTTCTGTTTCCGTTTGGTAATTATCACAGTTAAAATATCTCAAGACTACTCAGTCTTGGCCTTACCTGAAGTACTGGATCAAGATATCCCTTAAATATTACCCCTTAAAGAATTGCTTTCCTTCTGGTTTGAACCCACTAGCTCTCATCAACTGCAGGAATATTATTTCTATGTTAGAGTGTGCAGTCACGGTAGTTGTAGGGATTGAACAGTGCAATTGCCCATTGCTTTATTCTTTCATAGGATATGGGGGCAGCGCTAGCTAAGTCAGCATTTGTTGCCTATCCCTAATAGCCCTTAAAATAAATGTCTCGATTAGCTATTTCAGAGGGCAGTTAGGGCAGTTAAATGTTAACCACATTGTTGAGTGTCTAGAATCATTGATAAGCTTGAGTAGGTGAGGATAACAGATTTCCTTCCTTCAAGGATATTAGTGAACGTAATGAGTTTTTAATAGTAACCAGTGAAGGCCACTGTTACGGCATCAATTTTCAATTCCATCAGCTACTATGGCAGTATTTGAACCAATATTCCTAAAGAGCATGAGTCTGGCCCTCTGGACTAATATTCAGGTGACATTACCATAGCGCCACCATCTCCCACATTTTGTCAGTGTGTGAAATAACCATGGTGGTGCAGAAAGACATTTGTTGGGCGGTGATATAATGGTGGTTCTAGGAAATTGACTGTGCTCTATTAGTGCTAACGATATACTAGGCAATGGCCTAGTGGCTACTAATCTCGAGACCCGGCTGATGTTTGACCTGGGTTTGAATCACATCAGAGCAGATGTGGTAGAATTTGAATTCAATAATAATCTGTGTCTAATGATGATTGTGAAACCATTACCCATTATCAGGAAGAATCCACCTGGTTCACTAACATCTTTTAGGGAAGGAAATCTGCTATCCTTACACGGCCTAGCCAACAATGACTCCAGATGCATAGCAATGTGGTTGATTCTTAGCTACCATCTGGGCAATAAGAGACAGGCAATAAATGCTGGCATAGCTAGTGACACCCACAATTTAATTTTAAAACGTACTTATACACAAGACTTAAATTCAACATAGCTTCATGAAGGACATCACACTAAACAAATTTAGTAGAATTCTTTGTAGATATAAAAAAGAGAGAAAAAGGGAAGCACTGGATGTAAGGTAACAAAGTGTGGAGCTGGATGAACACAGCAGGCCAAGCAGCATCTTAGGAGCACAAAAGCTGATGTTTCAGGAAGGGTCTAGGCCTGAAACATCAGCTTTTGTGGTCCTAAGATGATGCTTGGCCTGCTGTGTTCATCCAGCTCCACACTTTGTTGTCTCGGATTCTCCAGCATCTGCAGTTCCCATTAGCACTGGATGTAATATATTTTCGGGTAAGGTGCCAGGCATGTGTCTCCTGAATCAGAGCCCATGGTGGTTGGAGGTATTTTATCAGCATGGATAGAGGATTGGCTAACCAGTCAATGAAATATTGTTGAAATAAGGGACCATTTTCAGTTTGGGAACCTGCAGCTAGTGGCATTTCACAGAGATCAGTGATGTGGTCACAATTATTTACAATATAGTAATAGATAAGAAAATTGAGTGTATGATAGCCAGTTTGGTAGATAACATGAAAATAAGTGGGCAGGCAAGTGGTGAGGATAACACTAAGAATTTACAAAGTCATGTGAGCAGGTAAGACACTTGGCACATGGAATACAATGTGGGAAAATGTGAAGTTATGCAATCTTTCAGGAAAAATAGAGGAGCTGAATATTATTTAAATGGAGAAAGACTGCTGGCAGGTCTTGTCTTACTAACTTGATTGAATTTTTTGAGGACATGGCAAAGGTGATTGATGAGCAATTGATGTTGTCTACGTGGATTTTAGTAAGGCTTTCAACAAGGTCCCTCATGGTAGACTCATCCAGAAGATTAAGTTGCATGGTATCCATGGTGACTTGGCTGATTGGATTCAGAATTGTCTTCTCAAAGAAGTCAATCCGACACCTCCTCCTACCGCCCCCTCGATCATGACCCCACACCCGAGCATCAAACCATCATCTCCAACACCATTCATGACCTCATCACATCAGGGGACCTCCCACCCACAGCCTCCAACATTATTATTCACCAACCCCACACGGCCCATTTCTATCTCCTTCCCAAAATCCGCAAACCCGCCTGCCCTGGTCGACCCATTGTCTCAGCCTGTTCCTGCCCCCCTGAACTCATCTCCACCTATCTGGACTCCATTTTCTCCCCTTTGGTCCAGAAACTCCCTACCTACGTCCGTGACACCACCCACGCCGTCCACCTCCTCCAGAACTTCCAATTCCCTGGCCCCCAACACCTCATTTTCACCATGGACATCCAGTCCCTATACACCTGTATTCCGCATGCAGATGGCCTCAAGGCCCTCGGCTTCTTCCTGTCCTGCAGGCCCGACCAGTCCCCCTCCACCGACACCCTCATCCGCCTAGCTGAACTCGTCCTCACCCTCAACAACTTCTCTTTCGATTCCTCCCACTTCCTACAGACAAAGGGGATGGCCATGTGCACCTGCATGGGCCCCAGCTATGCCTGCCTCTTTGTAGGTTACGTGGAACAGTCCCTCTTCCGCACCTACACAGGCCCCAAACACCACCACTTCCTCCGTTACATTGATGACTGTATCGGCGCCGCCTCTTGCTCCCCAGAGGAGCTCAAACAGTTCATCCATTTCACCAACACCTTCCACCCCAACCTCAAGATCACCTGGTCCATCTCCAACACATCCTTCGCCTTACTGGACATCTCAGCCTCCATCTCAGGCAACCAGCTTGGAACTGATGTCCATTTCAAGCCCACTGACTCCCATAGCTACCTAGAATAAACCTCCTCCCACCCACCCTCCTGCTTAAATTCCATCCCCTATTCCCAATTACTCCGCCTCCGCCGCATCTGCTCCCACGATGAGGCATTCCACTCCTGCACATCCCAAGTTCTTCAAGGACCGCAACTTTACCCCCACAGTGGTCAAGAACGCTCTTGACCGCGTCTCCCGCATTTCCCGCAACACATCCCTCACACCCCGCCCTCCCCCCCACAACCGCCCAAAGAGGATCCCCCTCGTTCTCACACACCACCCCACCAACCTCCGGATACAATGCATCATCCTCCGACACTTCCGCCATCTACAATCCGACCCCACCACCCAAGACATTTTTCCATCCCCACCCTTGTCTGCTTTCCGGAGAGACCACTCTCTCCGTGACTCCCTTGTTCGCTCCACACTGCCCTCCAACCCCACCACACCTGGCACCTTCCCCTGCAACCGCAGGAAGTGCTACACTTGTCCCCACACCTCCTCCCTCACCTCATCCCAGGCCCCAAGATGACTTTCCATATTAGGCAGAGGTTCACATGCACATCTGCCAATGTGGTATACTGTATCCATTGTACCCGGTGTGGCTTCCTCTACTTTGGGGAAACCAAGCGGAGGCTTGGGGACTGCTTTGCAGAACACCTCCGCTCGGTTTGCAATAAACAACTGCACCTCCCAGTCGCGAACCATTTCCACTCCCCCTCCCATTCTTTAGATGACATGTCCATCATGGGCCTCCTGCAGTGCCACAATGATGCCACCCGAAGGTTGCAGGAACAGCAACTCATATTCCACTTGGGAACCCTGCAGCCCAATGGTATCAATGTGGACTTCACCAGCTTCAAAATCTTCCCTTCCCCCACCGCATCACACAACCAGCCCAGCTCATCTCCTCCTCCCACTGCATCCCAAAACCAGCCCAGCCTGTCTCTGCCTCCCTAACCTGTTCTTCCTCTCACCCATCCCTTCCTCCCACCCCAAGCTGCACCTCCATTTCCTACCTACTAACCTCATCCCACCTCTTTGACTTGTCCGTCTTCCCTGGACTGACATATCCCCTCCCTACCTCCTCACCTATACTCTCCTCTCTACCAAGATAATAAAATGTGAGGCTGGATGAACACAGCAGGCCAAGCAGCATCTCAGGAGCACAAAAGCTGACGTTTCGGGCCTAGACCCTTTATCAGAGAGCTCTCTCTTTATTATCTTGGAATTCTCCAGCATCTGCAGTTCCCATTATCTCTCTCCTCTCTATCTATCTTCTTTTCTCTCCATCTTCGGTCCACCTCCCCCCTCTCCCTATTTATTCCTGAACCCTCACCCCATCCCCCTCTTTGATGAAGGGTCTAGGCCCGAAACGTCAGCTTTTGTGCTCCTGAGATGCTGCTTGGCCTGCTGTGTTCATCCAGCTTCACACTTTATTATCTTGGAGGTCAAAGACTAGCTTTTTTCGCAGGGATCTGTACTGGGACCTCTGTTGATTGTAATATATATAATGAATTACTTGGATAAAAATGTAGATGACCGGGTTAGTCAGTTTCCAGATGACACAAAGATCAGTGGAGTTGTGAATAGTGTAGGAGGTTGTCAAAGGATACAACGGGAAATACATCAGTTGCAGAAATGGGGGGAGAAATAGTAGATGGACTTTAATTCAGGTTTGTGTGAGGTGCTGCACTTTGGGAGAGCAAACGTTAATGAAAAGTATACAGTTAATGATAGGACTCTGAACAGCATTTATTTGCGCAAGGATCTTGGGGTTGAAGTTCATAGCTCCCTGAAATTAGCCAGACAAGTAGATAGGGAGGTAAAGCAAGCAAATGGCATGCTTGCCTTAATTATTTGGGAAATTGAGTACAAGAGTCAGGGTGTCATGTCTTATAAAACTTTGGTTAGGTCACACCTAGAGTATTGCGTTCAATTTTAGTTGCCAGGAGTATAAAAATAGGGAGGCTTTGCTAGAACTATACAAGGCACTAGTCACAGCACAGCTGTAACACTGTGAACAGCTTTGATTCCCCTTTTCAAGGAAAGATTTTTCATTATTGGAGGCAGTCCAGAAAATGTTTACTAGGCTGATGCCAGATATGGAGGGGCTGTCTTACGAGGAAATGTTGAGCAGATTGGGCCTATACTCATTGGTATTTAGAAGAATGGGCAGTAACCTTGTTGAAAGATATAAGCTTCTTCGGGAACTTGGCAAAGTAAATACAGAAAGGTTGTTTATCCTTGTCAGAGAGTCTAGGACCAGAGGACATAATCTCAAAACAAGAGGGTCACCCATTTAGGACAAAGATGATGAGTAATTTCTTTTGTCAAAGTTGAATGTATCTGTGGAATTCTTGACCAAAGGGCTGTTGAGGTTGGGTCATTCAGTATGTTCAATGTTAAGACAGAAATCAAAAGAGTTGTAGGGAAACGGCAGGAAAGTGGAGTTGAGAGGATCATCAGATCAACCATAATCTCAGTGAATTGGGGAGAAGACCTGATGAACTGAATAGCCTATTTCTGTTCCTGTGCTTCATGGTCTTAACAGGAAGATAAAAACAGATGCAGTTTAAAACTCTTACAGTCCATTAATTGTGAAAATGAAAACTGAGGCCCTAGCTGTCTAATCAAAGTATGTGAAGTTCCCATTTTACCTGCATGATGGTATCAGGCTAACAGAAAACACTGAACCCAGGTTCCTGTACATGACAGGAACTAATGTTCACGACAAATAATTAAGTCCCAGCCACAGGTAAGCAAAATTACGAACTAATAACATGTAACTCTACTGGTTGAATCTCTAACATCTTTTGAAACCCTTACACACTCAAACAAAAAAAAACAGTGTTGTGATGGAGGGGTAAAGAAGTTGGGGAAACACAGTTAAATAGCTCCAGTTCACAAAGTTCAATGAGATATATCCCTTGCTACCACTGAGCGTCTCTTCTTTGAACTCCACACTCCAGTTTTGTATTCACTTCTTCACATGAAGTAGAGGGTAATTGGCTATTAATTACAAGATCTCTCAGTTATTGGTTAAAGGTCACAGCTTACAGCAATAGGTAGACGAAAATAACTAAATGACTTCAGGCTTCATCTACTTCTACTGCCAAGATAGGGACACAGAACCTGCTCTTTCAGCAGGCTGGATTGATAGATTTATTGTTGTCACATGGATCGAGATACAGTGAAGAGTTTTGTTTTGTGTGCCATACCGGCATATTGTACCATACAAAATACATCTGGTAGCAGAATAGAGTGCAGAATAAAATGTATTAGCTGTAGAGAAGGAGCACAGAGAGAGAGCGAGATCAGAATTAACATTTGAGAGGTCTGTTCAAAAGTCTGATAACAGCAGGGAAGAAGCTGTTCTTGAATCTGTTTATATGTATATACAAACTTTTATATCTTCTGCCTGATGGAAGAGGGTGGAAGACAGTATAACTGGGGTAGGAGGGGTCTTTGATTATGTTCAACAACAAAGTTGCCGGAAAGGCTCAACAGGTCTGGCAGCATCTGTGGAGGAGAAAACAGAGTTAACGTTTCGGGTCTAAGGAACTGAGGAAATTCCATAGTTTTGAGGAAGGATCACTGGACCCGAAACATTAACTCTTTTTTTTTTCCTCCACAGATGCTGCTAGACCTGCTGAGGTTTTCCAGCAGTGATAATGGGAACTGCAGATGCTGGAGAATCCAAGATAATAAAGTGTGAAGCTGGATGAACACAGCAGGCCCAGCAGCATCTCAAGAGCACAAAAGCTGACGTTTCGGGCCTAGATCGATTGCTCTCTGATGAAGGGTCTAGGCCCGAAACATCAGCTTTTGTGCTCCTGAGATGCTGCTTGGCCTGCTGTGTTCATCCAGCTTCACACTTTATTATCTGAGGTTTTCCAGCAACTTTGTTTTTGTTCCTGATTTACAGCATCCGCATGTCTTTTGGTTCTTTGATGATGTTGATTGCCTTCCCGAGGCAGCAGGAAATATAGATGGAGTCAATGGATGGAAGTCTGGTTTGTGCGATGGACAGGGCTGTATTCACAACTCTCTGCAGTTTCTCATGGTATTAGAACAGCAGTTGCCAAGCAACACTATGATGCTTCTCAATAGAATGCTTTGTACGGTGCATCTATAAAAATTGTTAAAAATCCTTGTGGACATGCCAAATTTCCTTAGCCTCTTGAGGAATTAGCAAGGTTGTGCTTCCTTGACCATCAAGTCGACGTGGTGGACCAGGACAGGTCATTGGTGATTGTCACTTCAAGGAAATTGACTTTCTTGACCATCTCCATCTCAGCAACATTGATACAAACTGGGGCGTGCCCTCCACTTTGCTTCCTGAAGTCAATGACCAGCTTCTTTGTTTTGTTGACATTGATGGAGAGATTATTGCCTTTACACCACGCCTCTCAGCACTCAATCTCTTTCCCATATTTTGTCTTGTCCTTGTTTGAGATCTGACCTACAACCATGGTGTCGTATACAATCTTGTAAATGAAGTTGGGTTGGAATTTGGCCACACAGTCATGAGTGTATAAAGAGTACAGCAGAGGGTTGAGTTTGCGGCTTTGTCGGGCACTGGTTTGAGGACAATGGTAGAGGAGATGCTGTTGTCTATTCTTATTGATTGTGGACTGTGGCTGCAGGCATCTCCCATGGTATTATTCACCGCCATAAACTGTTCAGCTGCCCGGGAAACAATTAGAGAGTTGTCAGACTGATAACCTTTGGCATCCACAGCTGGTCACAAACGCACAGCTGGGAGGGTAGTTGAGTCGGAAAATCTCAAAACTTTTAAAAAATACTTCGATGAACACTTGAAGTGTCATTATATTCGAGGCTTTAGATCTAGCGCGGGACTGTGGGACTGGTGTAAGTGGTACTGTATTTTTGATAGTACAGGCTCAATGGACCAAAGTGCTTCCACTGAATGGTATGATTCCATTATTCTGTAATTCTGCTCAATAGAACTTGTAAGACCATAAGACCATAAAACATTGGAGTGGAGGAAAGGCCATTCGGCCCATCAAGTCCACTCGCCATTTAAATCATGGCTGATGGGCATTTCAACACCACTTTCCTGCACTCTCCCCGTAGCCCTTGATTCCTTGTGAGATCAAGAATTTGTCGATCTCCACCTTGAAGGCGTCTAATGTCCCGGCCTCCACTGCACTCGGTGGCAATGAATTCCACAAGCCCACCACTCTCTGGCTGAAGAAATGTCGTCTCATTTCAGTTTTAAATTTACCCCCTCTAATTCTAAGGCTGTGCCCACGGGTCCTAGTCTCCCCGCCTAACGGAAACAACTTCCTAGCGTCCACCCCTTCTGAACCATACATTATCTTGTAAGTTTCTATTAGATCTCCCCTCAACGTTCTAAACTCTAATGAGTACAATCCCAGGATCCTCAGCCGTTCATCGTACATTAAACCTCGCATTCCAGGGATCATCCGTGTGAATCTCTGTTGGACACGCTCCAGGGCTAGTATGTCCTTCCTGAGGTGTGGGGCCCAAAATTGGACACAG
Source organism: Stegostoma tigrinum (assembly GCF_030684315.1). Lineage (NCBI taxonomy): Eukaryota > Metazoa > Chordata > Chondrichthyes > Orectolobiformes > Stegostomatidae > Stegostoma > Stegostoma tigrinum. The sequence goes on along the minus strand of NC_081355.1, from coordinate 144,993,378 downwards.
TATGCCAAATGGGGCCTAACTAGAGCTTTATAAAGCCTCAGAAGCACATCACTGCTTTTATATTCCAACCCTCTTGAGATAAATGACAACATCACATTCGCTTTCTTAATCATGGACTGTACCTACACGTTAACTTTTAGAGAATCCTGGACCAAGACTCCCAGAACCCTTTGTACTTCTGCTTTACAAATTTTCTCACCATCTAGAAAATAGTCCATGCCTGTATTCTTTTTTCTAAAGTGCAAAACCTCACATTTGCTCAGATTGAATTTCATCAGCCATTTCCTGGGCCACTCTCCTAAACTGTCTAAATCTTTCTGCAGCTTCCGCACCTCCTCAGTACTACCTGCTTAGCGAGTTTTGAGAAGATTTGTAGCTCAGGTTGAGGTTCTGGGTGTGAGTTTGCTCGCTGAGCTGGAAGGTTAATTTTCAGATGTTTCGTCGCCATTCTAGGTAACATCATCAGTGAGCCTCCGACAATGCGCTGGTGTTATGTCCCACTTTCTATTTTACTGGTTAGGTTTCCTTGGGTTGGTGATGTCATTTCCTGCGTTGGTGATGTAATTTCCTGTTCTTTTTCTCATGGGATGGTAGATTGGCTCCAAATCAATGTGTTTGTTGATGGAGTTCCGGTTGGAATGCCATGCTTCGAGGAATTCTCGTGCGTGTCTCTGTTTGGCTTGTCCTAGGATGGATGTGTTGTCCCAATCAAAGTGGTGTCCTTCCTCATCTGTATGTAAGGATACTAGTGATAGTGGGTCATGTCGTTCTGTGGCTAGTTGATGTTCATGTATCCTGGTGGCTAGCTTTCTGCCAGTTTGTCCAATATAGTGTTTGTCACAGTTCTTGCAAGGTATTTTGTAGATGACGTTCATTTTGTTTGTTGTCTGTATGAATGCTAATGAACTTAAAAGACCCTATACAGACAACAAACAAAACGAACGTCATCTACAAAATACCTTGCAAGAACTGTGACAAACACTATATTGGACAAACTGGCAGAAAGCTAGGCACCAGGATACATGAACATCAACTAGCCACAAATCGACATGACTCACTATCACTAGTATCCTAACATACAGATGAGGAAGGACACCACTTTGATTGGGACAACACATCCATCCTAGGACAAGCCAAACAGAGACACGCACGAGAATTCCTCGAAGCATGGCACTCCAACCGGAACTCCATCAACAAACACATTGATGTGGAGCCAATCTACCATCCCCTGAGAAAAAGAACAGGAAATGACATCACCAACGCAGGAAATTACATCACCAACCCAACGTAACCTAACTAGATAAATAGAAAGTGGGACATATCACCAGCGCATTGTCGGAGGCTCACTGATGATGTTACCTAGAATGGTGACAAAACGTCTGAAAACTAACCTTCCAGCTCAGCAAGCAAACTCACATCCACTACCTGCCTGTCCACCTATCTTCGTACCATCGGCAAACTTCGCCAGAATGCGCCCAGTCCCTTCATCCAGATCATTAATATATAAGGTGAACAGCTGCAGCCCCAACACTGAACCCTGCGCGACACCACTCGTCACCGGTTGCCATTCCGAAAAAGAGCCTTTTATCCCAACTCTTTGCCTTCTGTCAGACAGCCAATCCTCAATCCAAGCCAGTAGCTCACCTCGAACACCATGGGCCCTCACCTTGCTCAGCAGCCTCCCGTGAGGCACCGTATCAAAGGCCTTTTGAAAGTCTAGATAGATAACATCTACTGGGTTTCCCTGGTCTGACATACTTGTTACCTCTTCAAAAGAATTCTAACAGGTTTGTCAGGCACAACCTCCCCTTACTAAATACATGCTGGCTTGTTCTAATCTGACCCTGCACTTCCAGGAATTTAGAAATCTCGTCCTTGACAATGGATTCTAGAATTTTACCAACAACTGAGGTTAGGCTAATCGGCCTATAATTTTCCATCTTTTGCCTTGATCCTTTCTTGAACAAGGGGGTTACAACAGCAATTTTCCAATCATCTGGGACTTTCCCTGACTCCAGTGACTTTTGAAAGATCATGACCAAAGCCTCTGCTATTTCCTCAGTCACCTCCTTCAGAACTCTAGGATATAGCCCATTGGGGCCAGGAGATTGATCAATTTTTAGACCCTTCAGCTTTTCTAGCACTTTCTCTTTTGTAATGCCTACCATACTCAACTCTGCCCCCTGGCTCTCCCTCATTGTTGGATACTACGCATGTCTTCCACTGTGAAGACTGACACAAAGTACTTATTAAGTTCTTCAGCTATTTCCTTATCTCCTATCACTAGCCTTCCAGCATCAATTTGGAGCAACCCAATGTCTACTTTTGCCTCTCGTTTGTGTCTTATGCATTGAAAGAAGCTTTTACTATCATTTCTAATATTACTAGCTAGCCTACCTTCATATTTGATCCTCTCCTTCCTCTTTGTTATCCTCTGTTTGTTTTTGTAGCCTTCCCAATCTTCTGATTCCCCAGTGCTCTTGGCCACTTTGTAGGCTGTCTTTTTTGTTTGATACATTTCGTGACGTCCTTTGTCAGCCATGGTTGTCTAATCCCACCCTGGTAATCTTTCTTTTCTTTGGGATAAACCTCTGTACTGTGTCCTCAATTTCACCCAGAAACTCTTGCCATTGTTGCTCTGCTGTTTTCCCTGCTAGGTTCTGCTTCCAGTCGATTTTCATCAATTCCCCTCTCACGTCCCTGTAATTCCTTTTATTTAACTGTAACACTGTTACATCCGGTTTCGCCTTCTCTCTTTCAAACTGCAGGCTGAACTCTACCATATCATGATCGCTGCCTCCTAAGTGTTCCCTTACTTTAAGGTCTTTTATAAAGGCTTTGCCTTGCTTCAAAACTGTCAATGTGTCACTGCAGTTATCCCATGAAGTAGCCACTGGGGAAACTGTGCTAGGAAAGATATTTAGAAAAGTATATCTGTATTATAAAGAATGAGAGCATTGGGAACTGGGAGCGATTGACATTAAATGGTGGGTGATGAGTGAACCCACCTTATTAGGTCAGGTAATGAGTTATTTAGAGGATCTGTCCTGTGGTACAGATGGAATGCTTCTAAGATTCCTTTTCTGCTGATGTACTTTACTTGTCACCATAAATTAATTTTCTGACATTGGCAATCTCCATTCAAGGATGAAATAATTGTGCATTACCAGACTATAACCTAAAGTAAAACTGTGTTACTCACTAATAAATTCAATCCATAAATCATGTGAGGCCATCTGCTTGTTGTATGAATTGTGAAAAAGCTGCCCATTGAGTTAAAGTCTAATAGCTTTGAAGCTAATTGTGAGTCACTGAACAAAGTAGTGTGGAGCTATTTGTGAGAATGCATTGTCGGTTTTTTTGGTGCTTTTAATCAATTATCTGGATGAATTCCTCAGTTTTCTACACAGTTGATTGTTTAAGGTGAATAACAGATACTTTTCGATGGGAATGTAAGGCAAACATGACAAGGAGAAAATATTAAGAACCAAAAGAACTGCAGATGCTGTAAATCAGGAACAAAAACAAAGTTGCTGGAAAAGCTCAGCAGGTCTGGCAGCATCTGTGGAGGAGAAAATTGGCTTGATGGTACAAGGCAGAGGGTGGTGGTGGAGGGTTGTTTTTCAGACTGTGTGCCTGTGGGCCATAAGCATCACTCCCACACCCACTCAGATTATCACACTACACTCACCCACACACGCACCCTATACTAAGGGTTGAAACTTATTTAGTAAGTTCTGCTGTTTACTAAGTGAAGAACAAAGAAAATTACAGTACAGGAACATGCCCTTCGGGCCTCCAAGCCTGCACCAATATGTTACCCATATTACAGGGGAGAAGATGCTGAATGTCTTAAAATGCATAAAGGTGGATAAATCCCTGTGACCTGATCGGATATACCCTCAAACTCTATGGGAAGTGAGGAAAGAGATTACTGGACCCCTAGCTGAGATAGTTGTATCATAGATAGCCACAGGTGAGGTGCTAGAAGACTGGAGGTTGGCTAATGTGGTGCCACTATTTAGGAAAGGTGGAAAGGAAAAGACAGGGAACTATAGACTGGTGAGCCTGACATTGGCGGTGGGCAGGATATTGGAGGAAATCCTGAGGGACAGGGTTTACATGTTTTTGGAAAGGCCAGGACTGATCGGGGATATTCAACATGGCTTTGTGTGTGGGAAATCGTGTCTCACTAACTTGATTAAGTTTTTTGAGGAAATATCAAAATCGATTGATGAGGACAGAGTGGAGGATGTGATTTATATGGACTTTAGTAAGGCGTTCAACAAGGTTTCTCAGGAAAAATGAGCTATTTGGATGTAGAACTGGCTCAAAGGTAGAAGACAGAGGGCGGTCAAGGAGGGTTGCTATTCAGACTGAAGGCCTGTGACCAGTGGTGTGCCACAAGGATCAGGGCTGGGTCCACTGCTTTTTGTCATTTATATAAATGATTTGGATGTGAACATAGGAGATATCCAGGTGTAGGGGGTGTGTTGGAGGTGGGAGAAGGGATCAGTATGGGGAGGGTTAGGTTCACGGTTAAAGAAGTAAGTGTGGAGGCAGAGGCGGCGAAAAACTGGTCAACGTGCAACCGTGAGTTGTATTCGTTGTTGTTGGAACACCACCCCGAGACCTCCGACCCTCCCTTCACCTTTTCATCTCCAACTGCCGTCGAGACATTAATTGCTTCAAACTCTCCACCCCTCTCACTCACTCCAACCTCTCCCCGCGGAACATGCAGCCCTCCGCTCCCTCCACTCCAATCCCAACTTCACCACAAAACCTCCGGACAAGGGAGGCGCAGTTGTAGTATGGCACACTGACCTCTACATCACCGAGGCCTGAAGCCAACTCTGCGACACCTCCTCCTAATGCCCCCTTGATCATGGCCCCACACCTGACCACCAAAGCATCATCTCCCAGACCATCCACTACCCCATCACCTCAGGTGGCCACACACCCACAGCCTCCAACCTCATCATTCCCCAACCCCACACTATCCACTTCTATTTCCTTCCCAAAACCCACAAACCTGCCTGCCCTGGTCGACCCATTGTCTCCACCTCCTCCTGCCCTACAGAGCTCATCTCCACCTATCCCGACTCCATTTCCTCCCCCTACATCTTCCCCACCTACATCCGTGACACCACCCACTCCCTCCACCTCCTCCAAAACATCCAATTCCCTGCTCCCCAACACCTCACCTTTACCATGGACATCCAGCCCCAATACACGTGCATTCCCCATACAGACGGCCTAAAGGCCCTCTGCTTCTTCCTGTCCCACAGGCACTGACACCCTCATCCACTTAGCTGTATTCGTCCTCACCCTCAACAACTTCTCTTTCAATTCCTCCCACTTCCTACAGACAAAGGGGGTGGCATGGGTAACCGCATGGGCCCCAGCTATGCCTGCCTATTTGTAGGTTACGTGGAACAGTCCGTCTTCCGTACCTACACAGGCCCCAAACCCCACCTCTTCCTCCGTTACATTGATGACTGTTTCGGCGCCGTCTCGTGTTCCCACGAAGAGCTTGAGCTGTTCATCCACTTCACCAAAACCTCCCACCCCAACCTTAAGTTCACTTGGACCATCTCTGATGCTTCTCTCTCCTCCCTTGACCTCTCTGTCTCCATCTCTAACAACCACCTGGAAAAGATACCCATTTTAAGCCTACCGGCTCCCACAGCTACCTAGAATACACCTCCTCCCACCCAGCTTACTGCAAAAAGGCAATCGCCTATTCCCAAATCGGTCTCCTCCGTCACATCTGCTCCGAGGTGAGGCATTCCACTCCCGCACATCTCAGATGTCCTTGTTTTTCAATGACCGCAAATTCCCCCTCACAGTGATTGAAAACATCCTCAACCGTGTCTCTCGCGTTTCCCTCAACTCATCCCTCACACCCCCTCCCCGCAATAACAACCAAAACAGAATGCCCCTCATCCTCATGTACCTCACCACCAACCTCCGGATCCAACACATCATCCTCCGATTTCCACCATCTGCAATCCGACCCCAGCACCAAAGATATTTCCCTTCCCCACCCTTATCTGCTTTCTGGAGGGACCACTCTCTCCGTGATTCCCTTGTCTGCTCCACACTCCCCACCAGTGCCACCACACCTGGCACTTTTCCCTGTAACCACAGTAAGTGCTACACCTGCCCCTATACCTCCTCCGTCACCCCCACCCCAGGCCCTAAGAAGACCTTGCTCATCAAACAGATGTTCACCTGCACATCTGTTAATGTTTTCTCCTGCATCTGCTGTACCCAATGCAGCCTCCTCTACATTTGGGAAACCAAATGGAGGCTTGGGGACCGCTTTGCAGAACACCTCCGCTCGGTTCACAACAAACAACTGCAGCTCCCAGTCGCGAACCATTTCAACTCCCCTCCCATTCCTCGGATAGCATGTCGATCCTGGGCCTCCAGTAGTGCCACAACGATGCCACCGGAAGATTGCTGGAACAGCGACTCATATTCCGGTTGGGAACACAACAGCCCAGGGTATCAATGTTGACTTCACAAGCTTCAGAATCTCTCCTCCTCCGACCGCATCCCAAAACCAGCCCAGCTCATACCTACCTCCCTAACCTGTTCTCCCACCTATCCACTCCTCTGACCTCAAGCCCCACCCCCATCTCCTCCCTACTAGCCTCATCCCGCTTCCTTGACCTGTCCGTCCTCCCTGGACTGACCTATCCCATCCCTAACTTCCCACCTACATTCACCTTCACTGGCTCCAACCCCGTCTCCTTGACCTGTCTGTCTCCTCTCCACCTATCTTTTCCTTTATCCACCTTCTATCCACCTCCCCCTCTTTCCCTTTTTATTTCAGAGCCCCTTCCCTGCCCTCATTTCTGAAGAGTGCTCTAGGCCCAAAACGTCGGCTTTCCTGCTCCTCTGATGCTGCTTGGCCTGCTGTGTTCATCCAGCTCTACACCGTGTTATCTCAGATTCTCCAGCATTGGCAGTTCCTACTATCTATGTGATACATTGAGTTGCTCTGGTATGGGATGTGCTGCCAGTAGAGCTGACAGGAGCAGATTTGTGATGTGGAGCTGCTAGTGTTGGACTGGTGCTTGATTGAGTTGGACAAAGTCAGACAACACCAGATTATCGTCCAAGGGGTTTATTTGAAATTGCAAGCTTTCGAAGTGCTGCTCCTTCATCAGATGAAATGAATAAAGATTTGTCACTTCACCTGACAAAGGGGCAGTGCTTCAAAAGCTTGTGATTTCAAATAAACATCTTGGACTATAACCTGGTGTCATGTGAGCAGATTCAACAGCAAATTGCAAAGGTAAATTGTGCACATGGTATACTTGAAGTGGGTTTCGGGGGCTATGATTCAGTCTTACAAAGAGTGGGTATGGTACATGATGGGGTGAATGGTCTTCTTCAGTGCAGCAAGATTTTATGATAATTCTGGCTCAGCTATACATCCTCTCGTAAACTTAATTAAGTGTTTAACATTATCTGATAATCTGACAAATTAAATTAAATTTATGCCATGCAATAGGACACTTTCAACATCATGACTGTACCTCTCAGCTATGTAATTCTGAACTCTAACCTGATTGATTGATTGTTGTCACATGTACTGAGATACAATGAAAAGTACTGCTTCGCATGTCCTGCTAATATAATGGAACATTTAATAACTGCAAAACATTTAAAAGCCATACTTGTCCTTGAAATAAAAGCAAAATTATTCACCCCTCTTTCTTTTGATTTGAGAAGTGAGGTCATCTGCTTTGTTAGAGGGAAATCGATCTAATCCAATGATTTTGTGTTTCATTTAATTAAATTGGCTTGCAGTTTGACCAACAGTGAAAAATGGTAACTCATGTCAGCTGTGGAAGGTGTAAGGTGTCAAGCAGTAAAGCATGGAATGGCTATGGATTTTGCATTGAATGACATGCAATAAAAATGGATCCTTGTCCAGAATCACTGTGCGTTCTGGCACAGAGTGGAAATGCAGGGGTGGGAGTGATACAAGTTAATCAGAGTTGCATCATTATTGCTGGGCTAAAATCTCTGCTCCTTAGCAATGAAGGAACAGATTCATTGCCATTAGGACTACAAAGATACAATAATATGACCCGTAGCCACCTAAGTGCCTGAGTATGGGCAGTGATCTCTTGATGCACTAGAATCAGCAACATTGCAAAAGTGTTGTGCTTGGATTTTGAAGATTGGGAGGTGTGGGAAGATCTGTGTTTAGCTGTGTTGTCTCACTTGTTGAAGAGTCCAAAACTGAACCAGTTGCAAGCCCTTTGACATAATCACATCGGATAAGTATTATTTAGGAGATGGGAAGAACTGGAATGGCTTAGCATCAATATTTAAAACTGATATCAACTTGCGTAAGTCGGTGCAGCAAATTAGAAGCCTGGATTTGTACCAGTAAAAGGCAGCCACATTATGCCAGATATATATTGCCTATTGGAATAGAAGTGCACTGTTATTAGACACATTGAAGAGACTAAAATTTGTACAAACATGAGCAACACAATTCATTATTTTCAAACACACAGGGAAATCAAATACAATATGTTATCTGTATCCCACATACCACCTTAGGTGTTTAGACTGGAAGACACCTTTTCTCCTTTCCATGGTTCAGATTGTCTTTATTTTTGATTTTAGACAGCAGAACACCTGCTTAATGTAAATCTTTAGTTCCTTTGTACCCTGTTTTTTTCTCATTTCCATTCCCTTTGGCCTTTGTAAGACTAACTGTTCATTTATTCCATCTGTGTTCTTGTTACAGATCTTCCTTATGTTCTTGCCCAAAACGACACATTAATGATAATGATAACCTATCAGCCATCAGAAAATGATTAACTCTGTGGGTTAGTTTATTTAAAATAATAAAACACATCATATGCGATGAAGCAGAATCCTGATGTTGTATCCACGCAGCCTATGGAGTCCTTAAAAAAGATTGATGATGGCAGAGTGGCAGATGTTGTCTGTATGGATTTGAGAAAAGTGTTTGAAAAGATTCCACATTCCACAAGTTGGGAAGATTAGATCCCATTGAATTCAGGAGGAGCTAGGCATTTGGACACAAAATTGGCTTGAAGGTATATGACAAGAGGTGGTGGTAGAGGGTAGATTTTTTGGGCTAAAGGCCTGTGATCAGCTGTGTGCTACAAGAATTGGTGCTGGGCCCACCGCTTTCCATCATTGATATAAATGATTTGGATGTGAATCTGGGAGGAATGTTTAGTAAGTTTGCTGATGACACCAAAATAGGTGGAGTAGTGGACAGTTAAGAAGATTATCTGATTTGATTTGTTCGATATAATTTATTGTGGTCATGTGCACCTCAGTACAGTGAAAAGCTTTGTTTACGTGTAGCACAGGCAGATCATAGTAAGCAAGGGCATACAGATCATAGGGTGTTTAACCAGAGTAAGACATACAGGTTACACCACATTGGAGATGCACAAAGCAAGGTCAACGTTAACAAAATCAACATTATTTCAGATCAGAGAGTCCATTCAACAGTCTAATAATGTTCGGGAAGAAGCTGTTCTTGAAGCTGTTGGTGCTTGTGTTCAGGCTTCTGTATCCTCTGCCCGACAGAAGAGGTTGTAGGAGAGCATTACTGGGGTGGGAGGGGTCTTTGATGATGTTGGCAGCCTTTCCGCAGCAGTGAGCTGTGTAAATGAAGTCCCTGGACAGAAGATAGACTTCTGTGATCGCTTGGGCTGCGCACAAACTTTCTGCAGTTTCTTGCAGTCTTGGGTAGAGCAGGTGCTGTACCAGGCCATTATGCAACTGCATAGCGTGCTTTCTATGGTGCATCCATAAAATCTGGTGAGGGTCCTTACAGACATGTCGGATTTCCTAAGACCTAAGGAAGAAGAGGCATTGTTGTGCCTTTTTGTCCGTTGCATCTACCTTGGAAGCCCAGGACAGGCTGTCAGTTATCACTTCTAGGAACTTGATGCTCTCTACCCTCCCTACCTCAGCTCCTTTGATGTAGATAGGGGTGTGTCCTCCTCCTTTCTTCCTGAAGTCAATGATCAGTTCTTTTGCTCTATCGACATTGAGACAGAGATTGTTATCATTGTACCATGACACCAAGCCCTCTATCTCTTTTCTGTATTCTGCCTCATCATTGTATAATGTCCATCCTGCCAGCTCAGACTAGAATGGGGCCTAATTTTAGGGAATGAAGCAGGACAAGTAGTAGAGATGGCAGTGGGAAACATTTCAGTGGTAGTGACAATAATTCAGTCAGAATTCCACCAGTTTCCAGCTATTGTCAGTTCTGACAAAGGATCAAAACATGTAAGAACTGCCGATGCTGAAGTCAGAGATAACACGGTGTGGAGCTGGAGGAATACAGCAGGCCAGGCAGCATCAGAGGAGCAGGAAAGTTGACGTTTCACCCAGGACCCTTCTTCAGAAATGAAGCATTAACTTTGTTTTTCTCTCAACAGATGCTGCCAGACCTGCAGTATTCCTCCAGCACACTCTGTTTTTGTTTCCTTCTTGCATTTACCCAGTCGAATCCTGTTAGAATTTAATGGGTTTCTATGAGAATCTGCACCCACTCACCCTCAATTCTCCTAAACTCTTCTAAAGTAAAGTCCTAAGCAATCCAAACTCTCTTCATACATCAATCCTGCCATCCCAGGAATTAGTTTGGCAAACCTCTCCCTCAATCGCCTGAACATCCCTCCTCAGATATGGAAATGAACTGTACACAATATTCCAGGTGTGGCCTCGCCAAGGCCCTGTACGATGGCAGCAAGAATTCTCTCGCTATGAAGACTAACATATCATTTGCCATTTCCAACACCTGTTGCTCCTGAATGCCACTTCAAGTGACTGAAAAATCATTAAGTATCCACAAGGACCGAGACATTTTCAGCATAGAAGGCATGATCATCTCACATCAACTGAGAGGGAAAGGCCACTTCATCTGATTCAAGACTGGCTAAATGTGTCTTCTACTCAGGGCTGCTGCAGCTTCCACAATGGGAACCATAGAGTCATAGAGTCCTACAGCATGGAGACAGCCCCTTTGTCCCAAACTAGCCCATGCCAACCAAAATGTCCATCCACGCTAACTCCATTTCTTTGCAATTGGCTCATATCCATCTAAACCTTTCCTATCTGTGTACTGTCCAAATGCCTTGTAAATGTTGTTAATGTAACTGTCTCAAACACTTCTGCTGGCAGTTCATTCCATATGTGTGCTACCTTCTGTGTAAAAAAGTATTCTTTCCCCTCTTACCTCAAACTAATGCCTTCTTATCCTCGGTTCCCCTGCCCTGGGAAAGAAACAGAATGCATTCGCCCTATCCATGCCTCTCATGATCTTATATACTTCTATAAGGTTCCCCCCTCAGCCTCCTACACTCGAAAGAAAAAGGTCCTAGCCTGTCCAACCTCTTCCTATATTTCAGTCCCTTGAGTGCTAGCAACATAGGTTAAATCTAAGGTTAAATCCAATACCTATGTCCTGTGCTTAAACAAAGGAGATATGAAGGAATGAGGGAGGAGTTAGCTAAGGTGGAATGGGAGCAAAAACTTTGTGGTGGGTCAATTGAGGAACAGTGGAGGACTTTCAAAACAATTTCCCCCAGTGTTCAGCCGAAGTATATTCCAGTGGTAAGGAAGAACTGTAGGAAAAGAGACAGCCAGCCATGGATGTCGAAGGAAATAAAGGAAGGTATCAGATTGAAAAAAACACGTACAAAAAAGCAAAGAGTAGTGGGAAAGTAGTAGACTGGAAAATCTTAAAAGGCCAACAGGAAGCCACAAAAAAAGTTATAAAGAAAAGTAAGATAGATTATGAAGAGTAAACTAGCTCAAAATATAAAAACAGGCAGCAAAAGTTTCTGTAAGTATGTAAATCGTAAAAGAGTGGCAAAGGTAAATATTGGTCCTTCAGAGGATGAGAAGGCCAATTCAATAACTGGGAATGAGGAAATAGCAGAGACATTAAACATTTACTTTGTGTCAGTCTTCACAGTGGAAGACGCAAATAACATGCCGAAAACTAATGGCAAGAAGGTTATAGCAGGTGAGGACCGAGAAACTATCATAATCACTAAGGAGGTAATGCTGGGCAAGCTAATGGGGCTAAAGATAGACAGGTCTCCTGGCCCTGATGAAATGTATCCCAGGGTACTAAAAGAGGTGATGGGGAAAATAGCAAATGAGCACTGACAAGGTACCACATCAAAGGCTGCTACATAAGATAAAGTTGCACAGTATTACAGGTAATGTTATGGCATGGATAGAAGATTGGTTGACCAGTAGAAAACAAAGAGTAGGGGTAAATGGGTGTTTTTCTAGTTGGTGGTCAGTGGCTAGTGGTGTGCCTCAGGGATCAGTGTTGGAACCGCAATTGTTTACAATTTACATAGATGATTTGGAGTTGGGGGCTATGTGTGGTGTGTCAAAATTTGCAGATGACACTAAGGTGAGTGGTAGAGCAAAGTGTGCAGAAGACACTGAAAGTCTGCAGAGGGATACAGATAGTCTAAGTGAATGGGCAAAGGTCTGGCAGATGGAGTACAATGTTGATAAGTGTGAGGTCATCCATTTTGGTAGGAATAACAGCAAAATGGGCTATGTTTTAAATGGTAAAAAATTGTAGCACGCTGCTGTGCAGAGGGACTTGGGTGTCCTTGTGCATGAATCGCTGAAGGTGGGATTGCAGGTGCAGCAGGTGATTAAAAAGGCAGATGGAATTTTGTCTGTCATTGCTAGAGGAATGGAGTTGAAAAACAGGGAGGATGTGCTGCATCTGTACAGGGGCCTGGTGAGGCCACATCTGGAGTACTGTGTGCTCCTTTTGGTCTTCTTACTTGAGAAGGGACATACTAGCACTGGAGGGGGTGGAGAGGAGATTCACTCGGTTGATTCCAGAGTTGAGAGGGTTGGATAATGAGGAGAGACTGAGTAGACTGGGATTATACTCATTGGAATTCAGAAGAATGAGGGGAGATCTTAAGGAAACATAAGTTTATGAAGGAAATAGATAAGGTGAAGGCAGGGAGGTTGTTTCCGCTAGCAGGTGAAACTAGGGCTAGAGGGCTTTGCCTCAAAATAAAGGGAAGTAGATGTAGGATTGAGGTCAGGAGGAACTTCTTCACTCAAAGGATTGTGAATCTGTGGAATTCTCTGCCCAGTAAAGCAATGAAGCTACCTTGCTAAATGTGTCTAAGGCAAGGCCAAATAAATTTTTGAACTGTAAAGGAATTAAGGGTTACGGTATGCAGGTGGGTAAGTGGAGCTGAGTCTCAAAAAGATCAGCCATGATCTTATTAAATGGTGGGGCAGGCTCGAGGGGCCGGATGGCCTACTCCTGCTTCTAGTCCTTATGTTCTTTTGCAATATCCTTGTAAATTTCTTCTGCACTCTTTCCAGTTGAATAACATCCTTCCTATAGCAAGGTGACTGAAATTGAACACAATACCCCAAGTGTGGCTTCAGCAACATTTTGTACAACTGTAATATAATTTCTAACTTCTTTATTCAAACTTCTTTATTCAAAGCCCTGACTGATGACGGCCAGTGTGCCAAAAGCTTTCTTTACTGCCCTGCCTACCTGTGACTCCACTTTCAGAGAACCTTGCATCTGAACTCCAACATCCCTCTGTTCTACTACACTCCTTAAGGTCCTCTCATTCACCATGAAAATCCTACCTTGATTTGACTTTCTAAAATGCAATCCCTCACTCTTATCTATGTCAAACTCCATTTGCCATTTTTCAGCCCACTTCCCCAGCTGATCAAGTTTCTCCTGTGATTTCTGATAACCTTACTCACTGTCCATGATATCGCCTATTTTAGTCTCATCCACAAACTTACTAATCATGCCTTGTACATTCTCATCCAAACCATATATATGGTATAGATATCAAACAGCAATGGGCCCAGCACTGACCCCTAAGGCACACCATTAGTCTGACAAGCATCCCTCTACTATTACTCTCTACTTCCTACCATCAAACCTATTGTGTATCCAATTTGCCAGCTCTCCCTGGATTCTATGTGATCTAGCCTTCCAGAGCAGCCTACCTTGTGGCACTTTATCAAAGGCCTCACTAAATCCATTTTGACTAGGTCATGCCCTCATCAACCTTCATGGTCACTTCATCAAAGAACTCTAACAAATTTGTGAGGCATGATCACCCATGCATGAAGCCATAATCAAAGCCTGTCTTTCTAAATGTATGTATATCTTATCCCTCAGAATCTTCTCCAGTAACTTACCTACTAAAGATGTTAGACGTATTATTCGATAATTCTAAGGTATTTCTTTGCAGCCCTTTGTCAATACAGGCACAACATTTGCTACCCTCCAGTCTTCCTGGACCTTACCCATGGTTAACGATGATGCAAATATATCAGCCAGGGTCCCTGCAATTTCTTCTCTAGCCTGTTGCAGGGTTCTTGAATATATTTGATCAAGACCAGGAGATTTATCCAGCTTCATACATTCCAGTACTTCCAACGCCTCTTCTACTGTGATATGGACTGTCCAAGATAACGCCACGAACTTCTCCAACTTCCAATGTCTTTGTGTCTTTCTCCATGGGAAACACAGGACTTCCCTTATCTCCTGCAGTTCCACACAGACATGTCCACTTTGATCCTGAAGCGGTCCTATTCTCTCTCCAGTTATTCCTTTCCCTTTAACATACTTAAAAAATCTCTTTGGATTCACAGTAATCTTCTCAGTCAAGGCTATCTCGTGTCCCCTTTTCGTCTTCCTGGTTTCCTTCCTCAATAAATCTCAGTTTCCCCTATATACCTCCAGGGATTCCCTTGATCCTGGTTACCTGTTTCTGAGCTGTGCTTCCTTCTTTTTTTCTGCACAAAGCCTCAATATCTCTTGTCATCTAGGGTTTCCCTACTCCTGCCAACCTTGCCCTTCACCTTCACAGGATCACGTAGACCTTGAACTCTAGCTATCACTCTTGTAAAGGCCTCCTATTCGCCAGAGGTCCTTTGCTTGCAAACAAACTGCCCCTGTCTAATTCCATTAAAACTCGCCTTGCCCTAATTTAGAACTTGAAACCTTGGGCCAGTCTTATCCTTCTCCATATCCATTTTAAAATTAATAGAACTGTGGTCACTGGTCCCAAAGTGCTCTCCCACTGTCACCTCAGTCACCTGTCCTGCCCTATTTCCCAAGAGTAGGCCGGGTCATGCTCCTACCCAACTAGGACTTTCTATACTGAGGAAACTTTCCTGAATACATTTCACAAATTCCACCCCATCTAAACCTTAAAAGTATGGCAGTTCCAATCCATGTTAGGAAGATCAAAACCACCACAATGACAGCCCTATTGCTCCTGCAAGTCTCCCCAGCCTCCCTGCATATTTGTTCCTTTAACTCCTGTTGACTGTTTGGAGGCTTATTACACAACCTCAATAAAGTCACCATCCCCTTCTTATTTCTTAGCTCCACTCACAAAGCCTCACTGGATGATCACTCAGTTATTTCATCTCTGACTACGACAGTGATACACCCCTTCATCAAAAATGCAACTCCCCCTCTCCCCTTTCCTCCTTCTCTGTCCCGGCTAAAGCACCTGTAGCTTGGCACATTAAGGTGTCAGTCCTGCACCTCCCTTAGCCATGTTTCTGTAATGGCTATAATATCCCAGAACAACGTCCCATTCCCTATCCACACCATGAGTTCATCGGCCTTCCCCGATAGCCTTGTTAGATTGAAATAGATGCAATTTAATCCAACAGACATTCCTCGCTCCCTGTCTTATTCCCGCCTGACCTGTCATGTAAGCATTTCAAAGACAATCTCACAGTGTCTGTGAAGTCCTGCTCTATTAGCATCTACACATCAGGAAGCAGATGCCCAATGCAAACAAATAATCAAAATCATAGAACCCCTATCGTGAGGAAGCAGACCATTTGGCTCTTCAAGCCTGAGTTAACCCTCTGAAGAGCATCTCACACACGTTCACTCCTATCCTGTCCCTGTAACCCTGCATTTCCCGTGGCTAATCTACCTGGTCCACACATCCGTGGACACTGCAGGTGATTTAGCATGGCCAATACACCTAACTTACATATCTTTGGACTGTAGGAGGAAACTGGAGTACCCAGACAAAACTGCTTATGGATGCAGGAAGAATGCGCAAATGTCCCACAGACAATCTCCCGAGGGTGTAATTGAACCTGGGTTCAATGAGGTGGCAATGCTAACCACTGAGACACAGTGCTACCTGAAGGAATAGTGTGAGGACCTCAGAATCAACTAGGCGAAACACTGAGAAAGAACTGCAAACAAGACAAAAGGAGACAGCAGCTGTGTGAATGATCGCCACCTCTACCAGCTGACCACATCCTCACTGATGGAAAGCCTGCAAGACTAAACCAGGGCGTAGAAACTATCTGTGAAACCTCAGCCAGTATTGGCATCCCAGGTCCTCCCAGGAGGAATCGCTGACAATGAAGGTGATAATGACATCAAAAATTGTTTATCAGTCTAAACCCCAACTAAAATTAATGTGTACGTACTTCTCCAGGCAGTATCAAAGTATTTTGTCTGGTAGCGGGTTTTGAGAAGATTTGTAGCTCAGGTTGAGGTTCTGGATGTGAGTTTGCTCGCTGAGCTGGAAGGTTAGTTTTCAGACATTTTGTCACTTCTTTTTGTTTGAAAAAATATACTTTATTCATAGAATGTACAAAAAATAAAACATATTTATGCACCTACCCAGTCATGCAAGCCGCTCCAGGTTACCCAGGGGGTACGTACACCAACTAAAGGCAAAAACAACAAAGAAGAAAAAAAAACAAAGCAAAGAAAATACCCCGGCAGTCGTCACCCCGCACAGTCCCCGTTGGCTCCCTGACCACTTGGGGAAGGCGCCAGCTGGGCCCAGTTACCAGATAGGGCCTTTTTTTCTATTCTGGACGAGGGGTTTCATACAGTGGTCTTTCCCCACCGTGCCTTGGCGGCGGCTGCCCCAAGCTTTAGCGCGTCCCTCAGCATGTAGTCCTGGACCTTGGAGTGCGCCAGTCTGCAACACTCGGTTGGGGTCAGTTCTTTCAGCTGGCAGACCAGCAAGTTGCGGGCAGACCAAAGAGCGTCTTTCACCACATTGATGGTCCTCCAGGCGCAGTTGATGTTGGTCTCAATAGGTCCTGGGAAACAGCCCGTAGAGCATGGAGTTCTGTGTCAGGGAGCAGCTTGGGACGAACCTCGACAAATACCACTGCATCCCCCTCCAGACATCCTGCGCATAGGCACACTCCAGATGGAGGTGATCAACAGTCTCGTCCCCCCCGCAGCCGCCTCGAGGGCAGTGTGCAGTGGCGCAGAGATTCCAGGCATGCATAAAGGATCTCACTGGCAGAGCCCCTCTCACCGCCAGCCAAGCAATGTCCTTGTGCTTGTTTGAAAGTTCTGGCGATGAGGCATTCTGCAAAACGACTGTGGCAGTCTGCGTGGGGTACCACACGACGGGATCCACCCTCTCGTTTTCCCAAAGGGTCTTGAGGATACTACGTGCTGACCACTGCCTGATGGCCTTGTGGTCAAAGGTGTTTCCTTTCAAAAATTTCTCCACAAAGGACAGGTGGTACGGGATGGTCCAACTAATCGGAGCATTCCCCGGCAACGAGGCCAGGCCCATCCTTCGCAACACCGGGGACAGGTAGAACCTCAGTAAGTAGTGACACTTGGTGTTTGCATACTGAGGGTCTACGCACAGTGTGATGCAGCCACACACAAAGGTAGCCGTCAGGGCGAGGGTGGCGTTTGGTACGCCCTTTCCCCTGTTTTCCAGTTCTTTGTACATGGTGTCCCTGCGGATCCGGTCTACCCTCGACCCCCAAATGAAGTGGAAGATGGCCCAGGTGACCCAGGGAATAGGCCAGGCCTGTGCCACATACAACAGTACCGAAAGCCCCTCGCACCTGACAACCAGGTTCTTACCCGCGATAGAGAGGGACCGGAGCGTCCACCTGTTCAGCTTCTGCTTCAGTTTGTTGATACGCTCCTCCCAAGTCTTAGTGCACGCCCCAGCTCCACCGAACCAAACACCCAGCACCTTCAGGTAGTCTGTCCTGACAGTGAAGGGGATGAAGGAGTTGTCATCCCAGTTCCGGAAGAACATGGCCTCGCTCTTACCCCTATTGACTTTGGCACCTGAGGCCAGTTCAAACTGGCCGCAGATGTCCAACAGTCTACTCACCGACTGACGATCGGTGCAGAAGAAGGCGACATCATCCATGTACAGGGAGGTCTTGACCTGAAGGCCTCCGCTGCCTGATGGATGCAGCGAAGGGCTCCACACAGCACGCGAACAAGGCAGGAGAGAGCGTGCAGCCCTGCCTGACTCCAGATCTGACGGGAAAACTGTCCGATTCCCACTCGTTGATCGAGACTGCACTAACGATGTTGGTGTAGAGCAGCTGGATCCAATTGCGAATGCCCTCCCCGAACCCCAATTTGGAGAGGACATCCCCCATGTAAGCATGAGAGACCCTGTCGAAGGCCTTCTCCTGGTCCAGGCTGATGAGACAGGTGTCCACCCGCCTGTCCTGTACGTAGGCAATCATATCCCTGATGAGCGTGAGGATCTTCCTGCCCGGCACAGCACAGGTTTGGTCAGGATGAATCACTGACTCCAGGACAGACCTGACCCGGTTGGCTATGACCTTGGCCAGGATTTTGTAGTCCACGTTCAATAGTGAAATGGGACGCCAATTCTTAATTTCTTCCCTCTCCCCTTCCTCTTGTAAATGAGGGTGATGATGCCCTTCCTCATGGACTTGCGCATTTCCCCTGCCTAAAGCGCACTATCATACACCTCCAGCAGGTCCTGGCCAACCAGACCCCACAGAGCGGAATGCAGCTCGACCGGTAAGCCGTCGCTCCCGGGAGTCTTATTCCTCTCAAAGGACTGGAGGGCTCTGGTCAGCTCGTCCCGGGATATCGGCCAGTCCAGCCACTCCCACACGCCGTCATCTAAGACCTGCGTGATAGATGACAGGAATGACTCGGAGGCCGTGCTGTCCGTGGGCTTTGCGTCGTACAGTCCGGCATAGAAGGATCTGCTGATCCTCAAAATGTCGGGCTGAGACGACGTCACTGAGCCGTCGTCCTCCTTCAGCCGGCTAAGCACAGAGCTCTCTTTGTGCACTTCTGAAAGAAGAAACGCGAGCACGTCTCGTCCTGCTCCATGGAGCGGACCCTGGACCGGATGATTATCCTGGAGGCCTCCGCAGCAAAGAGCGAGGCTTGCTGGCCCCTCACCTCGCGGAGGTCCTCCGTGACATCGACCCCCATCAACTGCAGAAGGAGCAGGTTCTGCATCCTTTTCTGGAGTCGCGACGGCTTTCCTCGCCTCTCTCTCGCCTTCCAAACACCCTTGAGGACAAAGAACCTCTTGATGTTCTCCTTCACCGTCTCCCACCAGTCGCCCGGAGACTCAAAGAGGGGTATCACGGTTCTCCAACTGGCGTATTCTCTCTTAAGCTCCTTGACGTTTTCTGGGGTCAACAGAGTCATGTTGAGCTTCCACGTCCCCTTGCCGGCCGGCTGGTCGTCCTGTAAGTGACAGTCGGACAGCAGGAGACAGTGGTCAGAGAAGAACACCGGCTCGATGCCGGTGGACCTGACCGAGAACGCCCGTGACACAAACAGGAAGTCTATCCTTGAGCGAATAGACCTGTCTGGCCGTGACCAGGTGTATCTCTGCTGCGCTCTGTCTGCAGGGGTGCTGTCGAGCAGCTTGGCGTCCTTCACCGTGCCCATTAGGAATCTGGATGTGACATCCAGTTGACTCCCCCCACCCGCTGTCCCCACGCCGAATCTTCCATCTGCAGCGATGATGCAGTTGAAGTCTCCGCCTAGGATGACCGGCCTGGACGTAGCCAGCAGGGGTGGAAGCCGCTGCAGGATGGCCAACCGCTCACTCCGTACCGCTGGGGCATACACGTTGATCAGCCTCAGGGGAGCATTCCTGTAGGTGATGTCAGCCACTAGGAGGCGCCCCCCCACCACCTCCTGAACTTGAGAGATGGTGAAGTTGTGCCCCCGCAGCAGAATAGCCAGGCCCGAGGAGCGACATTCGTTACCCCCCGACCAGATCGAAGGCCCGCAGGTCCAGGCGCCGGACCATTTCCAGTACTTGCTGAGGTGCGGTCTCCCGCATTCCTGCAAAAACAGGAGGTCTGCCTTGACGGTGGTCAGGTAGGCCAACGTGGACACACATTTTGCGGTGGACTTGACGCTGCGCACATTAATGCTCGCAACTCGTACCTCCATTGTGGGCAGTGGCCGCAGTACCCTTCCCGAGTCCAAGGTCCAGCCCCTCCATCTGTCCCTTCATGCCCATTGCCCGGGCTAACTGCTGGATGCTCTCCAGGCCCAGGAAACCGTCCGTGCTGCCTTCCGGGTGGCACCCCCCCGTCGGGGGTACGGAGGCAGGAGAGTCCGGCTCTGGTCAGGTTGGGGGCATGTTGTTTCCTGTATCCCGCCTGCAGGCTCGAGGGGGCCCTCCAGGCTCCTGGAAGTGGGGTGCTGCTTTCCTTCTCACTGGAAGTTTTCAGCTTCTGCTTTGGGCGGGCCTCCTCCGAATCCCCCTTGTAATAGGAGCTCTTATAGCCCCCCTGTAGCTGCCTCTTCCTGCCTGATGGTTGCGGAGCTGGGGCCTGCCGGCGCACCTTCCTCCTCACTTTCCGGACTGTCGTTCACTCCCCTGGGTCACCTGTCACCTCCTCCATCGACTCTGGGTTATCGGGGGCGGGGGAGGGGGTGCGGAGTGGAGCCTGGAGGAGCACTTTGCTGTCCTCGGGCCCATCCTGCGGGGCTGGGCCCTCCTGCATGACCTGGCCCTCCTGCACATCAGGGGGGTCCTTGCAGGGGCCTGGTGCCTTCCTCTCCTCCGGGGGCGGCTTGCCCCGCATTGCCCCTGCCAGCGACCTGGGCGTAGGTGGTCCCCCGCTGTGGGCATGCCCTGTAGATGTGGCCCGCTTCCCCACAAAGGTTGCAGCTTTTTTCCTTTGGGCAATCCTTTGCAAGGTGTCCCTCCTCCCTACAGAATGACTTTGCAGTCGGCCGCCACGTGACCTGACCCACCACAGGCATGGCAGACTTAGGGTTGCCCCGCCTAGGTCAGTTAGCCCTTGCTCCTGCCGATTGCGAAGCTGGACAGTGGGTGCATGATGTTCCCGTCCGCGCCCGTCCTCAGCCTGACCTGCCTCTTACTTGTCCAGATCCCGAAGGGGTCCATGATGTTGGTTAGGTCCCCTTCCACCTCCACGTACCTTCCAAGGAAGGTCAGGACATCAGCTGCTGGCACATGCGGGTTGTACGTGTGTACAGTCACCATACGGCTCCTCTGCGCTGGCATCACAAACAGTGGGACAGCGGTCAATACAGAGATGGGGCCCTCACCTCCTTTCTCTTTGAAAACCTCCAGGAAGCGCTCGCAAAGCTTGGCACTCCTGAAGGTTACATCGTAAAAACCCCCTCCGGGGAAATCCTGCAGGCAGTAAATGTCCGCAGCAGCGAACCCACAACAGTCCAACAGGACCCTCTTCACGAAGAAGGTGCGGTCCACAGGTGCACCTTCACCCACCTTCTTTACGGAAACACGGATGGTGTTCCGGACCCCCTGACCTAGGGCACGAGCACTCGCCGCAGCCATCGTTGCAGGTTGGCTGCTCTCCTGAACCAGCGTTAGGCCGAAGCCAGCATTAAGATCCACCGGTTGCAAAGGTGCACAGCCAACCCGACGTCTTCCTTCCACCTCCAACACAGTCGCGCTTTCCTCTTCTCAGTCCACAAAAGAGTGGGTCTTTATTTTGTTCCGGATGTAAGCTGGTTCACTGAGCTGGAAGGTTCATTCCCAAACAATCCGCCACCATTCTAGGTAACATCATCAGTGAGCCTCCGGTGAAGCGCTGATGTTCTGTCCCTCTTTCTATTTATCTGTTTAGGTTTCCTTGGGTCAGTGATGTCATTTCCTGCACTGGTGATGTCATTTCCTGTTCTTTTTCTCAGAGGGTGGTAGATGGGCTCCAACTCAATGTGTTTGTTGATGGAGTTCCAGTTGTGAGTGCCATGCTTCTAGGAATTCTCATGCGTGTCTCTGTTTGGCTTGTCCTAGGATGGATGTGTTGTCCCAATCAAAGTGGTGTCCTTCCTTATCTGTATGTAAGGATACGAGTGATAGTGGGTGATGTCGTTTTGTGGCTAGTTGATGTTCATGTATCCTGGTGGCTAGCTTTCTGCCAGTTTGTCCAATGTAGCGTTTGTCACAGTTCTTGCAAGGTATTTTGTAGATGACGTTCGTCTGTGATTGGCTACACTCATCCTAAATTTACGTATTCCAAACTTTTTAATTCTTTGCATTTGAGCCAATGATGGTACTGCAGGGCCATAAATCAATGGAGAGAAAAGCGTCCTTTGAGACTGTAATTGCTGAGCTGGCTGCAATGAAGTTTGAAGGGATATTATAAAACGTGTAATAAGAGTAAAGTATTAAACAGCCAGTGAGCAAATAGGATTTAATTGTTTCAATACATCTCCCACCACTAAGAGGCAGGAAATATCACCTAGGCCATCCCAAAAAACATATTATATGCTACCACGATTTGTCAATAATTACAATGACAACAGTTTAAAGGTTCCTCATTGGCTGTACAGTATTTCAGGATCCCCTGAGGTTGTGAAAACTCTCACAGCCTTTTTGACTTATTTCCTGCATTTGATCAAGACTGAATACCATCTTCATGGATCATCCAGTCCTGGTACCAAGAGCTGGTATCTGATATTCGTTTTTAATGAGAGCCTTCACGTGACGGAGATGATGTTCAGTTATTGATCTCCAGCCATGGCAACAGTGGAAACTCCTGGATATGTGGAATAAACAAACACACAGCCATACCAACAAGAAACAAGAGTAGACCATCCAGTCCATTGAGCCTATTCCACCATTTGAAAAATCACGTGCATCCCCTGATAATATTTCATTTCTTCAGTAACCAAGAATCTACCAAT
The DNA here is from genome assembly GCF_030684315.1 of Stegostoma tigrinum. Lineage (NCBI taxonomy): Eukaryota > Metazoa > Chordata > Chondrichthyes > Orectolobiformes > Stegostomatidae > Stegostoma > Stegostoma tigrinum. Next base: position 144,970,352 of record NC_081355.1, on the reverse strand, counting down.
CTCTGTCCTAAAATTATTTGAAGTTCTGAATCCGCTGCCTTTTCAGGGAGGCAATTCTAAAGATTCACTAACCTCTGAATAAAAAAAAGGTTTCCTTGTCTCTGTTTTAAATGTGTGCCCCCTTATTTTTGATTATGACTCGCAGTTTCAGATTCTCTACGAGAGGAAACATCCTTTCAACACCCACCCAGTCAAGTCTCCCCATGATCTTATATGTTTCAATTAAGTTACCTCTGACTCTTCTAAACACAGACATTACAGGCACTTCTGTACATTTGCGTTACTCCTCTAGGGATCTCACCCATAAACATCCCCTGGCGTTATGATGGGAGATTTGTAAAAGGCTTCCCTCACATGTTTCTCCTACCACCAACAACAAACCCCCATTCCCCATCAACCTCACTGACCCCAGGGGTTCTCCTCCTACATATGTACGAAGATTCCAAACCAAAACAGCCTTAACTTTCTTCATAGCTCTCCAGATATTCATCATGCCCTAACCAGAAAATGGATGGGACCCCCAGGGACCGGCATTATTGACACTTAGTCATTCACACTGTCTCACTCAGCTTCCTGTTAATTCTACCAGGGAGTTACCATGGGAAATTGCAGCTGAGCAGATTGAAATTGATTGTAAATGGATCTTTTGCTTATACATGTGTCTGTGTTATTCCACATAGGTTTCAAAGGTACTTGCTATCAGTTTTCATAGGACTTAAACATGCACAAGCAGCAATTATGTATAGAGGATATTAAACACAACTAAAACTGATTTTATATACTCTCAACTTGACATTTATACTATTGCATAGTAGGTAATTCATCAGATTTTAAGCTTTAAACTTTATCAACATAGGCCTTACCAAATTCTAATCTACTGTAGCATTCAACTTTATGTATTATTTTTTCTCTAGTTCAGGTTCATGTTATTGAAGGATAACTCTCACCGAATATAACTCAGTTTTCACGAGAATGACATTTTCAAGGCTTTTGCTTCATTATACGACATTGTTCTCAAAGGAGTTTCAATCTAATTTTACATCTTCTTGGCTTAATATTCATCTGATGTTCACCAATGTCTTACTGGCTAACGGTTATACTGAACAAATAAAGACATTATGTGACCTCCGCAGCATTGCCTTGGCTTTTTAATTTCACTGTTAATGAAACTGAAGTCCACATTTAGGAACATAGGGACAAGAGTCATTCATTCAGCCCATTACATTTCCACTGCCATTCAATGTGATCATGGCTGATCAAACACTGCAATGTCCATTTTGTCTACCCAACCCCATAACCCTATGCACTATTGGTAACCAGATGACTATTAATCTGCACCTCAAATATATTCAGAGACTTAACTTCCACAGTACTCTGTGGTAGAGAATTCTAAAGATTCATAACTCTGAGTAAAACGATTCCTCCTCACCTAAGGCCGAAGTGGCATTTTCCCTATTTTATAATTATGCCGCTGGTTCTTGACTCCCCAATTTGATGAAACATTTTATGTGCATTTTCCTTGTTTATCTATTTATGTTTTGGGTCCAGTGACCCTTCCTCAGAACTGAAGTTCTGGGTTCAGAGGAAGGGTTCTGAGGAAGGGTCACCGGACCTGAAACATCCTTCACAGATGCTGCCAGACCTACTGAGCTTTTCCAGCAACTTTGTTTTTGTTCCTGATTTACAGCATCCGCAGTTGTTTTGGTTTTTATGTGTTTTGTGGCTTTCAATGAAACTGCTTCTTATTCTTCAAAACTCTAGGGAATACAGGCTCAGTCTGCCAGGCCTCAATTCATAGGACAGTCCCATCTATCTCGGAGCATGTCTGGTGAACTTTTGTTGCATTCCCTATATTTTAATTGCAGTGATTGTGACGAGGTTAGGCAGGTAGACCTCATAGAATATGACTTCCCTGATTGGGGCTGTTAGTCTGGCTCATTCAGGGAGCCCTGGCTGATAGATATAAACAGGAGTGCTAGAGGTTCTGATCACTCTGAGGTCTGGCACTGAGTGAGCTGGATCAGTGCCAAGGACTCTGCACATGTCAATAAAGGGTGACTTGGTGGTAGGATACCAGCCTCAGTGAAGTTATTTCAGTTATGATATCCTTCCTGCAATATGGAGAAAAACAAAACTTAATCTAAACAAGCTCCTACACAGTTGAAGCAAGGTGTCACTGCACCTGCGCCCAAATCTTCCTTCGATAAAGATTAGCATTCTGTTCACCTTCCCAATAACTTCCTGCACCTACATGTTAGCCTTCAGTAACTTATTGACAGAGCCACCTAGGTCCCTTTGTTCATGCATATTTTCCAACCACTTACCATTTAATAAATAAATAAATACAATTCTAATGTTCCAACAGAGACCTTTAAGAACTTCTCTGCAGCATGGTGATGGAGTTGAACAATTGAACAAAGAACATGTTGGCCTTTTTTTATTTATTCATCCCTCATTAACTGCTCTTGAGAAGATGATGGTAAATCATGTCCGCAGAACATTTCCTTGTCTGAATTTTGCATAGGTGATGGAAAGTCTACATTCTACTGTTATTTATTTCAGAATTTGGATTTTTGTGTCTTCTATGTGCCTGAAGCATTTACAAATTAACTTGACAGCCTTTTGAGCCTGTTCTGCCATTTAACATGATCATGGCTAATCTAATTCCAGTCTCAACTCCACTTTCCTACCTGCATCGGAAACATATCTAGTTCTTTTTTGAATCTGTTGATTGATTCTGTCCTCCACTGCACTCTAAGAGTAGTTTCTCCTCAATCCAGTTTTGAACCTATGTTCTCTCATTCTATATTTATGACATAAATCTATGAGGGAGGTAGATTCTGGTGTGTAATGAAGTTTTATTTTCATTGGGAGAATTTTTAAGAGCAAAATGTCAAGGCTTTTGCATTAATCTTTCAGCCGAGAAGATCAGAAATTGATTTTTAACTTTTGATTAGGGGAAACACCCATTGTTTGCAAAAAACAAATTTTACTGTTTCATTTTGGGCAGTGTGCAGAAGTTTTGGCTGAAGCTGGATACATAAAATAGTTGCTCCTGTAAAAGGGAGACAGTTTAGAACTGTTAAGACAGTTAAGACCTCCTAGTCTAAGGAGTTCAGTTTAAAAGTTCCAGAGCAGAGGTGTTTGGTTAAAACCCTAAAGTTGAGAAAGGCTATGCCTCTGATGTATGAAAAATAAAGGACACCACTATCAAATTCTCAAGTGTGGGAATTAAAGCCACTGTTAAGTCAATCCTTTGGTGTAATAGGGAAGGGAATTCTCTGTGGTAATTGAATACTTTAATAAGGTGCTGTTGGGTTTAATGGAATTGTATATTATTGTGTGTTTTGAAGTCTTTAAATGCATGATATGTAGGATTAATTTGGTACACTACACTCTATCTTCAGTTCTTTTGTGTAAATAAACTTCTGTTTAAATGTTAAAACCAAATTTGCAGAATTGTGTGCCTATGTTTCGGAGAGAGACCTAATTAAAACCAAACCTAGATATTATCTACCAAGCTAGATGTAATTGTGTCCAGTGATAACATCAGCTGGAATCAAAGCACCTTGTAAGAAAATAGGAAAATTATGACATTAATCATCACCAGATTGGTCTTATTTCAGCTACAAAAGGAATCAGAGATTTTCCCCCAAATTGTTATTTCTTTCTGTTTACTTTTTGTTGGGAGATCACATGGCTTTTGGGTGGGGCAGCGGGTGCGTGAGGATAATGTACATGGATGAATTGGATTCCTATTCCTTTACACACTTGATTGTACGGGTGATATGAATGGGAAGTGGATCCCATGGGGGACAACCTGACCATTATTAACCCTCCTTGCCCTCTGTCCTGCCACTCCTCTGGAGGGTCTAGGATGCTTGAGACTTTGCAATTGCTGTTCTCAAAATTCTTCACCATCTGGGTTTTCCTTACCCTATTCCTGCATCCGTTGTGGATCAATTTGACTGAGAAAATTATTATAACACTGAAAGAGGCAGTTTGGCCCATCAAGCCTATGTTATATCTCTGTATGAACAATGTCGCTTATCCTGTTTCCGGAGTTTTTCTCAGGTACTCATTTCCATTTTGAAACCTGCCTCGCCCACTCTTTAAGGTGGTGCATTCCAGACCTTTTGACGTTGTTTTTGTTGCCATCATTTAGTGTTACTGCCAGGATGAGAGAGGGGTGATATTTAGTCTTTCATTTGGATAGTGTGTTCATCTTTGTGTGGTCAACGCCAACAACATTATGGAGCAGTTCATCAGAGAGTGCCAGCCTAGTTGCATCGACCTATGAGCAGATATGCTAACAAGGCTAGATAGGATAGATACAGGAAGGATGTTCCCAACAGTAGGGGAGTCTGGAACCAGGGGTCACAGTCTAAAGACATGGGTAAACTATTTAGGACTGAGATGAGGAAACATGTCTTTGTCCAGAGAGTGGTAAGCCTGGGAAATCTGCTACCACAGAAAGCATCAGAGGCCAAAACTTAAATGCTTTCAAGAAGGATCAAGATATAGTTCTTAGGATTAAGGAGATCAAAGGCTACACGGAGAAAGAGGCAATAAGGTACTGAGTTGAATGATCAGCCATGATTGTATTGCATTGTGGAGGAGGCTTGGAGGGCCAAATAGCTGGTTCCAGTTCCTATTTTCTACGTTTCTACGTTTATCCAAAAAAATCAATTGTAGCTAACAGCCGTTAGTTCTTAAAGAGATTTTAAGAGGAAGGGATAAAATGTGGAATGTTCAAATAACTGTTGATCTCATATTTTGACACGTGCAAATGGGTCATTAGACACAACAATTATCTCTAGGCTCTTGACAGATACAGCATGCTCAGGAAGTACAATATTGAGATATTTTCCATATGATAAGCATGTTTCACACTGGATTCACAACAAGGAGCTTCAGATGATCAGTCTTGATCATAATGAATGATGGACCAGGCTGAAAGGATCTAATGGCCTAATCCTGTTCAAATTTCAACACTACTATGTTTCTATGTTATTTTTGATGGCAGAGTCTGCTCAGTCCTAAGGAGGACACAATGATGATATAAGTCTTTGCTGAAACTCTGTAGAATTTTGTCTCATATTTTAAAGTTGCCTAGAATGTCAACATTCAGGTCATTACTGGAAGAGGAAAGATCAGAGTATTAAATACTGGCACCTCATCACTCATTATTTTTTGTTCCTTTGTGGGATGTGGGTGTTGCTGGCTGGGCTAGCATTTATTGCCTGGCCCTAGAGGAGATAATGAGCTGCCTTCTTGAACGGCTGTAGTCCACCTGCTGTGGGTTGATTCACAAAGCCATTAAGGATAGAATTCCAAGATTTTGACCCAGGAACAATGAAGGAATGATGAAGTATTTCCAAGTCAGGAAGGTGAGTGGTTTGGAGGGGAACATGAAGGTGGTGACGTTCCCATGTATCTACTGCCCTTGTTCTTGGTCCTGTTTGAGGATCTTTGGTGAATTTCTGTAGTGCATCTTGTAGATAGTACACACTGCTGCTACTGAGCATTGGTGGTGGAGAGAGTGGATGCTTGTGGATGTAGTATCAATCAAATGGGCTGCTTTGTCCTGGATTTTGTCAAGCTTCTTGAGTGTTGTTGGCGCTGTATTCATCCAGGCAAGTGGGGAGTATTCCATCACACTCCTGACTTATACTTTGTAGATGGTGGATAGGCCTTGAGGAGTCAGGAGGTGAGTTACTCGCCAGGACATTCCTAGCTTCTGATCTGCTGTTGTAGTCATTGTGTTTATGTGGTGAGTCCAGCTGAGATTCTGGTGAATGGTAACCCAGGAGGTTGCTGGTGGGGCATTCAGTGATGGTAACACCATTAAATGTTAATGGGTGGTGGTGAAATTGTCCCTAATTGGTGATGGTCATAGCCTGGCATCTGTGTGGTGTGAATGTTAGTTGCCACTTTTCAACCCAAGCCTGGGAATTGTCCAGATTTCATTGCATTTGAATAAAGACTGCTCCAGTGTTTGTAGAGCAGTGAATAGTGCTGAACATTGTACAATAATTGGCAAACATCCCCACTTCTGAGCTTATGTTGGAGAAAAGCCATTGATGAAGCAACTGAAAATGATTTGGCTGAGGATACTCTCCTGAGGAACTCCTGCAGAGATGCCCTGGAGCTGAGATGATTGACCTCCCACAACCACAACTATCTTCCAATGTCTCAGGTATGACTCGAGTCACGAGAGTGTTTACCCCCGACACCATTGATTCCAATTTTGCTCGAGCTCCTTGATGCCACATTCAGTTGAATGCAGCCTTGATGTCAAGGGCAGTCGCTCTCACCTCACCTCTGGAATTCAGCTCTTTATCCATGTTTGCAATGCTTCCATGTTTCCAAGGCTGTAATGAGGGCAGGAGCCGAGTGGCCCTGGAGGAACGCAAATTGGGAGTCACTGAGCAAGTTATTGCTGAGAAGGTGCTGCTTGATATTGATGTTGATGGCACTTTCTATCACTTTACTGATGATCAAGAGTAGGCTGATGGGGTAGTAGCCGGCCAGAGTGGATTTTTTCTGCTTTTAATGTACAGGATATACTTGGGTAATTTTTCAAACTGTTGGCTAGATGCCAGTGTTGTAACTGTACTCGATGAGCTTGGCCAGGGGAGCATCAAGTCCTGAAGCATAAGCCTTCGGTACTAATACTGGAAAGTTGTCAGGACTCATATTATTTGTAGTATCCAGTGATATCACAGTGAATCAATTGGATGAAGATTGATATCTGTAATGCTGGGAACCTTTTGAGGGGCTGAGATGATCATCTATTTGGCACTTCTGGCTGAAGATTGATGCGAATGTATCAGCCTCATCTTTTCCACTAATGTGCTGGGCTCTTCCATTATTGAGGATGGCAATATTTGTGGAGCTTTATCCTCCAATAAGTTGTTTAATTGCCCATCACCATTCATGACTGGTTACGACAGAACTGTAGAGCGTAGATCTGATCCATGCAGGACCATTTAGTCCTGTCTATCACTTGCTGCCTATGCTGTATAGTCCTGTGATAATGGGAACTGCAGATGCTGGAGAATCCAAGATAACAAAGTGTGAATCTGGATGAACACTGCAGGCCAAGCAGCATCTCAGGAGCACAAAAGCTGACGTTTCGGGCCTAGACCCTTCATCAGAGAGGGGGATGGGGAGAGGGAACTGGAATAAATAGGGAGAGAGGGGGAGGCGGACCGAAGATGGAGAGTAAAGAAGATAGGTGGAGAGGAGAGTATAGGTGGGGAGGTAGGGAGGGGATAGATCAGTCCAGGGAAGACGGACAGGTCAAGGAGGTGGGATGAGGTTAGTAGGTAGGAGATGGAGGTGCGGCTTGGGGTGGGAGGAAGGGATGGGTGAGAGGAAGAACAGTTTAGGGAGGCAGAGACAGGCTGGGCTGGTTTTGGGATACAGTGCGGGGAGGGGACGAGCTGGGCTGGTTTTGTGACAGTCCTGTTTGGCACCTTCACCAGGTTGATACCTCATCTTCAGGTATGCCTAGTGCTGCTCCTGGCATGCCCTCCTGCACTCTCCATTGACCCAGGGTTGATCTCCTGGCATCATGGTAATGGTTGAGTGGGGGATATGCCAGGCCATGATGTTACAGATTGTGCTGGAGTACGTTTCTGCTGCTGTTGGTGGCCCACAATGCCCCATGGATGTCCAGTCTTGTGTCGCTAGATCTGTTCAAAGACTGTCTTATTTAACACAGTGATAGTGCCACACAACTTGAGGGAGGTTGTTCTCAATGTGATGGTGGGACTTAGTCTCCGCAAGGACTGTGCAGTGGTCACCCTTCCCAATACTGTCATGGACAGATGGAGCTGCAGCTGTCAGGTTGGTAAGCATGAGGTCAAGTATGTTTCTCCCTATTGTTGGTTCCCTCACCACCTGCCGCAGACCCAGTCTAGCCCCTATGTCCTGTCGGACTTGACCAACTCGATTAGTCGTACTGCTGCTGAACCACTCTTGGAGGTAGACATTGAAACCCCCCACCCAAAGTACATTTTGTGCCTTTACCATCTCAGTGCTTCCTCCAAGTGTGGCTCAACATTGGGAAGGTGTGATTCATCAGCTGAGGGAGGACGGTATGTGGTAATCAGCAGGAGGTTTCCTTGCTAACATTTAACCTAAAACCACGAGACTTCATGGGTCCAGAGTCAACTCCCTCCCGCCTGTATACCACTGTGCCTCAACTTCTGCCGGTTTGTCCTGAGGGTGGGGCAGGATGTATTTAGGGATGGTGATAGTGGTGTATGGGACATTGTCTGTAAGGTATGATTCCATGAGTATGACTATGTCAGGCTATTGCTTGACCAGCCTGTGAGACAGCTCTCCTAGTTTTGGCACTAACCAGCAGATGTTAGTGAGGGTCGACAGGACTGTTTCTGCCATTGTCTTTTCTGGTGCGTTGTCTACAGGAACAGTGCCAGATGACTGGAGGATAACAAATATGGTTCCCCTGTTCAAGAAGGGGAGTAGAGACAACCCTGGTAATTATAGACCAGTGAGCCTTACCTCAGTTGTCGGTAAGGTGTTGGAAAAGGTTATAAGAGATAGGATTTATAATCATCTAGAAAAGAATAATTTGATTAGGGATAGTCAGCACAGTTTTGTGAAGGGGAGGTCGTGCCTCATAAACCTTATTGAGTTCTTTGAGAAGGTGACCAAACAGTTAGATGAGAGTAAACCGGTTGATGTGGTGTATATGGATTTCAGCAAGGCGTTCGATAAGGTTCCCCACAATAGGCTATTGTACAAAATGCGGAGGAATGGGATTGTGAGAGATATAGTAGTTTGGATCAGAAATTGGCTTGCTGAAAGAAGACAGAGGATGGTAGTTGATGGGAAATGTTCATCCTGGAGACCAGTTACTAGTGGTGTACTGCAAGGGTCGGTGTTGGGTCCACTGCTGTTTGTCATTTTTATAAATGACCTGGATGAGGGCATAGAAGGATGCGTTAGTAAATTTGCAGACGACACTAAGGTCGGTGGAGTTGTGGACAGTGACGAAGGATGGTGTAGGTTGCAGAGAGACATGGATAAGCTGCAGAGCTGGGCTGAGAGGTGGCAAATGGAGTTGAATGCAGACAAGTGTGAGGTGATGCACTTTGGTAGGAGTAACCGGAAGGCAAAGTACTGGGCTAATGGTAAGATTCTTAGTAGTGTAGATGAGCAGAGAGATCTCGGTGTCCATGTACACAGATCCTTGAAAGTTGCCACCCAGGTTGACAGGGCTATTAAGAAGGCATGCAGTGTTTTAGCTTCTATTAATAGAGGGATCGTGTTCTGGAACCAAGAGGTTATGGTGAAGCTGTACAAAACTCTGGTGCGGCCATACTTGGAGTATTGTGCACAGTTCTGGCCACCGCATTATAAGAAGGATGGGGAAGCTTTGGAAAGGATGCAGAGGAGATTTACTAGGATGCTGCCTGGTATGGAGGGAAGGTCTTACGAGGAAAGGCTGAGGGACTTGAGGCTGTTTTCGTTAGAGAGAAGAAGGTTGAGAGGTGACTTAATTGAGACATATAAAATAATCAGAGGGTTAGATAGGGTGGATAGGGAGATCCTTTTTCCTAGGATGGTGACGACGAGCACGAGGGGGCATAGCTTTAAAATGAGGGGTGAAAGATATAGGACAGATGTCAGAGGTAGTTTCTTTACTCAGAGAGTAGTAAGGGAATGGAACGCTTTGCCTGCAACAGTAGTAGATTCATCAACTTTAAGTACATTTAAGTCGTCATTGGACAAGCATATGGACGTACATGGAATAGTGTAGGTTAGATGGGTTTCAGATTGGTATGACAGGTCGGCACAACATCGAGGGCCGAAGGGCCTGTACTGTGCTGTAATGTCCTATGTTCTATGTTCTATGGTGCCTAGGTTGATGCCAGGTGATCTGTCCAGTTTCATTTCTTTGAGACTTTGCAGAGCTGAATGGCTTGTTATGCCATTTCAGGGGCAAATTGAGAGTCAATCACATTGCTATGGGTCTGGAGTCACATGTAGACCAGACTACATGAGGATGGCAGATTTCCTTCCCTGAGGACATTAATAAACCAAATGGTTTCTCCAATAATCGGCAATGATTTCATGGACATCAGTAGATACTTAAGTCCAGATTTTTAAAAATTGAATTCAAATTCCACCATCTGCCATGGCTGGATTCGAACCCAAGTCCCCAAAACATTTGCTGAGTTTCTGGATTAACGGTCTGGCAATAATCCTGCTAGATCATTGCCTCACGTCAATGTCTAGGGATCAGGACCATGAAGGACAAGGACAAGGAGATGGTTTCATCGAACAGAGCACTGAGACCAATCATGCAAGTCACTCAAAGGTGAGTAAACTTCTAAAATTATTGACATTTCTGCACTATAGGAAGAATGTGGAGACTTTGGAGAGGGTGTAGAAGCTAGAAGGGTCCAGGCCCGAAATTTCAGCCTTCCTGCTCCTATGATGCTGTGTCATCCAGGTCTACTCCTTGTTATCTCAGATTCTCCAGCATCGGCAGTTCCTACTGTCTCTTTATCAGGATGGGAGAGTATTATTCGAAAGAAGAAGTTGGACAAACTTGGATTATTTTGGTTAGAGGGAGCAACTTGATAGAAGTAGAAAAATCTATGAGAGGCATGGATAAGATGATTAGGCAGAACCTATTTCCGATTTTGGAAATGTTAAATACTTGGAGGCATCGGTTTAAAGTGGGAAGGAGAAAGTTTAAAGGAGATGTGCCAGGGAAATTTTTTTACACAGAGGGTAGAAGGTGCTAGGAACATGTTGCCAGGGGAGTTGGTAGATGCAGTTACAACATCAAAGCTTAAAAAGCATTCGGACAGTCATATAAACAGGCAGAGAATAGAGGGACATGGGCCATATGCAGGCAGCTAGTGCAGAATGGCACTATTTTTGAAAAGACAGGAAGGCTGAATGGCCTGTTCCTGTGCTGTATTGTACTGTGTTACATTCTATGTGCTACTGTAGCTACACTTCAAAGCACTTCATCAGCTGAAATATACTTTGGCCTGTCTGATGGCTATGGTTGGCACTAAATCAATTCAAGTTTTTTTTAGTGACAATAAGGGCTGTTGCTGGAAATCTGAAACGAACACAGAGAATGCTGGAGAAACTCAGCAAATCCATAGAGAGAGAAACAGAGTTAACATTTAAAGTCTAATCTGATTCTTCTTTAATTTTGCTTTTATCAGTTTCGAATGGCAATCAATACACCTGTTTCTCCCTAATTATTCGATTACATTTCCTCATCATGTTTCCTCTGTCTAAATTCACCTTAACCACCTTCTGTTCTGAGGACGACAGCCAGCAGTTTCTCCCATCTCTTGGCAGAAATGAAATACCTACATCTCTGGTATCATTCTGGTAAATCTCCTCTTCATCTTCTTTGAAGCTTCCGAAAATGTAGTGTGTGCCTGACATTCCCAGCTAGTGTAAGTTTCCAAGTATCTTATTGAATGGTGGAGTGTGTTTGAGAGGCTCAAGGGCTGCTCCTGTTCCTATTTTGGATAAAGCTGTTTGGGTACCTAAAGAGGAGGATGCCAGTTGAGTATATTGTGTACATTGTTGTACATTTGTCAACGTAATTAATTGTCATGACATCACCTTGTCGCTTTCGGTTGTGTAGAGCAATTAAGTCTTGTGAGCAAGCAAACTGTTTGTGAGTTTTGAGTGACTGATAACTTCTTACAAAGTCCATCATTCATTATCAAAGAATAATAAGCCATTAAGTGATCTGGAGATAATAAAGTGTGAAGCTGGATGAACACAGCAGGCCCAGCAGCATCTCAGGAGCACAAAAGCTGACGTTTCGGGCCTAGACCCTTCATCAGAGAGGGGGATGGGGAGAAGGAACCGGAATAAATAGGGAGAGAGGGGGAGGTGGACCAAAGATGGAGAGAAAAGAAGATAGGTGGAGAGCAGATTATAGGTGGGGAGGTAGGGAGGGGATAGGTCAGTCCAGGGAAGACGGACAGGTCAAGGAGGTGGGATGAGGTGGTAGGTAAGAAATGGAGGTGCGGCTTGAGGTGGGAGGAAGGGATGGGTGAGAGGAAGAACAGTTTAGGGAGGCAGAGACAGGCTGGGCTGGTTTTGGGATGCAGTGGGGGGAGGGGTCGAGCTGGGCTGGTTGTGGGATGCAGTGGGTGGAGGGGATGAGCTGGGCTGGGTTTGGGATGTGGTGGGGGAAGGGGAGATTTTGAAGCTGGTGAAGTCCACATTGGAATATGAGTTGCTGTTCCTGCAACCTTCGGGTGGCATCATTGTGGCACTGCAGGAGGCCCATGATGGACATGTCATATAAAGAATGGGAGGGAGAGTGGAAATGGTTTGCGACTGGGAGGTGCAGTTGTTTATTGCGAACCGAGTGGGAGTGTTCTGCAAAGCGGTCCCCAAGCCTCCGCTTGGTTTCCCCAATGTAGAGGTAGCCACACCGGGTACAATGGATACAATATACCACATTGCCAGATGTGCAGGTGAACATCTGCTTAATATGGAAAGTCATCTTGGGGCCTGGGATAGGGGTGAGGGAGGAGGTGTGGGGGCAAGTGTAGCATTTCCTGCGGTTGCAGGGGAAGGTGCCAGGTGTGGTGGGGTTGGAGGGGAGTGTGGAGCGAACAAGGGAGTCACGGAGAGAGTGGTCTCTCTGGAAAACAGACAAGGGTGGGGATGGAAAAATGGCTTGGGTGGTTGGATCGGATTGTAGACAGCGGAAGTGTCGGAGGATGATGCGTTGTATCCGGAGGTTGGTGGGGTGGTGTGTGAGAACGAGGGGGATCCTCTTTGGGTGGTTGTGGCGGGGGCAGGGTGTGAGGGATGTGTTGCGGGAAATGCGGGAGACGCAGTCAAGGGCGTTCTCGACCACTGTGGGGGGAAATTTGAAGAACTTGGACATCTGGGATGTGTGGGAGTGGAATGCCTCATCCTGGGAGCAGATGCGGCAGAGGCGGAGGAATTGGGAATAGGGGATGGAATTTTTGCAGGAGGGTGTGTGGGAGGAGGTGTATTCTAGGTAGCCGTGGGATTCGGTGGGCTTGAAATGGACATCAGTTACAAGCTGGTTGCCTGAGATGGAGACTGAGAGGCCCAGGAAGGTGAGGGATGTGCTGGAGATGGCCCAGGTGAACTGAAGGTTGGGGTGGAAGGTGTTGGTGAAGTGGATGAACTGTTCGAGCTCCTCTGGGGAGCAAGAGGCGCTGCCGATACAGTCATCAATGTATCGGAGGAAGAGGTGGGGTTTGGGGCCTGTGTAGTTGCGGAAGAGGGACTGTTCCACGTAACCTACAAAGAAGCAGGCATAGCTGGGGCCCATGTGGGTGCCCATGGCCACCCCCTTTGTCTGTAGGAAGTGGGAGGAATCAAAAGAGAAGTTGTTGAGGGTGAGGACGAGTTCGGCTAGGCGGATGAGGGTGTCGGTGGAGGGGGACTCGTCGGGCCTGTGGGACAGGAAGAAGCGAAGTGCCCTGAGGCCATCTGCATGCGGAATACAGGTGTATAAGAATTGGACGTCCATGGTGAAAATGAGGTGTTGGGGGCCATGGAATTGGAAGTTCTGGAGGAGGTGGAGGGCTGTGGGTGATGTCATGGACGTAGGTAGGGAGTTCCTGGACCAAAGGGGGGAAAATGGAGTCCAGATAGGTGGAGATGAGTTCGGTGGGGCAGGAACAGGCTGAGACAATGGGTTGGCCAGGGCAGGCAGGTTTGTGGATTTTGGGAAGGAGATAGGAATGGCCGTGCACGGTTGGGGAATAATAAGGTTGGAGGCTGTGGGTGGGAGGTCCCCTGAGGCGATGAGGTCATGGATGGTGTTGGAGATGATGATTTGGCGCTCGGGTGTGGGGTCATGATCGGGGGGCGGTTTCCAAGTACACATTAGTTCTGCTATAGAAGGTTTGGTTTAGATGAGTGTTTGTTACATTTTTTCAGCTCGGGAAAGGCCTGATCCCTCTGCACTAATCTGATTTTCACTCCCCATACTTCTTTACATTCTCCACCCTCATGCTTATCGATTCCTGTAACGTTTGCCCACCTACCTTTGGGGCAGCACAGTTGGTGAATGGTTAACTCAGCTGCCTCATAGTGACAGGGACCCAGGTTCAATTCCACCCTTGGACAACTGTCTCCGTGGAGTTTACATGTTCTTCCTGTGTCTGCGGGTGTTTCTTCCAGGTGCTCCAGTTTCCTCCCACAGTCCAAAGATATGCAGGGATTGGCTACGGGAAATGCTTGGTGACAGGGATAGGGTAGGGTGGTGAATCAGGGCTGGATGTTCTTTGGAAGGTGGGTGTAAACTTGCTCAGCTGAATGACCCACTCCCACATTATACGGATTCAATGATTTCTATCTCCAAAGTAAATTTCTGAAGATTGTAGCAGATATTCACCAACCTGGGCATGAAGCTGTAATACCAGAGTTGCTGAAATGCCATTGTAGGCATCCCACCACCACAAGGATAAGAACAGTGGTACAGTTGGTCCCTCAAGCTTGATCCAGCAGTAAGTGGATCGAATTGCAACCTAACTCAATATACCTGTCTTTGCTCCACAATCCATTATATCTCTGGATAACAAAAAAAGAATCGATCAACATTGTTTTAAAAGTTAACAATTGACCTACCATCAATTGCTGTTTGTGGAAGAGAATTCTAAACTTTAACAGCCCTTTTCATGAAGAAGTGATTACTAATTTATTGCCGGAATTTGGCTCTTGTTTTTAAACCATGTCCATTGGTCCTGGACTCCCCAACCAGCAGAAATAGTATCTCCCAATCTACCTGATCTCTTCCCTTTAGTATCTTACAAACTTCGGTCAGATCATCCCATAGCCTTTTAACTTCCATGGATCCTGCTTTGTCTTTATCTCTCCTCATAGATTATTCCTTGAAGCCCAGGAATCATTCTGGTAAATCTATGCTGCACTCCCTCAAAGTCTATTTGAACTTACCCTGTGGTGTGGTGCCCAGAACTGCTCATGAATTCTACAATGTCTACTAGCTTTTTCTCAATGCGACCACATTCACATCGCCCTATTCCCAAAAACCATGGAAAAAGTGAGGTTGCTGAAACCTAGGTTTGAACATTTCATAATCCTGCTCTGCAGGGCCCTAGTTAGACATCAATGATTTTCAAAATGGCAGCCTGGTGGCCTCACAGTGCCAGGGACCCAGGTTTGATTCCACCTCAGTCGACCGTCTGTGTGGGATTTACACATTCTCCCTATGTCTGTGTGGGTTTCCTTAGGGTGCTCCGGTTTCCTCCCACAGTCCAAACATGTGCAGGTTAGGTGGATTGGTCATGCTATATTGCCCATAGTGGTCAGGGGATTGGTCATGGGAAATGTACGGTTACAGGGATGAGGTAGACGGGTGAGTCTGGCTGGGATGCTTTTTGGAGGGTCGGTGTGGACTCAATGGCTGAATGGCCTGCCTCCACACCGTTATGACTCTATGCTCTAAGACTCTCAGGGCATTTCATGACCCAAAGCAGATAAATAAGGACTTTCATTAGACAATGAAGTTGTAGAGAAAACTACTTCTTGTGTTGGGGGAGACTAGAACACTCAAACGAGTGAAGTTTTATTTTATTCACTCCCTAATTACCCAGAGAACATTTAAGAGTCTATCACATTGCAGTGGGCCTGGAGCCACAGATAGTCCAGACCAGGTAAGATTGGTAGGTTCCTTCCTGAAAAGACATTGGTAAATGAGTTGAGGTTTTCCTGACAATCAACATTCATGGTCATCATTAGACTCTTTTTTGTATGGAATTTAAATTCTAACATCTGCCATGGCTGGACTCAAACCCAGGTCTCCAGAACATTAGCTGAGTTTCTGGATTAATCATCTAGTGATAATATCACTAGGGACATCACCTTCCCACTATGTTTCCAAAAGCAGGGAAACCTTGTTTCTATGCATTCAGAAATGGAAACAGGAGGTCTCTCCACCCTGTTGGGAGACAATCTCCAAAACTGAGATTGTTAGAATTTGCAATAGCTGAGCTCATCAAGGGGCATGGATCAAAAGGTGGGTTGATGAGGTTAGACCGTGATCAATGGCTGAACAGGATTGAGTGGCTGGTGAGGTCCATTGCTGTTCCCGTCTTCTTGTGCAGTGGTGTCAACATTAACTTCTTTGCATCAACTAAAGATCTCTGACAGCCATAACACAGCAGATTGCAGATTTATTTTGATTAATCGGTGTCAAGAGTTATCACCCTATAATTATTTTTGGTTATTTTTGCATGCGCTTTGTTCCTTTAATGTGTAGATAAGACTATGGTACAAAATATATTGCAAGGGTTACTGTAAGGCAGCAGGTTAATTGGAAATGCTGTGCTTGAGCAATACATCTGGTGTCTACTGGCAGATTGATTGTCCGAACAGTGAATGCCTATATCTCATCTGTATACTCAGGGGTTTGAGTTTGTTGACTGAGTCTGTTGAAATTGTGAAAGCAACAATTCATCAAGTTTTTATAAAGCGAACGACGTTTTGATAAGCAACCAAATGATCTAAAAGTTGTCGTTCAACCGATTCATCTGAACTGATTGAAGTTTCTACTGATAAATGACCATGGAAACATCTACAAACACACAGAGGTGTTGCTGTAATTTTGGTTGCATAGATTTTTGAGGGTTCTCTGTAGTGTGGAGTGAAAAACCCGTACCCAAACTGATCAAACATCTACACTGAGGTACTATGACTTCATATCGTGGGACTACACATTACCAACTGTGTTTGAGGCTGCATCGTAAACCAATGATGGCCCCTTGAAACCAGAACAAGTTGCTGATGATAAGGGTTGGGTTTGTGAATGCTGGGTGCTGGGCCTGCAATAAATGAGAAATATAAAGGAAAATACATCGAAAAACCCTTCACTGATTGGCTGCATAGGTCCCATTGTGATACACTGCATATTGCACCATGGGAAGACAGCCCATGCCATCAGGTGTAGAGACAATATGGAGCACAAGGAGGAGTAGGACAAGAAGGATGAAGAGGAGGCTGCAGAGCACGTAGAGAAGGGAATTGGCGCTGTGGGCAGTCCCTTCCTGCCTGCTCGGTAAATGAAAACGTAGGGATGGAATTAGGCCATTCTGTCCATTGACTCTGCTCCACTATTCAATCAGATCATGGTTGATCTGATAAACCGCAGCTCTATACTTCTGCCTTTTCCCTACAACCCTTGCTTAAAAATCTGTCTACATCAAGTTTGAATATACTTAATGAACCAGCCGTTACAGCCGTTCTGAGGTAAGGTATTCCACAGGTTCATTGTTATGAGAGACAAAAAATAGTCCTAATCGCAGTACAAAATGATTTGATTAAGCTCCTGTGAAACACGTTACAACATTTTCCTGTGTCAAAAGTCAACATAAATAAAAGTTGTAGTTGTTGATGAAGAAATAACATTTGCAATGACTTCAGACATATAGGGTAGGGGCGATTAACAGATGATTTGACTTTAGAATCTATTGCTTCTATTGCAGAATCATGAAGTACATCTTGATGAGACATCAAGGAAGTGAAGGTATAAAACCTTTCCAGTTGTACCTATGTTCCCCATAATAATATAAAACAGTGACTTACATTTTTACCGCATTACTGTGAAATGTAAGCAGGTTTTCCTTCACCTTACTGAAGACCAGAGCATGTAATTAATCAGTAATAATATTTCTAGGAATACGGTAAATGCTGCCATCTGATAGAAGAGTGCTTCTGGAAAGAATAGTAATAGTTAATAACGATATTGTCAGTCTAACCTAATTTAAAACCATGTTCCCAGATGAAAACACTGCTTGCTTTGACAATTTTGGAATTAACTTGCATATCTGAAATCCATTATCTTCCCAAAGTGGAACACACCTCAGCTATCTCCAGTAGTGAACGTGGCTTTGGTGATCTAGATCTAGATCTGGATCTGGACCTACCACTTATAAAGTCCAAATAATAACCTCTAAATGCATCAGGAGCCTTCACCTAAATATATAGCACGGTCTCACAAAGTTGGGGACTCGCTTTGGGAGCGGTGAAGATCTTACCTTTGGCCTAGTCAATATTCATCCCTGAAACATCAGTTTTTTTAAAAAAAACAAAATTTTCTTCATTGTCACTTTGCTGTTTTTGTAACTTTGCCAGATGTACATGAGCTGCTACATGACAGCAGTGACTACGTATCTGAGGCACAATGCTGGCTGTAAAATGTTTCACAACATCCTGAAGCAAAATAAGAGTGGAGATAAATTCAAGTATTTCATTATTTTTGTCACATATTGAAATATCTCAAAGTGTTTCACATAATGAATAGATTTTAGAGCGTGCTTGACTGGCACCCCATCTACCACAGCACAGTTTATGAATGAGCTTGTCGTGTAGATTGAAATTGGCCAGCACAGTGTTGTGGGTATCACAGAGACATGGCTGCAAGGGGATCAGGGCTGGGAACTAAATATCCAAGAATAGGGGATAAGCAGAGGGGATGGGGGTGCCTTGTTGGTAAGAAATGAAATTAAATCAATGATCAGAAGTGATATAGAGACTGAAAACATAGACTCTGTGTGAATAGAGTTCAAGAACTGCAAAGAAAAAAGGACTCTGATAGGAGTTACATACAAACCTCCTAGCAGTAGTCAGGATGTGGGGAAGCAAATAAATTGGGAGATAAAAATGCATGTACAAAAGGCACTATTACAATAATCATGGGGGACATTTTTTTCATTCATTCATAGGATGAGGTCATCACTAGCCAGGCAGCATTTATTGCCCATCCCTATGCATTTCCAGAAGGCATTTAAGAGTCAAGCACATTGCTGTGGGTCTGGAGACACATGTAGGCCAGACTGGGTAAGGATGGCAGTTTCCTTCCCAAAAGGGCAATAGTGAACCAAATGGGCCTTTTTGCAGCAATCAGCAATAAATTTATGGCTATCATTGGACTCTTAATTCCAGATATTCATTGCATTCAATTTCCACCATCTACTGCAGCAGGATTTGAATCTGGGTCCCCGGAGTGTTAGAGATAATGGGAACTGCAGATGCTGGAGATTCCAAGATAATAAAATGTGAGGCTGGATGAACACAGCAGGCCAAGCAGCATCTCAGGAGCACAAAAGCTGACGTTTCGGGCCTGGACCCTTCATCAGAGAGGGGGATGTGACCTATCCCCTCCCTACCTCCCCACCTACACCCTCTCCACCTATCTTCTTTACTCTCCATCTTCGGTCCGCCTCCCCCTCTCTCCCTATTTATTCCAGTTCCCTCCCCCCATCCCCCTCTCTGATGAAGGGTCCAGGCCCGAAACGTCAGCTTTTGTGCTCCTGAGATGCTGCTTGGCCTGCTGTGTTCATCCAGCCTCACATTTTATTACCCCGGAGTGTTAACTGGGCCTCCAGATTACCAGTCCAGTGATGATACCACTAGGCCAATGCCTCCCCATATGCAGCTGGACTGGGAAGATCAGCTTGGTAGCAGGTCTCTAGTAAAGGAATTCGTGGAATGGCTGCAAGATGGTTTTTGGAGTAGCTTGTGATAGAGCCCACTAGGGAACAGGCAATTCTGGGTTTAGTGTTGTGTAATGTGGAGGACTTGATTAGGGAGCTGAAGGTGAAGGAACCCTGAGGGGGCAGTGACCATAATATGATAGAATTCACCCTGCAGTTTGAGACGGACAAGCTGGAATCAGATGCAATGGCATTGAGTAAAGGTAGCTACAAATATACGAGGGAGGAACTAGCCTGAGTTGCTTGGAAGGGCAGCCTAGCAGGGAAGATGGTAGAGTAACAATGACAGCAATTTTTGAGTATAATTAGGGAGGAATAGCAGAAATTCAACCCATGGAAGGAGAAACATACTAGGGGGAGAATAAGACAATGATAGCTGACATGAGAAGTTAGCATGAACATAAAAGCAAAAGAGAAAGCATAGCATGTGGTGAAGATTAGTGGGAACTCAAGGAATAGGGAAGCCATTTAAAACTAGATGAGGACATCTAAAAAAGCAATAAGCAGGGAGAAAATGAAATATGAGAACAAGCTAGCTGGAAATATAAAAGAAGCTGGTAAGAGTTGTTTTGATATTTAAAAGACAAGAGAGGGGCAAGATTGGATATTGGACCTCTGAAAATGAGGCTGGAGAAGTCATAAAGGGGAACAAAGAAATGGCAGAGGAACAGAATAGGTAATTTGCATTAATTTTCGCAGTGGGAGGCACCTGCAGCACATCAGAACTTTGTGAGGTCCAGGGGCTAGAAGTGACTGTGATGGCCATGACTAAGGAGAATGTGCTAGAGAAGGTGAAGGGTCCGAAGGTGGATAAGTCACCTGGACCAGATAGACTGCGTGTCAGAATTCTGAAGGAGATTGCAGAAGAGATTGTGGAGGCATTGGTGTTAGTATTTCAGGAATCACTGGAGTCAGGGAGGGTTGCAAAGGATTGGAAAATTGCTACCAGAACACCCCTGTTTAAGATGGGAGGGAGGCAAAAGATAGGGAACTATCAACTGGTTAGCCTGATCTTGGTGGTTGGCAAGATTTTAGAGTCTATTATTAAGGAAGAGATTGCAGAATGTTTGGGAATGCACGGTAAAATAGAGATAAGTCAGCATGGCTTCATCGTGGGGTGATTATGCCTAACAAATCTGTTTGAATTCTTTGAGGAAGTAATGAACAAGTTAGACAAAGGAGAGCCAGGAGATGTGATCTATTTAGATTTCCAGAAGGCCTTTGGCAAGGAAGCTGCGAAATAAGATCAGATCCCTGGTATTAGGGACAAGGTACTGACGTGGGTACAGGTTTGACTGACTGGTAGAATGTGGAAAGTGGGGTTAAAGGGGTCTTTTTCAGGATGGCAGACAGTGACTATTGGAGTTCTGCAGGGGTCAGTGTTGGGGCCACAACTCTTCACATAATATATAAATGATCTGGATAAAGGAACTGAGGACATTGATGTTGAATTTACAGATGACACAAAAATAGGTGGAGGGAAAGGTAGTATTGAGGAAGCAGAGAGGCACCTGAAGGACTTGGATGTACTAGGAGATTGGGCAAAAAAGTGGCAGATGGAATACAATGTGGGGAAGTGTGAGGTTATGCAGTTTGGGAGGAAGAATAGAGGTATAGACTATTTTCTAAATGTGGAAAGGCATTGGAAATCTGAAGCACAAAAGGACTTGGGAGTGCGAGTTCAGGATTCTCTTAAGGTTAACATGCAGGTTCATTTGGTGGTTAGGAAGGCAAATGCAATGTTAGCATTCATTTTAACAGGACGAGTGTATAAGAGCAGGGATGTACTACTGAGGCTGTATAAGGCTCTGGTCAGACTGTATTTGGAATGTTGTGAGCAGTTTGGAGTTTGTATATAAGCAAGAATGTACGGACATTGGAAGGGGTCCAGAGAATACTTACAAGAGTGATGAGATCAGAGATAATGGGAACTGCAGATGCTGGAGAATCCAAGATAACAAAGTGTGAAGCTGGATGAACGCAACAGGCCAAGCACCATCTTAGGAGCACAAAAGCTGATGTTTCAGGCCTAAACCCTTCATTAGAAAAGGGTCTGATGAAGGGTTTAGGCCCGAAATGTCAGCTTTTGTGCTCCTAAGATGCTGCCTGGCCTGCTGTGTTCATCCAGCTTCACACTTTGTTATCTTTACAAGAATGATCCCAGGGATGAAGGGCTTATCATGTGAGGAGTGGTTGAGGACCCTGGGTTTGTATGGAATGGAGTTTATAAGGATAAAGGGATATGTCATTGAAACTTACAGAATACTGAGAGGCCTGGATAGAGTGGACATGGACTAGGTGTTTCTTCTAGTAGAAGAAACCAGGACCAGAGGGCATGGCCTAAGAATGAAGAGATGACCCTTTAAAACTGAGATGAGGAGGAATTTCTTCAGCCAGAAGGTGGTGACTCTGTAGAACTCTTTGCTGCAGAGGGTTGTGGTATCTAAGTGATTGAGTGTATTATTTGATAGATAGAACAGTTCTTGATTAGTGGGGGGAGTGATGGTTACGAGGAGAAGGCAGGAGAATGGGTTGGGAAGATTGGCGGCCATGATCGAATGATGGAGCAGACTCAAAGGGCTGAATGTCTTATGGACTATGTTCTAAAAACAGGTTATCTGCTTATTTTCGTGTTACTAAGTGTGGGAACTTACAAATTGGTTGCCACCTCCTCTTCATCACAACAGTGACTATACCTCAAAAGTTACGTCATTGGCAACAAAAATGTGCATGGACAGTCCTAAGATCATAAAAGGAGTTGGATAAGCTCGATCCTCTCTTCATATGTTTATTTCACAGTCTGCTCTGGTTTGAAAATTTCCTGCTGCTGAGCTATTTATTTGTGTACAAAGTCTTTCTATGCCCCGTTAATTGAGGTCAGATCTAACTTTTATCCTTTTGAACCTTTTCTCCTGCTGTCAGTGCAGTGCTCTTTATTTTTGACGTTGCATTGTGCTTTTCTATTTTTATATTTAGTGAACAATATTGTGGCAGCCACTTGCCAATTCTTCTCCCACTCCCACATTCACCTCCCAAATTAAGTCGTCTTTCCTTCTTGAACTAGAAGAAACATACAGATCAAATGAGATGGCCTGTGTTTCTTCACATGACCTTTAATCATAGGACACAGAACACAGAAAAGTACAGCACAGTACAGGCCCTTCGGCCCACGATGTTGTGCCATGGAATAACCCTAATCCAAAAATAAAATAATCTAAACTACATTCCCCTCAATTCACTGCTGTCCATGTGCATGTCCAGCAGTCGCTTAAATGTCACTAATGGCTCTGATTCCATGACTACCACTGGTAAACTATTCCATGCGCTCACAACTCTCTGGGTGAAGAATCTCCCTCTGACGTCTCCTCTATACCTTCCTCCTAACACCTTAAAACTATGACCCCTCATGGCAGTCAATCCTGCCCTGGGGAAAAGTCTCTGGCTATTGACTCTACCCATGCCTCTCATTACCCTGTACACCTCGATCAGGTCACCTCTCTTCCTCCTTCTCTCCAGAGAGAAAAGCCCAAGCTCAGTCGACCTCTACTCGTAAGACAAGCCCTCCAGTCCACACAGCATCCTGGTGAACCTCCTTTGCACCGTGTCCAAAGCCTCCACATCTTTCCTATTATAGGGCGACCAGAACTGGACACAATATTCCAAGTAGAAGGAAGTGTGTATCAGTTCTCTGGCAAAATTGCTGCTGCTGTATTTTCTATGTTATATTGCAGCAATGATCAGCTGAGGGCAGACGCTGGAGTGCAGATGGTATTGCTGATCTAGTAATGCTGAAGTCGAGGCTGCTCAGGTGACATCTAAAGATAGTTTACTTCAATTATTTATTTGAAAGGAACGTTCAGATTGAAAGTTAGTCTCAGTAATGTGACCATGCAACTGTCATTGATTGCTTTTAGAACCCATCATCTGCACAAATGTCTTTTAAGGACAGATATTTGCTGTGGTTATCTTGGCTGACCCATTTTTTTTCAGTTACTCACAGGATGTGGACGCCACTTTACGACTAGAATATTTTTGCCCCTTCCCCAGTTGCCCTTGAGAAGGTGGTGGTGAGCTGCCTTCTTGAACTTGCACTGTCTATGGGCTGTCGGTAGAACCAAAATGCCATGAGGGAATGAATTCCAGGATTTTGAACCCTTGACACTGAGGGAACAGCAATATATTTCCAAGCCAGAATGGTGAATGGCTTGGAGGGGAAGCTGCAGTTGGTGGTATTCCCAAATAACTGATGCCTTTGTCCTTCTAGATGGTGGTGTTTGTGGGGTTGGAGGCATGGTGAAGAAACCATGGTGAATTTTGCAGTGGATTTTATAAGTGATACACACTTCCTTCTACTGAGTGTCAATGGTGGAGGGAGTGAATGTTAAGTTAGTGTATGTGGTGCCAATCAAGTTGGCTCCTTGGTCCTGGATGGTGCTGAGCCTCTTGAGTATTGTTGGAGCTGCACTTAACCAGGCAAATGGAGAGCATTTCATCACAATCCTGACTTGTGCCTTGTAAGTAGTGAACAGGTTTTTAGGAGTTAAGAGGTCAGTTACTCGTTGCAGGAGCCTTTGTCTCTAACCTGCTCTTATAACAATAGTTCTTATTTGGTGAGTTCATATCAGTTTTGGTCAAAAGCAATCCCTAGAATGTTGAAAGTAGGAGATTCAACAATGACAATTCCATCAAATGTCTAGGGTTAGATGCATTTTATTGTTGGAGACGGTCATTGCCAGGCATTTGTGTGGCACATTGCTTGCCATTTGTCAGAACAAACCTAGATTATACCCAGGTCTTGTTACACTTAAACATGGACTCCTTCAGTATCTGAGGAGTCGTGAATGGTGCTGAACATTGTGCAAACATCAGCGAACGTTCCCATTTCTTTCCTTATGCTGAAGGAAAGGTCATTGATGAAGCACTCTGAGGAACTCCTGCAAAGATCTCCTGGAGTTGAGACGGCTGACTTGCAACAACCATTTTCCTATGTACCAGATTTGAGTCTAACCAGCGGAGAGCTCGCTATCTGATTCCATTTTGGGTAAGCCTCCTTGATTCTGCACATGGCCAAAGTTGGCCTTGATGTCAAGGAGAGTCACTTTCACCTTCCATCTTTCTTTGGAAAGTTCCTGAAGAATCACCATGTTGGAGTACCTACCCTCTGAATGGATATAGTAAGGCTCAAGCTTTTAGAATTCACACCATGTATTATCTGTGAACTGACTCATAACCCAAGTCCACAATCCATATCTGCAAGCTCAAAACTTAACAAAGAGAGCTGTTCAGAAACTAATTCACCTTTAGCAATGTAAATTATATATCAGGAATCCTCGCAATATACCAGTGACCTGCAGATGCCCAAGTCGATATGATGGACAATAAATATATTGATTGTGTAATTATTTCATCAAAAATGTCTTTGGATAACATTTGTCTTATCCAAGAATCATGGAGCAATTAGGTCAATGACCACAGAGACAACAAAGACAGGCTGGAATGATCTACGCCTTTTTAAAAACTGGAGACTACAATATTTGGACAAGCATATGGACGTACATGGACAAGCATATGGACGTACATGGACAAGCATATGGACGTACAGGGACAAGCATATGGACGTACATGGACAAGCATATGGACGTACATGGACAAGCATATGGACGTACATGGAATAGTTTAGGTTAGATGGGCTTGAGATCAGTATGACAGGTCGGCACAACATTGAGGGCTGAAGGCCCTGTACTGTGCTGTAATGTTCTATGTTCTATGTTCTGTATTTCTCAAGGCCTCCCATATTTTCCTACTCAAGATCACCAGCACAGAAAATTGACCTCCTAGCAGTAAAAACATAGGACAGTAAGAAGTTGGAGCGGAAGTAGGGCATTCAGACCATTGAGCCTATTCTGCCATTCAATGAGACAATGGCTAATCTGATAATACTCAGCCTCACTTTCCTGCCTTTTCCCTATAACCCTTGATTCTCTTACTGATTAAACATCTGTCTATCTCAGCCTTGGATATACTTACTGACTCAGCCTCAACAGCCCCTGTGACAAAGAATTCCAAGGGTTCACAACCCTTTGAAAGTAGAAACTCCTCCTCATCTCTGTCCTAAATGTGCAACTCCTTATTCTGAGATAACCCCCCAATCATAGACTCTCCGTAAGGAGAAACAGTCTTTTGCATCTACTCTGTAAAAGCCGTCTCAGAATCTTAGATGTTCCAATGAGGTTTCCTTTCAATTTTCTAAATTGCAAAAATTACAGACCCAATCTACTCAACCTTTCATCATAAGACAGTCCCCTCATACCTAGTATCAGCCGAGTGAACCTTCTCTGGGCTGCCACCATTGCTAGTACAGCTTTCCTTAGAAAAGGGGCCTAAAACTGTTCACTGCGTTCCAGCTGTTACTTGTCAAGTGCCTTGTACAGTCTTAGCAAAAACTTTCTCCTTTAATACTCCAAGCAACGCACATTCTGCGACTGAATAATAAAAAAGAAGTACAGACAACTAACTTTGTGCCGAAGCTTAAAAACACATATTAACAGATTTAAGAACAGCTTCTTCCCTGCTGTTATTAGACTTCTGAATGAACTTCTCAAATTTCAAATCTAATGTTGATGTTGCTTTTCATGCACCTTCTTTGCAGCCATAACTTTGTTTTCCTCGCTGTATTCAATCCCTTATGATCTTTGTGTCTCTGCATGTTATGATCTGCTATACTGCATGCAAAACAGAACTTTTCTCTGTACTTAGGTTCATGTGACAATAATAAATCAAATGAAATCAAATATCCTTTTATTTATGACTTGTAAGAGTGGAAATTCTCTTTAACTATGTTTTTTTTATGATGTAGCATTACACTTTCTGACTGGATGTGTGAGTAACTATTCATCTTTATACAAACTCACATAAACTTACTGCTGCTTTATCAAACTGAGCACATGCTCAGAGGTTAAGGAGCCATGTACATTTTCCTTTTACAAAGACACACCGATTGTGGAAAATGATTGAAAGGAATTGAGGGCTTCAGTTATCGCTCATTCCTTGTCATCACAACCATATTGCATAAATTGAGAGGCTTATTCCCATATAACCAAAGAGTGCTTCAAAGTGAATATATGAGGAAAGTGTCTTTAAATTAAAACAATAAGCAGAGCGTATCAATGTAATTTGGTAGAGAGGTAAGGATATAATATAAATTTATTGCCAGAGGGCAGTTAAGAATCAACCATGTCACTGTGGGTCTGGAATCTCATGTAGACTAGAAGATTTCCTTCCATAAAGGACATTAGTGAACCAGATGGGTTTTCTCCCCTCCAATCAGCAGCAGTTTCAATGTCATTTTTGAAATGGATTACAAATCCCACCATCTATTATGGCTGTCACACCAGAATTTTACCTGGGTCTCTGGATTAATTGTCTACTGATAAAACACTCGGCCATCGGCTCCCTTATGGTCCTTGTTAATATTTACGATCAACAATATTCATTGCTTGTGCAAGCATTAAGGATTATGGTAGAAGTCAATCATTGCAGCAGGTCTTGGATTTGCTGTAGCCATTTTGTTTCTTACCAATGTTTGAATTGATTTAAAACAAACCAAAAAAATTGAACTTAAAATATACAGCACCTGGGAACATTGACTCCTGCAATTCCCGCTTCAAATCACGTACAAAAGTGATTTGTAAATAACTTATCATTCCTTCACCGTGACCTGTTCTCTCAATGCAGTGCATGTAACCACACCACTCAGAATACGATGGTTCAAGAAGGCAGCTCACTGCCACCTCCTCATGAATAAAAAGAATCAGTGTGAGCTGTAAACCATTAAAAGAGAGTGCTCTGAGGAAACTTTCAATTGATTTACAACCAGACACTCTCTTGCAATTTAAATTGTTGTTCCTCCAAGCTACATTTATCTTTTTTGGAAAGTAAATTGTGCTTTTCTCGTGGCTTAAAACTCAGCCAAGATAAATTCACACTGGAATTTTTAACATAAAATGTAAAGCATTTTTGTTTTCCTTGTTCCAGAGTGTTGTCCTTATAAAATCATGTGACATGTACTTCAAACACATTGATATTAATTCTTTTGTAGACATTTCACAAAGTCAGGAATGGCCATGATCATGAGATTGGACCCTGAGTAGGATGGTTGGTGTCAGTCCTTTGAGTGACAGGGGCTTGGGGAGTTTCTCCCTTAACTAGCAATGAATTGTGGTCCATTTGTCTCTGGACAGGTGGAGAACTCACTGCGGTGAAGGCTACTGGAGGGTGTGAACATAGAACATAGAACATTACAGCACAGTACAGGCCCTTCGGCCCACGATGTTGTGCCGACATGTCATACCAATCTGAAGCCCAAATAACCTACACTATTCCATGTACGTGTGGTTAGATAGCTTGCCAGTGTATTCTCTGAAGCTCAGTGACTTCTTCCTCAGAGCTGGAGCTGACGGTGTCGGGCGCTGACCCCTTCCTTGTGGAAGTTCACTGGACGTTGCTTGCTCCAGAAGAAAGAGAATTAGTGGCCAAAAAAGGATAAAAGGTTGTGCTGGTTAAGGATCAGCAAGTAACAGTGTTCATGGGAGACCACAGCAACAATACAATAAACTTACTGGGTTCCATGGATGTTGAGGACTCCTTTTCCCTACATGAATTCTGATGCTTTTCTCCTGTTCAATGAAGCATTTTCTTCTGAGGATTGTGATGTCCCTCCCTCCCTCCAGCTGGTATCCCAGCAGAATGCTGGCCATTATCTCCTGTAATAAGACAAGGGAGGTCCTGAATATGATAGGCGTGGATGGAAGAGCAGTTGGTGGCGATGCAGGAGTAGGAGAGCTGCTGAACTGCCTCCATTTAGTGAGTAAGAAGTGCAAAGGGCAGGAAGGGGAAGCGGTTTGGGAGGATGTGATGGATGAAGGGCGTTGAAGGAACATGATGTGTGAAATACTAAGAGTGGTAGTACATGAGGTTTGGTGAGAGGCATGTGCATTGGCAGGGTTAAAGTGAATGGTGGCCGTAGAAGAGCAAAGAAAAGATGGTGGCACTCATATTGGCAGAGCATAGGCAATCATTAACTTTAACCCTGCACAGATTGGCATTCCTTTCAACATAGAGCGCAGCACTGAACTCAGGGCTGCTATCTGCACTCAGGGCTGTCTTTGTATGATGCTGTAAAAGGAAGGATTATAACTTCCTTTAGAAGCACTAGATTTTTTTTATCCTACTATGGGTCAACAATCTGAACTTTAAATTGGTTTTAATCCCAAGTTCTTTCAATTTTTTTATCTGCTTCTCATTTCCAATTTTTGGTCTTGACTGAGTGTAGTTGATTGTAACTGTAAGCAACAACATTGCATTCTGCTGCTAATTGTTAGTATTTCGTTTTAGTGGCCTCCTCTGGCAGTCAGCAGGTAAGATGACTGCTCTCCTCTCTCCCACCCCATCAACTGGCACCTCAGGGGATGAACGACTTTCTGGTATTTTGTTTATTCATTAATGAGATGAGGGCACCACTGGCTGGGCAGCATTTATTGTCCATTCCTAATTACCCAGAGGGCACTTAAGAGTCAACCACATTGTTGTGTGTCTGGAGTCACATGCAAGAATGACAATTTCCTTCCCTAAAAGACATTAGTGAACCAGATGGGTTTTAACAACAATCGACAATGGATTCAAGATCATCATTCTAGTTTTAATTCCAGAACTTTTACTATTGCATTCAAATTCCACCATCTGCCGTGGCAAGATTCAAACCCAGGTCCCCAGAACGTCACCTGGGTCTCTAGATTACAGCTCAGCATTAACACCACTAGGCCATCATCTGAGTTATGACCTCAGAGAAATGATTGATCCCAACAATGTGTGAGACAGTTCCTGGCCTAGCCAGTGCCTGAAGTGCTGAGCAGCTGGCCTTTAAATATGGTGCTAGTGGTGTGAAGACTGGAAGATTCAGTTGGTTGAGGCAGTTCTGTGACAGGGCTGTTAAGAAGGCATACAGTGTTTTAGCTTTTATTAATAGAGGGATCGAGTTCCGGAACCAAGAGGTTATGGTGAAGCTGTACAAAACTCTGTTGCGGCTGCACTTGGAGTATTGTGTACAGCTCTGGTTGCCGCATTGTAAGAAGGATGTGGAAGCTTTGGCAAGGGTGCAGAGGAGATTTACTAGGATGTTGCCTGGTATGGAGGGAAGGTCTTACGAGGAAAGGCTAAGGGACTTGAGGCTGTTTTCGTTAGAGAGAAGAAGGTTGAGAGGTGACTTAATTAAAACATATAAAATAATCAGAGGGTTAGATAGGGTGGATAGGGAGAGCCTTTTTCCTAGGATGGTGACGGCGAGCACGAGGGGGCATTGCTTTAAATTGAGGGGTGAAAGATATAGGACAGATGTCAGAGGTAGTTTCTTTACTCAGAGAGTAGTAAGGGAATGGAACTTTTTGCCTGCAACGGTAGTAGATTCGCCAACTTTAGGTACATTTAAGTCGTCATTGGATAAGCATATGGACGTACATGGAATAGTGTAGGTTAGATGGGCTTGAGATCGGTATGACAGGTCGGCACAACATCGAGGGCCGAAGGGCCTGTACTGTGCTATAGTGTTCTATTCTATTCTATTCTATACCAGCTTTTGTGTTGCAAATGCTCAGAAACAGGGTACCAAGGCGTGCGGTGGATAACTAAGAAGGTGAAGAGCAGAGGATTGCAGGGGAAACATTACCTCAAGCCATGGTGGACTGGACACCATAAAACTCATTCGACAAACCACCTGAACTGAAGGGATGAAAATTCACCCCCCCGGCCCCCCCCCGTGTAACTGATTGGGCTTTGGCTGAGTTAAAATCTTATAAATCTCTACTGCTTAGAGAGAGAGAGAGAGAAAAAATCATTGATTACAATCCTTAAAGCAATCCTGACATCAAGGGCAAGTGTACAGGTGGTAATTTGCTTTTGGTTTTGTCAGACGTGAGGCTGGCTGCAAAAGTCAAATATTCATTGCCACATTTTGAAGAGAGACTTTTAAAGGCAGGAAATGTTGCAGCTTCTTAAATGTTTGCTTTAATACAATGCCTTAATATAAAGTGAACTGCCACATGATAAAAAAAGAGATTGAAATTTTAGCAGCTTCTTTGTTTTGAAATAAAATCAAACAGAAATCTCTCGAATCATGAGTAGTTTGGGCAGCCATCCTTGTGCCTATTTTCCATCACACATTGATTTCGATGCTTGCTAAGGGCTTTTAACTTCATTTTCTTTTGCTAACCCTTTTGTTAGTCTCCAAGTGTCCAACTCAGAGGATTAGTGCCTCCTGCACAGGATATTTTATGCTGAACAAAGGAAGGATTATAACTTTCTATAGAAACATCAAATCTTTTCTTATCCAAGATCCTGCTGCTGTTTAATAATCTGTATTTTATATCGGAGTTAATCCCATTTTCTTTCTTCTTTTAATCTGCTTCCAGTTTCCCATTATTTTCCCTTGACTAAGGACAATTGATGTAACAGCAAGCAAGCATATTGCATTCCGCTGCTAATCTTATATTAAATCTGTTACCTCAGAACCCACTCTACAGGTGATAAATTGCACTAAACTGCAAGCAATTTCTGAATGAAACTTCTGCACATTTTCTCACATACTATTTCATTTGAGTGGTCCCAGCTCCTATGCACTCAGAAGGGAGCCATGCATTTTGAAAATTTCCAACATTTCTAATGCACAACAAATTTGTGTCTTTTCCCACTGTCTCATTTTGTGTTACTTTTTCTCTGTTCTTTCATAGGATGCAGGTATCATTGGCAAGGTCAATATCTGTTGCCTGACCCTATTTACCCTTCAGTGAATGGTTTACTTGGCCATTTCAGAGAGCGGTTAAATGTTAACCACATTGCTGTGGTTTTAGAGACACGTGGTGTGGACAAGTTTTCTTTTGCCTTCAGAGAACTGATGCTGTAGTATTTAAAACAGGGAAGAAATGTCACCGAGATAGTAGGAGCTGCAGATGCTGTAGAATCTGAGATAACAAGGTGAAGAGCTGGATAAACACAGCAGGCCAAGCAGAATCACAGGAGCAGGAAGGCTGATGTTTCAGGCCTAGATCCTTCTTCAGAAAATGAAGAAGGGTCCAGGCCCGACACTTCAGCTTTCCTGCTCCTATGATGCTGCTTGGCCTGCTGTGTTCATCCAACTCTACATCTTGTTGTGTCAGGGAAGAAATGTTACTAGTTTTTCACTCTGGATAGAGGTTATAAACCTTGGATGATCCTCTGTTTTTAAGATTCTCATTTAGATTATGGAGTGAGTCAGTTGGTTAGGAAGCTGGTTGTAATGCAAAATGATACCAACAGGATAGGCCAATTCCTGGACCACTGTTATAGGTTTTTTTTGACAGGGTTTTCTAAACTGAGTGATTTCTCACACATACAGGCATTTAAAGTCTGGATCTAGAGCAGCAGAAGATGACAGAGAGAGAGAGAGAGAGAGAGAGAGAGAGAGAGAATGTGCCCAAACCTGTAAACCAGTATAAAAAAAGCTATCAGGGTATTTTCTGATTTGAGATCACTAAGTAAGAATGCAGTAAGAGCCATGAATTTATTCATTTGTAGGATGTGGGCATAGCTGGCTGAGCCAGCATTTCCCACCCATTTCTAGTTGCCCGTTGAGAAGGTGGTAGCGAGGTGCCTTCTTGAACTGCTGCAGATCCCTGCTGTAGGTTGACCCACAATGTCCTTAGCGAGGGAATTCCAGGATTTTGACCCAGCAACAGCGAAGAATCGGCAATATATTTTCAAGTCAAGATGATTAGTGGCTTGGAGGGAACTTGATGGTGATGGTGTTCCCATATATCTGTTGCCCCATTCCTGAAGGTGCTGTCTGAGGATCTTTGGTGAATTTCTGCAGTGCATCTTGTAGATAGTACACACTGCTGCTACTGAGCGGTGATGATGGAGGGAGTGGATGCTTGTGGATGTGGTGCCAATCAAGCAGCTGCTGTGTCCTGGATGGTGTCAATGGACACCAATTGAGGATCAATGGTCGGCACAACATTGTGGGCTGAAGGGCCTGTTCTGTGCTGTACTGTTCTATGTTCTATGTTCTATGTTCTATAACATATAGGAGCAGAATTAGACCATTGAGCTCACTGAGTCTGCTCCAACTTTCATAAAAAAAGACCTAAGACCTTAAGTCATCTTTAGTAGCTAGGTCAGTACCTCAACCTTACAACATATCTTCAAAGAAAAACCCAGGACAAAATAACTTGTTAAAGTGACAGCACCATCACAAGTCTGAGCCTTATACAGCCTCAGCAGTACACTCCTGCTCTTGTGTTCTAGCCCTCTTGAAATGAATGCTGACATTGCATTTGCCTTCCTAACTGCCAACTGAACCTACATTTTTACCTTGAGAATTTGAACTAGGACGACTAATTCCCTTTGTGCTTCAGCTTTCTGAAGCCTTTCCCCATTTAGAAAATAGTCTGTGCGTCATTTTTTTTTACTAAAGTGCATAATCTTACTCCTTCCTGCTTTGTCCTCTATCTGTCATTTCTTTGCCCACTCGCCTAGCCTGCCCAAGTCCTTCCGCATCCTCCCCACTTCCTCAACACTACATGCCCCTTCACCTATCTTTGGAGCGAGTCTGCCTGACAAAGGAGCTGAACCCCGAAAGCTTGTGATTTTAAATAAACCTGTTAGATTGTAACCTGGTTTCATGTGACTTCTGACTTTGTCTACCCCAGGCATCTCCACATCATGGGGGTGTCATCGGCAAATTTTACAACAATGCCTTCAATTCCTTCATTTACATGAATGTTCACAGTATTCACCAGCAAGGACCAGGGTCATCTTCTTGTGGGGCATTTTGGAGCCTAGCGTTGGGCACCCATCCCCGCTCTCACCAAACAACTGTGGGCTGTTTTCTCCTGAAATAAGACAATGGAAGGGTTTGGATGAGATGAGAGTAAGTGGCATGGCCATTAGTGCATGCACAGCTGAGGAAAGGCGATAAGGTGTCCCATGTGACAAAGGAGGCAGTAGAGACGCCAGATATGGTTAGTTTTGTAGGGGGTAATTGGGTGGCTGAGCATGATTATTGCACATAATGATGAGATGGGTATACCATGAGCTTTGGTGGGAGGTCTGTGCAGTGCAGAGCTAGATTGAGTGTGAGGTAGCAAAGACAAGGTGGTACCTGCCTTGGTGGAGTAGAAAAGACCATTGGTCATCTTCCTCTATTGCACCATGGAGATTGCACAGACCCAGACAGCAAACTCAGACGATGCTGCCAGAGTCTGGTGCCATGGTCTCCTCTGTTGGCCCTGGGGAAAGATGAAGGCCTGCTACTGCATTAACCTATCCACCCAGACATCCAGGTCCCCTGCTGGCAATTGACATGACCCATGGGGGGAACCTCTGCGCTGACGCTTCAGCTGGTACAGAGCTCCATTTTAAAAATGGTGGCACTGTGGGAAATCCTGAGAGGTTCTGTCTGCCCCGGTGGGTCTGTCTATGATGAAGTTTTCTTCATTTACAGGTTGAGGGCATCTCTGGCTAGGCCAGCATTTACTGCCCACCCCTAATTGCCTAGAGGGCAATTAAGAGTCAACTATGTTGCTGTGGGTCTGGAGTCACATTTATGCCAGACCGCAGGAACAACATATTCCCCCCGCAAAGGACATCAGTGAACAAGATGGGCTTTTCCTGACAATCTACAATAATCATCACTAGACTCTTATTTCCAAATTTTTATTGAATTCAAATTCCACCATTTGCTCTGGTGAAATTTGAACTCAGGTCCCCAGAACGTTACCTGGGTCTGTGGATTAACAATCCAGAAACAATATTGCTAGGCTACCACCTCCCCCTAAAGTGGGGAGAGAACACAATGAGCGGGGCAGCCAAGAGGTTTGGGAAGATAGTGCAAGCAAACACACTGGGCATGGAAAGAAACGCTCCATGAAACTCACCCAAATTGACACTTGGCTGATTCCCAGTAAAATTCAACCATGGGAAAATGGTATTTATTTTTCATCCCTTGAGAAGGTGGTGGTGAGCTTTTTGCTTCAACTGCTACAGACTATGTGTGGTAGGGGCTCCCTCAGTGTTTTTCAGCAGGGAGATTGACAGGGCTGTGATGTTAACGCTTATTCCAAATGGCACTTCTTTCTGCCAATGTTCCTCCTTCCTTAAACTTGCCCATCATCACCACTCTCCTCAAAAGACCACTCTTGATCCCGTCATTTTTGAAAATCACTGCTCCATCCCACTCCTTCCTTTCCTCTCCAAGGATGTATTGTTGCTTTCCAAATCCAATCTTTCCCCAAAACTTGATGATGAAATCTCTCCCATTAGGACCCATTCTTATCAAAACTCCAAGTACCTCTGATCTGATGTGATCTGGCAGTCTTTCCCTATTTGTCCTTTTTGACCTGTTTCCATCCTTTGGCATGAGGACAATGTCACCCTCCTCCAACAACTCTCCACCCGTGTTCACTTGTGTGGGATTATACTCTCCTGGCTGCATTCTTAACCATTTACTCTGAGCCAGGAGATCATTTGGATTGGGCTCTCTTTCTCCCCTTACACCATTACTCTGGTGTTCCCCTAAGTACCCATTCTATTTCTCATTGAGAGTGATACAGTCATAGATTACTTTTTACAGGATCGAAAGAGGCCATTTGACCCATGCTGTTTGTGTCCACCATCAAACATCCATTCTTTCTTCTCCCACCTTCCAGCACTTGGCTCATAGTCTTGTATAGTATTGCATTTCAAGTGCTCATCTAAATAAATCGTCAATGTCCTGAGGATTTCTACCTTGGCCAACATTTGACTCAATATGTTCTAGAGACCTACAATCCTCCAGGTGACAATGCTCCTTGAACACTATTTAACCTTCTACTCCCTACTTTAAAACTGTGCCCTTCCAGTTATTGACCTTTCAGTTACAAAGGGGAAACATGGAGATAATAGGCGAACAAGACTTTGTGGTCCCTGTTAAAACCTGGCTTGGAGATTTGGATAACCTCAAGGTTACGGAGGGTAGAACGTGGAGGGCCAATCAGGAGCACATGGTTATACTCAAGTCCAGTTGGTCACAAATATGGGTTTCACCAGCAGATAAAGAGAGACAGAATGAGGTCAGGCTCATGCGACACTGAGTCTTAGATCAGCAGGCTGATCATTTAACAACAATGGAGAAGTCAAGGGAAGTGGTGATGAGAAGGAGCTAGGTGTGGCCAACAACATGTCAAAACCAACACCGTGCTTTCGAATCAAGACAACATGAAGAATCAGGATGTGATTGGACCTGAGAGGGTACAAAGGAGATTCACCAGGATGTTGCCTGGACTGGAGTGATTCAACAATGAAGAGAGACTAGATAAGTTGAGCTATTTTCCTCAGAGAAATGAAGTCTGAAGGGTAGCATGGGGGAAGGGGAGGGGTATGCCTGACTGAGGAGTGCAATGTTCAGAGGGACAAATAGGATAGATAGGGAGAAATGTTTCCCTCTGAGCCAAGTGCTGGGAAGTGGGAGAGGAAAGAATGGATGTTTGATGATGGACACAAACAACATGGGCAAAATGGCCACTTTCGATGCTATAAAGAGTAATCTATAACTGTATCACTCTACCAGTCAAGCAAAGTCTTGATGTTAAAATTGATGTTAGAGTTCTGGTCATTCATTCCATTAGTGCCAGACGACTGGAGAATAGCAAATATTGTCCTCTTGTTCAAGAAGGAGAGTAGAGACAACCCTGGTAATTATAGACCAGTGAGCCTTACTTCAGTTGTGGGTAAAGTGTTGGAGAGGATTATAAGAGACAGCATTTATAATAATCTCGAAAGGAAAATTTTGATTAGAGATAGCCAACATGGTTTTGTGAAGGGTAGGTCGTACCTCACAAACCTTAGTGAGTTCTCTGAGAAGGTGACCATACAGGTGGATGAGGGTAAAGCGGGTGATGTGGTGTATATGGATTTCAGTAAAGTGTTTGATAAGGTTCCCCACAGTAGGTTGATAGGGTTGTTAAGAAGGCATACAGTGTGTTTGGTTTTATTGGTAGAGGAATTGAGTTTCAGAGCCATGAGGTCATGTTGCGGCTGTACAAAACTCTGGTGCAGCCGCACTTAAAGTATTATGGTCCAGTTCTGGTCGCCGCATTATAAGAAGGATGTGGAAGCATTGGAAAGGGTGCAGAGGAGATTTACTAGGATGTTGCCTGGTACGGGGGGAAGGTCTTATGAGGAATGGCTGAGGGACTAGAGGTTGTTTTTGTTAGAGAGAAGAAGGTTAACAGGAGACTTAATAGAGACATGCAAGATGATCAGAGGATTAGATAGGATGGGCAGTGAGAGCATTTTTCCTCAGATGGTGATGGCTAGCATGAGGGGACATAGCTTTAAATTGAGGGGTGATAGATATAGGACAGATGTCAGAGGTAGGTTCTTTACTCAGAGAGTAGTGAGAGTAGAATGCCCTGCCTGCAAGAGTAGTAGACTTGCCAACTTTAAGGGCATTTAAATGGTCATTGGATAAACATATGGATGATCTACCCCATATCCTTAGACTATAAACCGTGGTTCTGGACCTCCCAGTCATTGGGAACATTCTTTCCGTGTTTACCCTGTCTAGTCCTGTTAGAATTTTATAGGCTTCAGTGAGAAGCCCTCATTTTTCTAAAACTCAGTGTATATAGCCCTAACTAATTCAACGTCTCTCCCTATATCCCAGGAATCAGTCTGGTAAACCTACATTGCACTTTCTCCATAGCCAGAGCATCCTTCTTCAGATATGGAGACAAAAACTACACACAATACTTCAGGTATCATCTCACCAAGCCCTGTAAATTAACAGCAAGACATCACTGCTCCTGTGTTTAAACCATCTCTCTATGAAGGCCAACATACCATTTGCCTTCTTCACCACCTCCTGCACCTGCATGTTTACCTTCATTGACTGGTGCATAAGGAAACCCAGGTCTCGCTGCACACTGCCCTTTCCCAATTATCTCAATTAAGTTAATAATTTGCCTGCCTGTTAATGTCACATTTAACCATCTTATACTTCATCTACCATGCATTTGCCCACTCCCTCAGCTCGTCCAAAGCACACTGAGGCATCTCTGTGTCTTCCTAACAGCTCAAGCTCCCACCCAGCTTTATGTCATTTGTGTAAGGGACACACCACTGAAACAGGTCATTGGGCCTAACCAGACTAACAGCTACACACATCTCCACTCTTTCCCCTCTGGTGATTTAGCCTAATCTGTCAATGTTATTATTTAATAACAGGATGTTATTCATGGTGATCCATATAAGTAATAAATTACCTATTCCCTCACATATTTTTCTGAAACTTTGAAAGGTGTGGCCATAAAGTGCTGCAAAGATAAGTACAAAAAGAAAAAAATCCTGTGTTTGAAACTCTGGGTTTTCGAAAAGAAAAACTCCCTGTGTAAATCCAGGAGCATTGATTGATGTGCTGCATATGCCCTCCTGAGACATTGCCTCCTGGAATTCAGATCTGATGAAAATGATGTAAATTTGAATGAAAGTTGTAGTTCATGAGACCCAGGGAGCTTTTGCCGCTTCACATTACGTTACCGTGGAAGCTGATTAAAACATGTGCCCAGTGAAGCTGACGTCTCGATCTTTCTTCTGGTATTGTCTGAAAGTGAGGAGCAAGGCATGGTGACTTTACACATGGATCTGGAAATGACGGACAAAGTCTCAGAAAAGGGACAAACCACTTAGGACTGAGATGAAGAGGAAATTCTTCATTCAGAGGGGGTAGACCTTTGGAATTCTCTATCCTTGTGAAAGATCAGTCATTGAGCACGTTTAAGACAGAGCTGTTTCTAGATACTAATGGCATAATTTAGAATAGTGGTATATCGAACGTAGAACAGAGAACACAGAACAGTACAGTACAGGAACGAGCCCTTTGGCTGACAACGTTGTGCTGAACATGATGCTAAATTAAACTAATCCTTTCTACTTGCCCTTGGTCCATATCCCTCCATTCCTTGCATATTATCTAAAACTCCCTTTCAACACCCCAGTCAAATTTGCCTCCACTACAACCTCTGGCAGTGAATTCCAGACTCCT
This sequence comes from Stegostoma tigrinum, assembly GCF_030684315.1. Taxonomy (NCBI): domain Eukaryota; kingdom Metazoa; phylum Chordata; class Chondrichthyes; order Orectolobiformes; family Stegostomatidae; genus Stegostoma; species Stegostoma tigrinum. The sequence continues at coordinate 144,931,715 of NC_081355.1, read as the reverse complement.
ACCACACTGTGTAAAAAACCTGCCTCTCACATCTCTTTTGAACTTCTCCCCATCACCTGAAATGCGTGCCCCCTAGTATTAGACATTTTAATTCTGGGAAAAAGTTTTCTACTGTCAACAACATCTATGTGTCTCATAATTTTATAGACTTCTATCAAGTCTCCCCTCAGCCTACACCACTCCAGAGAAAACAACTTGAGTTTTTCTAGGCTTTCTTTATCAGTCATACCCTCTAATCCAGACAGCATTCTGGTAAACTTTGCACTCTCTCCAAAACCTCCACATCCTTCTTGTAATGTGGCAGCCACAAATGAACACAAAACTATTAGTGTGATCTAACCGAAGTCTTATAAAGCTGCAACATGGCATCCTGGCTCTTGTACTCAATTCCCTGGTTAATAAAGGCAAGCATGCAATGCGCCTTCTTTACCATCCTATCTATCTGTGTGGCCACTTTCAGGGAGCTATGGACTTGAACACCAAGATCCTTCTGCAGTTCAATGCTGTTCAGGATCCTGCCATTAACTGTATGCTTAACATTTGATCTCCCAAATTGCAGCACCTCACACTTACCTGGATTAAACTCCATCTGCTGTTTCCGCACGTCTGCAACTGATCTGTATCTAGTTGTAGAATAGTGGAGGAGGCTCTTGTATAATTGAACAGCTGTGAAGGGGTTAGTTTTGATATTACATTGGCTCCACCCATTCTCTAACATCACACACTGTTGGTGGGTAGAGTCAAAGATTTCTACTGTAGCTTTCAGAAGGAGCAGGTTTATCTGGCGCACGGTGTTACACGCAATGTGTTGGCAGGAATCAAGGATTGACTAATTAACAGGAATCAAAGAGTGGGGATAAATGAGTGCTGATAAATGAGGAACCGGGGACATGAAGAGATCAGCCATGATATTATTGAAGGGCGGAACTGGCTTGAAGGGCCAGATGGCCTACTCCCGCTCCTGGTTCTTATGCTCTTAACTTCAATGTGCTAGTAACTATGCCTGTCCACGTGTAGTCACACTTATTGCTGTCATAAATTTAAGTTACATGGGATTCAGAGTGAGTTTGCCAGCTGGATACATAATTGGTTTAATGGCAGGAGACAGAGAGTAATGGTAGTATAGTGGTGTTTTTCAGACAGGAGGACTATGGCCAGCGGTGTTCCACATGGACCAGTTCTGGGTCCTCTTTTATTTGTCGTTTACATAAATGATTTGGATGAGAATGTACTAGGCATAGTTAGTAAATTTGTGGATGTCACCAAAATTGGTAGGATTATAGACAGTAAAGAAGACTTTCTAAGATGACAGAGGGAGCTTGTTCAAATGGATCAATGGGCTGAAAAATGGCAGATAGAGTTCAATCTGGATAAATGAGAGGTTTTGCATTTTGGTACAACAAACAAGGGTAGGGCTTATATAATTAATGAACATAGAACATTACAGCACAGTACAGGCCCTTCAGCCCTCGATGTTGTGCCGACCTGTCATACCGATCTCAAGCCCATCTAACCTACACTATTCCATGTACGTCCATATGCTTGTCCAATAACGACTTAAATGTACCGAAAGTTGGCGACTCTACTACTGTTACAGGCAAAGCGTTCCATTCCCTTACTACTCAATGAGTAAAGAAACTACCTCTGACATCTGTCCTATATCTTTCACCCCTCAATTTAAAGCTATGCCCCCTCGTGCTCGCCGTCACCATCCTAGGAAAATGGTTGAGCTTCGGGGAGTGTTGAAGGGTACAGAGACCTAGAGGTTCACGTGCATAATTCTTTGAAGTTTGCACATATATACAGGATGGTTAAAAAGGTTTCAGAGATAGGAGGAACTGCAGATGCTGGAGAAACTGAGATAACAAGGTGTAGAGCTGGATGAACATAGAAAAGTGCAGCACAGTACAGGCCCTTCGGCCCACGACGTTGTGCCATGGAATAATCCTAATTTGTGCCATGGGATAATCCTAATGCAGGCCAAGCAGCATCAGAGGAGCAGGAAGGCTGATGTTTCGGGCCTAGACCCTTCTTCAGAAATGGGGGCGTGGAGGAGGTTCTGAAGTAAATAGGGAGAGGGGGGAGGCAGATGGAAGATGGATAGAGGAGAAGATAGGTGGAGAGGTGACAGACAGATTAAAGAGGTAGTGATGGAGCCAGTAATGGTGAGTGTAGATGGGGAGTTAGGGAGAAGATACGTCAGTCCAGGGAGGATGGACAGGTCAAGGGGGTGGGATGCGGTTAGTAGGGAGGAGATGTGGGTGCGCTTGAGGTGGGAGGAGGGAATAGATGGGAGGAAAGACAGTTGGGGGAGGGGACGATCTGGGTCATCTACACTTGGTTCGCAATAAGCAACTGCACCTCACAGTCGCGAACCATTTCAACTCGCCCTCCCATTCCTGAGATGACATGTTCATTCTGGGCCTCCTGCAGTGCCATAATGATGCCACCCAAAGGTTACAGGAACAGCAATTCACATTCCGCTTGGGAACTCTACAGCCCAATGATATCAATGTGGATCTCACAAGCTTCAAAATCTCCCCTACCCCCACTGCATCCCAAAACCAGCCCAGGTTGTCCTCGCCTCCTTAACCTGTCCTTCCTCACACCTATCCCCTCCTCCCACCTCAAGCAGCACCTCCATTTCCTACCTACTAACCTCATCCCGCCCCCTTGATCTGTCCATCCTCCCTGCACTGACCTATCACCCCCCACCCCACCTCCCCACCTATACTCTCCTCTCCACCTAACTTCTCCTCTATCCATCTTCGGTCTGCCTTCCCCTCTCTCCCTATTTATTTCAGAACCCTCTCCCCAATCCCTTCTCTGATGAAAGGTCTAGGCCCAAAACATCAGCTTTTGTACTCCTAAGATGCTGCTTGGCCTGCTGTGTTCATCCAGCTCCACATTTTGTTATATCGGGGACGATCTGGGATGGTTTTGGGATGCGGTCGGGGGAGGGGAGGTTTTGAAGTTTGTGAAGTCCACATTGATACCATTGGGCTGCAGGGTTCCCAAGCGGAATATGAGTTGCTGCTCCTGCAACCTTTGGGTGGCATCATTGTGGCACTGCAGGAGGCCCAGGATGGATATGTCATTGGAGGAATGGGAGGGGGAGTTGAAATGGTTCGCGATTGGGAGGTGCAGTTGTTTAGTGTGAACCGAGCGTAGGTGTTCTGTAAAGTGGTCTCCAAGCTTCCGCTTAGTTTCCCCAATGTAGAGGAGGTGACAACGAGAACAGCGGATGCAGTATACCACTTTAGCAGATGTGCAGGTGAACATCTGCTTGATGTGGAAAGCCATCGTGGGTCCTGGGATGGGGGTGAGGGAGGAGGTGTAGGGGCAGGTGCAACACTTCCTGCAGTTGCAGGGAAAAGTGCCGGGTGTGATGGGATTGGAGGGGAGTGTCGAGTGGACAAGGGAGTCTCGGGGAGAGTGGTCCTTCCAGAAAGTGGGCAAGGGTGGGAAGGGAAAAATGTCTTTGGTGGTGGGGTCAGATTGCAGATGGTGGAAGCGTTGGAGGATGATGCGTTGGATTCAGAGGTTGGTGGGGTGGTACGTGAGGACGAGGAGGATTCTGTTTTGGTTGTTATTGCAGGGAGGGGGTGTGAGGGATAAGTTGTGGGAAATGCAGGAGACACGGTCGAGGGTGATCTCGACCACTGATGGGGGGCAGTTGCGGTCCTTGAAAAACAAGGACATCTGAGATATTAGAAATTGGGAATGGGGATGGCATTTTTGCAGGAAGGTGGGTGTGAGGAGATGTATTCCAGGTAGCTGTGGGAGTCAGTGGGCTTGAAATGGATATCAGTTTCTCGGTGGTTGCCAGAGATGGAAGCAGAGAGGTCTAGGAAGGAGAGAGAGGTATTAGATATGATCCAGTTGAACTTAGGATTGAGGTAGAAGGTGTGGGTGAAGTGGATGAACTGTTCGAGATCCTCATGGGAGCATGACGTGCCGCCGATACAATCATCAATGTAACGGAGAAAGAGGTGGGGTTTAGGGCCAGTGTAGCTTTGGAAGATGGATTGTTCCATGTAACCTAAAAATAGGCAGGCACAGCTTGGGCCCATGCGGGTACCCATGGCCACTCTGTTTGTCTGTAGGAAGTGGGAGGAATCGAAACAGAAGTTGTTGAGGGTGAGGATGAGTTCAGCTAGGCGGATGCAGGTGTCAGTGGAGGGGGACTGGTCGGATCTGCAAGATGGGAAGAAGCGGAGGGTCTTTAGGGCATCTGTATGGGGAATGCAGATGTATAGGAACTGAATATCCATAGTAAAGATGAGGTGTTGGGGACTGGGAATTGGACGTTCTGGAGGAGGTGGAGGGCGTGTGTGGTGTCATGGACGTAGGTTGGGAGTTCCTGGACCAAAGGGGAGAAAATAGAGTCAAGATAGGTAGAAATAAGTTCCGTGGGGCAGAAGCAGGCAGAGACAATGGTTCAACCAGGGCAGGTACGTTTGTGGATTTTGGGAAGGAGATAGAAGTAAGCGGTGCGGGTTTGGGGAATGATGAGGTTGGAGGATGTGGGTGGAAGTTCACCTGAGGTGATGAAGTTGTGGATGGTTTGGGAGATGATGGTTTAATGGTCAGGGGTGGGATCATGATGAAGGGGGCGGTAGGAGGTGGTGTTGGAGAGCTGGCATGTGCCCCTGGTGATGTAGAGGTCAGTGTGCCATCCTACAACTGCGCCTCCCTTGTCCGCAGGTTGTATGGTGGGGTTGGGATTGGAGCGGGGGGAGCGGAGGGCTGCACGTTCTGTTGAGGAGAGATTGGAGTGGGTGAGAGGGGTGGAGATGTTGAGGCTATTGATATCTCAACGGCAGATGGAGATGAAGAGGTCGAGGGAGGGTCGGAGGTCGTGGGGTGATCCAGGAGGAGGGAGTTTGTTGGAGGCGGGAGAAGGGATCCGTAGAGAGAGGGTTAGATTCGTGGTTAAAGAAGTAAGCGCGGAGGTGGAGGCGGCGGAAAAACTGGTCAATGTCTAAGCGTGAGTAGTAATTGTTGAAGTGTGGGCGGAGGGGGACAAGGGTGAGCCCTTTACTGAGTAAAACCCTCTCACCCACTCCAACCTCTCCTTCACAGAACATGCAGCCCTCCGCTCCCTCCGCTGCAATCCCAACCCCACCATAAAGCCCGCAGACATGGCAGGCGCACTTGTAGGATGGCACACTGACCTCTGCAGCACTGGGACCAGGTGCCAACTCTCCAACACCTCCTCCAACTGCCCTCTTGATCATGAACCCACCCCTGAACACTAAACCATCATCTCCCAGACCATCCACAACCTCATCACCTCCGGTGGCCTCCCATCCACAGCGTCCAACCTCATTGTTCCCCAAACCCGCACCACTCACTTCTATCTCCTTCCCAAAATCCACAAACCTGCCTGCCCTGGTCGACTCATTGCCTCCACCTGTTCCTGCCCCACCGAACTCATCTCCACCTATCTTGACTCTATTTTCTTCCCCTTGGTCCAGGAACTCCCTACCTACGTCCGTGACACTACCCATGCCCTCCACCTCCTCCAGAACTTCCAATTCCCCAGTCCCCAATACCTCATCTTTACTATGGACATCCAGTTTCTACACACCTGCATTCCCCATACAGATGGCCTAAAGGCTGTCCGCTTCTTCCTGTCCCACAGACCCGACCACTCCCCCTCCACTGACACCCTCATCCGATGAGCCAAACTCAACCTCACTCTCAACAACTTCTTTCAATTCCTCCCACTTCCTACAGACAAAAGGGGTGGCCATTTGTACCCGCATGGTCCCAAGATATGCCCGCCTCTTTGTAGGTTACGTGGAATAGTCCCTCTTCCAAAGCTACACTGGCCCTATCCCCTCTCTTCCTCCGTTACAGTGATGACTGTATCGGTGCCACCTCGTGTTCCCACGAGGAGCTTGAACAGTTCACCCACTTCACCAACACCTTCCACCCCAACCCTAAGTTCACCTGGACTATCTCTAACACCTCCCTCACCTTCCTGGACCTCTCTGTCTCCGTCTCTGGCAACCACCTAGAAACCAATATCCATTTCAAGCCCACTGACTCCCACAGCTATTTAGAATACACCTCCTCCCATCCACCTTCCTGCAAAAATGCCACCCCCTATTCCCAATTCCTTCTCTTCCGCCGCACCTGCTCCCATGATAAAGTTTTCCACTCCCGTATATCTCAGATGTCCTTGTTTTTCAAGGACTGCAACATTCTCCCATCAGTGGTCGAGAATGCCCTTGACCATGTCTCCTGCATTTCCCGCAACTCATCCCTCACACCCCCTCCCTGCAATAATAACCAAAACAGAATCCCCCTCGTCCTCACGTACCACCCCACCAACCTCTGAATCCAACGCATCATCCTCCGCCATCTGCAATCCGAACCTACCACCAAGGACATTTTTCCCTCCCCACTCTTATCTGCCTTCCAGAGGGAGACTCTCTCCGTGACTCCCTTGTCCGCTCCACACTTCCCTCCAGCCCCACCACCCCTGCCACTTTTCCCTGCAACCGCAGGAAGTGCTACACTTGCCCCTACACCTTCTACCTCAGCCACATCCCAGCCCCCAAGAAGACTTTCCACATCAAGCAGATGTTCACCTGCACGTCTGCTAATGTGATATACTGCATCTGCTGTTCCCGTTGTCACCTCATCTACATAGGGGAAACCAAGTGGAGATTTGGGAACCGCTTTGCAGAACACTTCCGCTCGGCTTGCACTGAACTACTGCACCTCCCAGTCGCGAGCCATTTCAATTCCCCCTCCCATTCCTCAGACTTGTCCATCCTGGGCCTCCTGCAGTGCCACAACGATGCCACCCGAAGATTGCAGGAACAGCAACTCATATTCCACTTGGGAACGTTGCAGCTCAATGGTATCAATGTGGACTTCACAAGCTTCAAAATCTCTCCTCCCCCTACTGCATCCCAAAACCATTCCAGATTGTCCCCTCCTCCCCAACCTGTCCTTCCTCCCACCTATTCCCTCCTCCCACCTCAAGCCCCACTCCCATCTCCTCCCTCCTAACCGCACCCTACCCCCTTGACCTATCCGTCCTCCCTGGACTGACCTATCTCCTCCCTAACTTCCCACCTACACTCACCTTCACTGTCTCCATCCCCACCTCTTTGACCTGTCTGTCTCCTCTCCAACTGTCTTCTCTTCTATCCATCTTCTATCTGCCTCCCCCTCTCTCCCTATTTATTTCAGAATCCCCTTCCCCTCCGCTATTTCTGAAGATGGGTCAAGGCCCGAAAAGCCAGCCTCCTGCTCCTCTGATGTTGGTTGGCCTGCTGTGTTCATCTAGCTCCACACCTTGTTATCTCAAGTTTAAAAAGGTGTTTAGCATGCTTGTCTTCATTGCTCAGTCCTTTGAGTATAGGAGTTGGGAAGTTATGTTGCAGATGTACAGGACATTGTCGAGGCCTCTTCTGGAGTCCTGTTATCCAGTTCTGGTCATTCAGTAATAGGAAGGATGTTATCAAGCTGAAGTGGGTTCTGAAGAGATTTACCAGGATGAAGCTGGGTGTGAAAAGTTTGCATTATAAACAAAGGCTGGATAACCTGGGACTTTTTTCACTGGAGTGTAGAAGTTTGAGGGGTGATTTTATAGAAGTTTATAAAACAAGTTTGGATAGGCTAGAATAAGAAAGTATGGAGCTAGAAGAACACAGCAGTCCAGGTTGCGTCAGAGGAATAGGATATCTGATGTTTTGGGTTGTGACCCTGAAATAGATAGGCTGGGACTTTCTTCACTGGAATACTGGAGGTTGAGAGACGACCTTAAAGAAGTTTAGAAAACCATGAGGGGTATAGATAGGGTTGAAGGTAGCTGTCTTTTTTCTAAGATGGGGGATTTTAAGATGAGGGGCACATTTTTAAGGTGAGAGGAGAGAGATTTAAAAAAGACATGGGGACAATTTTGTTACACAGAAAGTGATTCACATGTGGGGTGTACCTCCTGAGGAAGTAGTGGATATGGGTACAATTACAATGTTTAAATGGCATTTGGATGAGTACATGAATAAGAAAGGTTGGAGGGATATGGGCCAGGGCCAGGTAGGTGGGACTAGTTTAGTTTTGGATTAATTTTGGCTTGGGCTGGTTGGACTGAAGGGTGTGTTTCCAGGCTGCACGGCACAATCCTCTGCATTCATCGAAACACACTTTCCCTTCATGTTTTAACAAAGATTTCTTTGGAAATCCGTCTGTAAAAATAGTGGGGAGAGAAATTTGAGTTGGTTTTCTGCTCAAACCATGACAATTACTGGAATATCTTGCACAAACAGGGTTTAAAACAATTCTGTCATATTAAATAAGGTCATGCAGTATCTCATGTGCAATGGAGGTGAACAGTCAATTACGTTTCTGAATCTTAATTGTTGATTCTTTATAGCTGCTCAGTATCCCAGGATACAGAGATTAACTCTCACTGGTGTTGAGCCAAAAAGCTTGCCTTTCTTTTCCCACCCCACAGACAAAGTGGACTAGGTTCCAGAATGCAATAGAGCCACAGAAGTATTGATGTTGGTTGTATCGTGTCTCATTCAGTCATCAACAGACCATATGAAAAATAAGAACAGAAGAAATAGAAGTAATAGTAGATTAAATATCCTTCGAGCCTCCTCTGTCATTTAATAAGACCACAGCCAATACTCACCTTGTCTGCTTGATTCCTATATCCCTCGATACCTTCAGAGTCTGAAATTCGCATGATCTCAGCTGTGAATATAACCAGTAACAGAATATTCATAACCGCTGAGTGAAGGTATCTCGCCCTCCATCACAGACTGTATTGGCTAGTTCTTTATCCTAAGTTCTACGTTCTTCAGCCAGGGGAAACAGACTCTCCTTGCCTCCCCTATCAAACACTCTCAGAATCTCAAAGGTTTCAGTGAGATCAAATCTCTCTCTTTTATGCACCACACAACATGGAACAATTCTACTTTTCTTGCCTCTTTGGCTAACTCTGACTTTCCAGGGACCAGTCCAGTGAACTTTATAAACTCCATTTTAAGGCTGTTCTATCCTTTCTTAGAAACTTCTTAATCTTCCTAGACTGAACCTGTACACAATACTCCAAATAGGATCTCATCAAAGTCTTGTATAATTGCATCAGGTCTTCTGTTCCTTACATTCCAATCCTCTTGCAATAAAATGCCAACATTTCACTTATATTGATTGGTGTGCCTCTATGTTAACTCTGGCCTTATAAAAGGACTTTCAAGTTTCTCTGAACACCGATGTATATGAACTTCTCATAGTTTAATTAATTTTCTGTTCCTCTAGCCTTCATACTAAAATGACAACTTCATACTTTGCAAAGTCCTCGAGAACTTGGACATTTTGTCCATCTGCCACCTTTTCATCCACATTCCTCTGCAAACTCTTTGTGACCTCCTTGCAGCTTATTTTCTGACCTATCTTTGTTTTGTCACCAAACTTGGATATATGAGGCTTATTCCCTTCTTGCAAGTCATGAACAGAAGTTGTTAACTGCCGTTACCTGAACACTAGTCAATGCAGCACACCACTATCAGCAATTAAAAAATTATTCATTTTTACTTACTCCCTGAAACCTTATTTTCTGCAACAACCTTTTGTATGGTTCTTTATTGAAAGGCTTTTCAAAATGCAAATAAACTCTATGTACCTTTTTATCTATTCTATTAGCTATCTCATCAAAAAGCTCTTTGAGATTTGTCACACACCATTACTCTTCCACAAAACCATCCTGACTCTACCCATTTGTTTGCTCAATATTGTCGTCATTTCCTTAATAAGGGATTCCAACATATTTCCTGACCTTCAATCTCACTGATCTGGAGTTCCCAATTTTCTCTTTCCTTCCCCTCTTGAATAGTTTTACTTAATCATGGGATGCAACTATCGTTGATTATTTACTGCCTATTCTTACTTTCCTGGAGAAGATGGTGGTGAACTGCATTCCGGAACTGCTGCGGTCCTTAAGATGCACGTACACACACAGAGCAGTTAGGAAGGGAGTTCCAGGAATTTTACTTGGAAACAGTGGGAAAATATAGGTATAGTTCCGAGTCAGGATGGTGTTCAACTCGAAGAAGAACTTGCAGGTGGTGATGTTCTTGTGCTTCTGCAACCCTTGTTCTTCCAGTAATTAGAGGTTTGGAAGTTTGTTTTACATATTACACTTGCCTTGAGCTTGTTTAATATCAGGAGTTCAATATTGCCCAGGTTTGCTGAACCTTTAAGAACATACTTCTCCATCATTGATATTTGGTTTAAATGTGACTGTCTGAAATGATGATTTCTGATGAAAAAATTCTAGAAACAATAGAGGAGATGGGGAGGCAATGGAATAGCTGTCTCCTCAATTTGCTGTAGTTTTCAGCTCCAGTACATGAGAAACTGGAGTGGCTCAGTGGTTAGCACTGCTGCCTCACAGGGCCAGGGACCTGGGTTCAATTCCATCCTCAGGAAACTCTGTGTTGAGTTTGCATGAGTTCCTTGTATCTGCAATGGTGTGCTCCAGTTTCCTCCCACAGTCCAAAGATATGCAGATTAGGAGGCTTGGCCATGGGAAATGCAGGGTTATAAAGATTGGATAGAGTAGTTGGATGCTGTTTGGAGGGTCAGTGCAGACTGAATATCTGGCTTCTGCAGTGTAGGGATGCTGGGGAACTGTAGGGGAAAATTCCATCTTCAGCTTGGCTGTGTCTTTTCTATGGACAGCGCAGCTTTTAGAAAGCTTGGTGTTCAACAAACTTAGAGGTTGCCACAATTAATATATATAAATGCACCAGCAGCAAAGCTGGAATTTACTTGAATGAATAATACAACTGTGGTAACATCTCCGAGATGACATGTTAGGGCAAAATACCATCCGCTGTCTTGGGTGGATGCTACAGTCTTATTATGGAGAGGAGCAGAGGGCCCTTTGTTGACGTCCTGATCAACATTAATCCCTGAACCAACATCATAAATGACAATTAGCTGATTGCCACTTCACTGATATTTCTGAGACTGCACAAATTGGCAGATGTGTTTTATGCATCACCACGGGGGATATACTCCCAAGTTACTGTAATTGGCTGTGAATCAATCCTGAGGTTGTGAAAGGTGACGTAGAGGTAAGAGATATTACTTTCTGTTATATTGCACAGACAATGTTAGACACTCATTGGTTGAAGGTCTCACTGTGGGCCCTCGAGCACTTCTGCAGGCACACTGGGATGAATTAAGTCCACAAAGAAAAGCTGGATGTAGGTACATGAAGTCCAGAGACTCAGGCTTTGGCCAAATGAAACATTGTCGACTCCTACCATTTTCTACAGGACACCATCCTTCCTCAGGAAAAGTCATGGCCTTCAAATTGCAAAGGAAAACATATCAATCAGGATTAACGTTTTAAACACGTTTCTCCCTTGATTTTAACTGTTTTAGATTCCTTGTTGGTATATGGCCTGATCGAAACCAGTTGTTGCTCAGATCTAAGAAATCTATACGCCAGCATTGATTTCCACGGGGGAAGACGGCCTCAGATGTTTCAATTTGCATATTTATTTCAGCTTTTGGCAGAATGATTTATGGGCCTGCCTTGAATTATGCATGATCGATTTATGAGCAGACTTTGCTCTGCCACATGGAAATGGTCACTTTAGTGCGTTCACAATTTTAGGCTAATCAGAATAACACCACGCTATTACGAGTGTGTTTTCAACAGCAGTGTAGGTCTCATTGTTCTGTTACGGTGTGAAATGGGAGAGAACAAGACGCCTGTTTCACACAGAATCATCAGCCACCCTCCACGGGATGGCCTGGGAACCTACAGGAATTTGCGGATCACCTGGCAGGATTGCTGAGGGTCCTCTTATCTGAACTGTAGCTTGGACAGATCACCCACCAAACCAGATGGTGGGTCCTCTGACTAACAGGTCCCACCTTCTCAACATGTGGGCTTGGGACCTGCTCCCCCTGGTTTCTAGCACTATGTTGGAGTCCTGATAAGCATCTGCAGAAAACAACAGCTCAGAGAGAGGTCATTCATAGCACCAACAGCCCTTTTTATGCACTTTTGATTCAAAAAGCAGTAATAAGCAAAATAACAAACTAATTAATTTGTTGATGGCCCTTTCGAAAGGCACGATAACTAAATCAAAGCTTTGAAGGAAGCTTAATAAAACTAAATCAAAATTTCATGCCCAGAGTTAATAGTACATACTAATCCCAGCTAAGCTGACTTTTTTTGAGGAAGGTGTTGAGAGTAGCTGTCCAGGGACCTTCAGCACAACAGCAGCCTGATAATGAAACAAACACAGAGAATGCTGGAGAAACTCAGCAGGTTTGGCAGCATCCTTGGAGAGAGAGAACAGAGTTAACATTTCGAGTCTGGTATGACTCTTCTTCAGAACGTGATCGCCTTTTTATTGACATTGCTCAAGGACAAGTATTGTCCAGGACACAGCGTAGGATTCTTATAGGACTTGACCAGGGGAATTGCTGAGGGGATTGGGAGAGTCTAGCACATGAGTCCATACTCTCAGAATAAATATGTACCAGTTTAAAACTGAGATGAGGAGGAATTTCTTCTCCCTGAGTGGGTGGTTTGGTGGCTCTGTGGTTAGTGCTGCTACTTCACAGCTCCAGGGACCTGGGTTCAGTTCCAGCCTTGGGCAACTGTCTGTGTTGGGCAACGTTCTCCCTATGTTGGCATGGGTTTTGGCCAGGTTCTCAAGTTTCCTCCCACAATCCAAAGATGTGCAGATTGAGTGGACTGGCCATGCTAAATTGACCATTGAGTCCAGGGATGTGCAGACAAGGTGTGTTAGCCATGGGGAATGCAGGCATGGGGGTAGGCCTGGATGGGATGCTCTTCAGAGGGTTGGTGTGGACTTGATGGGTTGAATGGCCTGCTTCCACACTGTAGGGATTCTATGATGAAAAGCAAGTTGAGTGTCTTTGGAATTCTTTGCGATGGAGATCTGTGGGGACAGAGTCTATTTAAGGCTCGGATAGATAGATTCTTTAATAGTAGGGGAATGAAGGGCTACAAGGAAAATGCAGGAAAGTGGATGCTGGGAATGTTGGATCAGCCATATTCCTATTGAATAGCAGAGCAGGTTTTAGAGACTAATGGTCAACTCCTGGTGTTGTTATGGAATAACTGGACAGAAAATAATGATATGTTTGGCCAGAGTCAACAAGGATTTAGGACTGAAATGAGCAGGAATGTCTTCACTCAAGGTTCTGAACCTTTGGAATTCTATACCCAGAGAGTTGTGGAAACTCAGTCTTTGAGTATGTTCAAGACAGAGGTGGATAGATGTCTACATACCAATGGTTGTATGGGAAAATGGTAAAGAGGTAAATGATCAGCCATGACCTAGATTAGAAGAACCAAGTTCAAGAGCCACTCCTGCATTCCTCTAGCACTTAAAATAACGCTTTTAATAGCTGGGGTTATCAATTGATTAAACGCGTTCCCTTGCATTGCAAGGAAAAACAAACAGCAGCCTAATGAAAGAGTTGGCAAGGAGTGAGATTTGTTTGTCTGAAGGAACTAAATGAAATTGTATTGATTTGAAAAAACTCCACTGTCCAGGTGGCACAAATATCTGGCATTGGGCTTTCTAACACTGAGTTACCCACGGTGTTCAACTGAGTATGATTTGAAATGATGAGAGGAAGTCACATGATAAGAAAGTCACATGACTGTGGTCATAAAGGAATACAACAGATTTGACAAAGATAGAATGGTTGTGGAAACGGGTCCTTAGTATGTTTGCAGAGGGTGGTTCACTCATTTAAGTACTATGATGGTGAATATTCCAGACTTAACCCCTTAACCTTCCAACCTTAAGAAGCTTGGCTGCTCAAGCTGCAGTATGCAAAGAGTGAATAACTTTCCAGCACTGCTTGTGGGCTGGATGGAACGGGAGTGCTTTTCCCTTCCTACAGTTCACTAAACCTATCTGCTTCCCTGTCTGAGGATGGACATTTTCCTATAATTGGATTATCCCATTGGGATCTAATCCACTTGCCTTTGCTGTCCGTGCTGTAGACACTTTGACCAGTTTATGTATTAAATACATTTTACCCAAGCTTTCTTGTCTGTGAGTTGGAGAGGGGCACACAGAATGCGATTTGTGGCTCAACTGAATTTTATCAGCAAAATATTCTTTATTAAAAACATCACGATGGAATTTCACAAATTCCCACAATATTTACTCTTTAACTAGCTCTATCCATCTCAGAAAGGACATTATGCACAATAATGCAAATTTTTGAGTTGGCCCACCTGAATCTCCTTCCTCTCAGACCTAGGGTGGGCTCTGTTACATGAAGGTGGCTCTCACAGGTCAGGGTGGATCTTCTCCTTGGTTTTCTTGGGTGGTTCCATGGTCTTCTGCTACAAGCCTTGTTGTGAGTCTTCGCTGAGGAGGTGGCTTCCAGATGTGTGCTTCCATCCCCTTAGTCCAGCTGAATGTTCTGTGGCCTTTGGCCAAAGGTGTCATGAAAGGGGCTCTAGGCATCCAATGTGATAGCACCAACACCCTTCACTGTTGCCATGTTCTCAGGCACTGGCTGGAAGTCAAGGTGCCAGAAAGTCTGATTGATAGTTCTCAAAACATACATTCAAGCTGATTATAACTGGTTCCCCATGACCCTTTCTAATCTCTTCACCTTGGTTTTTACCATTCTCTGTACCTGATAGACATGGGTTAATTTCTTTAGAGCAGAAAAGGCTGAGGGATGATTTGATTGAGGTCTGTAAGAATATGAGGGATACAAGGTGGATAGGAAGAAGATGCTCTTCTTAGTTGAAGGGTCAATAAAGAGGGGACATAATTTAAATTGAAAGGCAGGAGGTTTTAAGGGAACTTGAGGGTGGCAGGTATCTGGAATGCACTGCCTGGGAGGGTAGCAGAGGCGGGTACCTCACAACTGTTTTAAAAGAATTTGGATGAACAATTAGTGTCATAACATTCAAAACTATGGGCCAGGTGCTAGAAAGTAGGATCAGTGTAGTTAGGTGAGCCAGGCTTGATGGGACAAAATATCTCTCCTCTGCTGTATGACTCCAAGACATAATGACTTTCCAAGATCAATACAAATGGTGTCTGAAATTATTCAGTTACAGGCTTTCATACATGCAGGGCATGTGGAAAGAAAAATGAAAATGAGCTGAAGTTGAATCAAAATGATATTTGATTATAGATTTCACAGAATTACATAACACGGAAACAGGCCATTCAGCCCAATTCATTCCTGTTGCTGTTTATGATGTAGATTAGCAATCAATATATCCTTTATTTCCTTCTCCCTGATCTTGTTATCTAGCTCTGGCTTTGTTGGTACACTCCTGCTTCAACTAATTTTGTAAATTTTGGTTTCAAATTTCAGCCCAAACCTTGAGCATGTAAATCGAGGCTGACACTGCAGTGCAATCCTAGGAGAGAAGTGTAGTCTTTTGGCTAAACCAAAGTCCTTTCTACACCCCCAGGTAGATGTAAGAGATCCTATGGTGCTGTATTGAGGAAGATAGGGAAGTTTTTCTTGATGCCCTGGTCAATGTGCTTCATTTAGTCAACATCGTCGTAATGGATTTATCACATTGCCATTTGTGGAAGCTTGTTTCTGCATAATTTGGCGGCTTTGTTTCCTGCATTACAGCAGTGACAACAATTATAGAGTATTTCATTGATTCTAATTCACTTTATGATATCCTGTTATCATGAAAGGCTCTATTATAAATAAAATATTTCTTTTTCACCATAAATATATCCCCATGTATGGTACTTTAGAAAGACGGGTCTAGGCCCGAAACGTCAGCCTTTATTGCTCCTCTGATGCTGCTTGGCCTGCTGTGCTCATCCAGCTCCAAGCCTTGTTATCTCAGATTCTCCAGTATCGGCAGTTCCTACTATCTCTCTCCACAATTAGAATTAGGTTTATGTCACATGTATTCACATGAGTACAGTGAAAACTTTATAAGTTACCCCTTATGGTGCCATTTTAGGTACAAAGGCACCTAGAAAAAGATTCTTAAATATAAATTCTTAGGGGAAAAAAAGAAAAAGTAAAAAGAAAGTCTAGCATGATAGATCATGGGGATTTTGCGACTGTCGAGATCGTTTTAACTCTTGTAAATAAACTTGTTGCAAATTTAGAAGCCAGGGTCCATCCAGATATGGGAACACATTTAGTCCATTCAGCCCATTGAGTCTCTTCCACCATTCAGACATGGCTGATGTGTTAGAATTTTCCCGTCTTCTGTCTGTAACCCCTAATCCACTTGCTAATCAAGATTTTACCTCATGTCTTAAATACCCTCAATGTCTTGGCCTCCATTGCCTTCTGCGACAATAACCTTCACAGATTAACCACCTTCTGGCTGAAGAAATTCCTCCTTATCTCAGTTCTAAAGGTTGTCCCCTTCAGTCTGAGGCTATACCTTGGGCTTCTACTCTGTCCTACTAGTGGCTACATCTTCTTCACATAGAATCAGAGTCATAGACTCATACGGCATGGGTATAGACACTTCGGCATAATCAATCCATGCCGAACATAATCCCGAACTAAACTAGTCTCACCTGCTTGCTCCTGGCCCATATCCCTCCAAATCTTTCCTATTCATATATCGATCCAAATGTATTTTAAATATTGTAATTGTGTCCTCATCCACGACTTCATCGGGAAGTCCATTCCACTTGCGAATCACGCATTGTGTAAAAAAAATTGCCTCTTGTGTCTTTCTTAAATCTCTCCTCTCACCTTAAAAATGTATCCCCCAGCATTGAAATCCCCCATTCCAAGGAAAAGCCACCTACCATTAACTCTACCTTTACCTCTCATTACTTCATAAGCTTTTATCAGGTCACGTCTCAACCTCCTACAATTTCCAGTGAAGAAATCTCCAGCCTATCCAGACTTTCTTTATAACTCAAACATTCCATACCCAGTAACATCCTGGTAAATCTCTTCTAAACCCTCTCCAGCCTGGTAGTATTCTTCCAACAACTGGGCTACCAGAACTGGACGCAGTATTCCAGAAGAGGCTTCACCAAAGTCCTCGACATCCTCAACATGTCTTCTCAACTCCAATGCTCAAAGGACTGAGCAATGAAGGCAAGCATGCCAAATACCTTTTTAAGCATTCTGTCTATATGTGATACACATATACCTGTAACCCTAAGTCCCTCCATTCTACAAACTACTGAAGGCCCTACCATTAGTTGTATAAGCCATACCCTTGTTTGTTGTGCCAAAATGCAATACTTGTCTTTATTCAGACTGAACTCCATCCACCATTTTTCAGCGCAATGATCCAATTGGTCAAAATCCCTTTGTAGTCTCAGAAAACCTTCTTTACTGTCTACAATGCCACCAATGTTGGTGTCAGCGAGTTTTGAGTAGATTTGTAACTCAGGTTGAGGTTCTGGATGTGAGTTTGCTCACTGAGCTGGAAGGTTAGTTTTCAGACGTTTCGTCACCATTCTAGGTAACATCATCAGTGAGCCTCCGACGAAGCGCTGGTGTTACGTCCCACTTTCTATTTATCTGTTTAGGTTTCCTTGGGTGGGTGATGTCATTTCCTGTGTTGGTGATGTCATTTCCTGTTCTTGCACTTTGTCGGAGGTTCACTGATGATGTTACCTAGTATGGTGATGAAACGTCTGAAAACTAACCTTCCAGCTCAGCGAGCAAACTCACACCCAGAATGTTGGTGTCATCCACAAACTTTCTAATAATGCCTTCTAATTTCTCATCCAAATCATTTCTATAATTGGCAAACAAAAGAGGATCCAGAACTGATCCCTGTTGAACACTACCGGTCACTGGCCTCCAGTTCATAAAACAGCCCTTCACCATTAGTCTCTGCCTCTTGCCATTGAGCTAAATATGTATGTAATTGGCAAGCTCACCTTGAATCCCATGCAACCTGATTTTATTAATTAGTCTACCAGGCAGAACCTTGTCAAAGGCTTTATTAAAATCCAAATAAACAACGTCTACTGCTCTGCTATCATCAATCTTCTTGGTAACTTCCTTAAAAAACTCAGTCAAGTTTGTGAGACATGATTTTCCTTGCACAAAGCCATGCTGACTATCCCAAATCAATTTTTGCTCCTCCAAATGTTCATAAATCCCATCTTTTATAAAATCACCTCCAACAATTTACCCACAACCAAAGTCACACTCACAGGTCTATAGCTCAGAGATAGTAGGAACTGCAGATGCTGGAGAATCCGAGATGACAAGGTGTACAGCTGGATGAACACAGCAGGCCAATCAGCATCATGGGAGCAGGAAGGCTGACGTTTTGGGCCTAGACCCTAGCTCCCTGGCTTCTCCTTACGACCTTTCTTAAAGGTACAACATTAGTCACCCTCCAGTCATCAGGCACCTCACCTATAGATGATGTAAATATTTCTGCAAGTGGTCTTGTAATTTCCTTCCTTACTTCCCACAACATTCTGGAATACATTAGATCAGGTCCCGGAGATTTATCCACCTTTATATTCTCTAAGACCTCCTGGATAACTTCCTCTGTGATGTGAACTGTTTTTAAAACATCAAAGTTTATTTCTCTGCATTCCCT
This sequence comes from Stegostoma tigrinum, assembly GCF_030684315.1. NCBI lineage: Eukaryota > Metazoa > Chordata > Chondrichthyes > Orectolobiformes > Stegostomatidae > Stegostoma > Stegostoma tigrinum. The sequence continues at coordinate 144,913,132 of NC_081355.1, read as the reverse complement.
AGACTCTGTTTCCTCTTACGCAATAAAAACTGATGCAAAATATTCATTTAGTATCTCTCTCATCACAAAGATGACCTCCTTGATCTTTAAGAGGCCCAAACCTCTCTGTAGTTACCCTCCTGTTCTTAGTGTATTTGTAGAATTTCTTTGGGTTATCCTTAACCTTATCTGCCAATGTTATCTCATATCACCACTTTGGTGGATTAGCCAATGGAAAATGCAGGGTTATGGGGATAGGGTAGGGATTGGATCTGGATAGGATGGTCTTTGGAGGGCCAGTGCGGACTTGATGGGCCAAATGATCTGCTTCCACACTGTAGAGATTCAGTTAAATAATAATTCTTGTCAAGTATAGAAAAAATTCCATGCTTTCTGTCAACCTGGGTCTAAGTGACAGGTAAACTAGAGAATTCTACATTATATTTAAAATTTTTAACTTTTGGGATGGCTCAAGGAATAGTGGGGCTTTGTTTCCAGTGTGGGCTACCCCAATGAGGTGTAGCACAAGGCTGAGATCGCTAGGTTCTTTTTAGACAATGGAGATACAAGAAAATAACGATAGGCTGAGAGAGTGGAGTGGATGATCGGCCACGCTCAAATTCATTAGTGAAGCAGGCTTGAAGGGCTGTATGTGGGAAGAAAGCAGAGGTAACGTTTTGAGTCATGGTGACCCTTCAGCAGATCATTTGTTTCAGTTGTCCAGTTCTTTGTTTTATCTACCTGTTTTTGTTTCGTTTTATTCATTAATGAGATGAGGGCATTTATTTAGGGATGGACAATAAATGCTGGCCTGGCCAGTGACGCCCTCATCCCGTGAATGAACAAAGAAAACAATAACTTCTCAGACTACTGACTTAAAATTCTGCAATTCCCTCCCTAAGGCATGGTAGTTCTACCCACTTGGACTGCAATAGTTCAAGAAGGCAGCTCATCACCATTTTCTCAAGGGCAGCCAGGGATGGGCAATAAATGCTGGCCTAGACATCGATGCCTATGTCATGCAAGTGAATTGGGCCAGGTCAATGTGTGGCAAAAATGATCACATGGTGTGTGACACAGGAAAATGGGGAGAAAGTAGATTAAAAGAACATGGCAAGACTGTGGCTGTAGATATTCCACTGTTCAGTTTGTCACTACACCATCATAATTCTCTTGGTCTGTTTCTCAGCCTGTAGTGACCCACAGTGGCTGCCTGCTGGGTGCTAATCTCTGTTTGGAAGCTGTAGCCAGGGGCAGTCCCTTGCAATATAGTGAGGAGAGGATTGGCGATCTGGGCTGGCTGAGGTCAGGAAACAGTAATTGATGAGGAGAAGCTAATGACCTGTGAACCATGGGAAAGGGTTTAGTTAAAATTGGGGTGATTGTGTTTGGAACATTATACTGAATTGAGTCTCCCCTTTCTGATCTGCACACCAGCAAGAACCTCTCTCCAGTCCATTGCAAACACTCCATTCCTTCAGGGTTTCTTCTGCTCTGGCACTCCACTGGCCAGAGACCATCATCTGGGCTAAACTTACTGAGGACTGCTGCATATTGGAGGCACTAACTATCGAATGACACCTGAAACCTAGGTCCTGTATACTGTCTGAGTTGGAGGTGAAGGTTCATATGACAGTATCAATAAAGGCTGTGGGGAATTCTCACAAATGTCAAGGCTTTCTCAATATTCCTCAACTCTCAACAAAAGGGACAAAAGAATTATCTGACTACTCACCTCATTGCTGTTTAGGGAATCTTGCTGTGTAATAATTGGTCTTTTTCGCTGATCATGGTGTCTTTATTTTCAAAATGCTTTATTGGTGGTGAAATCATTGGGGGCATTCTAGCAGGTGTTGTGTAAAGCTAATTCTTCTCTTCTTTCAGTCAGTGAATAATTCAGAGCTGAAAGTGAATTCTCTCCTGCTGACATTCCTGCCACACTCAGATGAAAAGGGGAACAACAACAGCTTCCACCCTCATCCAGCACATGGAGACTGGTACAATATGCCTGTGTTCCAAATAGCTGCTACAATATTCTGCATTTCAGCATGTATTCCATTTCAAAACACCTTAGTAAGAATTTTATGAGAGAAAGGTGGTTTAGTTTTTCACTTTCAAGGTCTCTTTCTGCCTTACTAACCTTTTCACACACAGTTTGCTGGCACAAGAACTCTGTGTACCTTGATAAATCTTATCCTGGTATAATTTGACAAACTACCAGGATCAAGGCAGCAATTTTTTTTTGAATGTATATTTGGAAATCCAGCCCTCAGCATTCTAAGGCTAAAATCTGGAAAAACCCATAAATTCTCATCTATTACGTATTCTTTCGGTCATGTACTCAATACTTAACCTGGTCAATTTACACTTGTATATTAAACTGACAATCCTCATGATACGATCCCAGCTGATGCTAGTGCCAGACAAGTCTTATCCCAGTGGGATCCTGGCTTGATACACCACATTTTTATTTGTTTTGATTTTAACAAAGTGACCTCTTGCCGAAACATGAGTATGCAATTCTTCAACTGTTGCTTTAACAATAAACCTGAAGTTTATTGCAAAAGAAATGAAGATAAAATAGAAGTTGATGATTTTCTTTGGCTTTTGACTGCACTGATTGGACTTGGCCCAAACACAAATGGGATTTCATTTTGAATCATTGAACCCCTAGTGTGGAAACTGGCCCTTCGGCCCAACAAGTCCACACCAACCCTCAGAGCATCCCACTCAGACCCATCCCCCTATAACCCACCTAATCTACACATCTTTGAATGCTGCGGGCAATTTAAATGGTCAACCCACCTAGCCTGCACATCTTTGGACTCTGGGAGGAAACTAGAGAGGAAACCCATGCAGACATGGGGAGAACATGCAAACTCCACACAGACAGAATTGAACCCAGGCCGCTGGCGCTGTGAGACAACAATGTTAACCACTGAGCCACCACACCACTCCAAACTGATGTAGGTTTTGAAGGAGAGAGAATCGATGAACTTTTCCCATTCTGGACAAGCGAAGAAAGTAGCACCAATAACATCATCGGTGTATCGGAGAAAGAATTGTGGGAGCTTGCCGGAATAGGACTGGAACAGGGAATATTCCACATATCCCACTAGAGACGGGCATAACTGGGGACCATGCAATTGCCAATGGCTGCCTCTCTGACCTGAAGAAAATGAGAGGAGTTAAAAGAGAAGTTGTTGAGGATGAGGACAAGCTCAGTCAAGCGGAGGAGATTAGGCGTTGAAGCTTTTAATTGCATTTTTGTTTATTGTGATTTTTCTGCTCTGCCTCACCTGGCGAGAAGAATGTGAACACTGCCACTGGTTATATAGAGCTATACACTGACCTGATGTTGGTCTGGATTTCTATTGAGGCTTGAGGCAGTACAGTGTCTGTTGAGTCTTCAGCACAATTTTACCCAAGACACAGTCTGGTTTGGGTATTCTCTTGCAAGTCTGGTAAATATAATTTTCTTTTCTAGTATCGGTATATATGCCCTGTGGGCTATGACAACTCAAATGCTACTTTTATTTCTTGCACTTTCTCAGATTTCCCTTTTCCTGCCCAGCAAATCTCCTCTGTGGTGCAACGATACCTAATTGCTTTTGGATCAACAGGAATTTGTGACCCACTATGTCTGATTGTGTTTTTCTTGTTGGTTTCCCATTCCCTGCAATGAGATTTGTCATTTCACTTTTCCACATTTTAGTTTGGGCCTTCTCTCTCCACAATTTAGTGCCTGGGTGGGTCTTGATGTCTATTGTTTGCGGTTCATGTCGCATCAGTATCCATAGAATTATTAATAGGGGTGTAGAGTACAACAGCAAGAAGATTGTGTGAAAATACGTTTGTTCAGTCTCATTTTGGAACATGGTGTTCAGTTCTGGCTACCACATTTTAGGAAGAAGGTGGAGGTATTAGGGAAGATTGCAGAAAAAGTCTTCATAAAGAACAGGTCCAGGGATGACAAAGTTCAGTTACTAAGGAAGATTGGAGAAGTTGTAACGTTTACCTGGGGAAGGAACGGTGGAGAGGAGATTTGATAGAGGTGCACAAGATCATTTGTCAATACGATTTGTGGACATTTGCGGACAATAGAGAAAATGAAAATGTTTCCATTGGTGGAAGGATTAAGAACCAGAGGTCATGGATTCAAGATAATTGGCAAATGAAGCAATGGAGGTATGAGGATGAATGCTTTCACCCAGTGAGTGTTTGGGCTGTGGAATGCACTGAAATGTTTAAGAGGGAAAGACACCATTGTCTCAGGAGGGAAGAATGTACAGGGCAGTAGAGTAAAGGCTAGGGGAGTGTCTGTAGGTAAGTTGCTTCCATAGATAGTCATCATAAATATGTTTCAGAGATAGTAGGAACTGCAGATGCTGGAGAATCTGAGATAACAAGGTGTAGAGCTAGTGAAAACAGAGGCCAAGCAGCATCAGAGGAGCAGCAAGGCTGACTTTTCGGGCCTAGACCCTTCTTCAGAAACATCAGCTTTGCTGCTCCTCTGATGCTGCTTGGTCTGCTGTGTTCATCCAGCTCTACACCTTGGTATCATAAATATGAGGACTGAATGTCCTTCTTCTGTGCTGTAACCATTCTCTGATTCTATCCTTCTTAATAAACCAGCCACATGTGCTGGGTGCCATGCAAATCCATTCAGTGACTTGGATCTTAGCCAAAAGCACTATTCATTCCTATATCCCGCACTGGTACAGAGATATCAGAAACACCTCATTAACTATAAAGGTGGTTCTGAATTTGCAAAAGGTACTATATTAATGCACTTTTATTAGGTCCCTGTTATACCATACTGCTTTTCCAAGCCACCAGCCCTACTGATTCAAATTTCCTCCACTAGTGACTACATTTCAAAAGCACTTCATGGCTTTGAAGAGTTTGGGATGTCACGAGATTGTGAAAGATGATACAAGCTGATTCTTTCTATTTGTATAGCCCTCCTGTTATTTATTCCATTTGCTCTCGCTGGTCGTTGAATAAACGTTTATGAATGGTTTGTCTGAGTACACATCACCATGCTGAGCATCTCTTCATTCTTCCAGTCAATAACACTGAGAGATAACGTAGTAACTCTCCTAAATTGCATTCAACTAATGTGTCCTGAAGCTAAAGCTCTAATCTTCGCTCTTCACAACTCCTATCCACCTGACCTGATATTCCCTCGGGATGAACCGATTTGTTTAATTTGTTCTTTTTCTCAACGATGACTGATTTAGCTCATATGACCTGTTCAGCCACCTTTTGCCAGATAAATAATTTAGAAATTACTCCAGTTAATTAGAATTCCCCTGTGTTATTGTTGCCATGAGGCAGTTTTTGGAGATTGCTGACTAGACCAGCAACCAAAGGTGAATGGATTCCCACACAAGCAGGAAGTTAACCTACGTTATCTTTCAAAAGAGACTGAATCTCTAATTTAAAATGCAAAATTTTCTCAGCCAAAGGGAAAAAAAATGTGACTTTCAGAGAGATGTCATGAGGATGATGGGTGGAATTGCTTTATTCCTCTGTTGTATGGCTCTATGATTATAGCATGGAATTATATCATGATTACTGGCTAAACCATGAAATAAATTTTCAACATATATTTTCACTCTTAACAAGACTAATTGTCACTCGAGGATGTAAGGAACAGGAGCAGGTGTAGACCATTCAGCCCTCTGACTGCTCCTCCATTCTGTAAGACTATGGTTGATCTGACATGGCTTCAACTACAAGATTTTGTTATTCAATGAAAACCAGAAATTGGTATGTAGCTGGAAGCATATTGTCCTCAATTTGCTAATGGTTTATGCATAATGGGACTTTCCAAAATATTACTTAGCTGCACTTTATGCTAACTTTGATAAGTGAAGTGCTCCACCATTATAAACAACCAGAACTGTGTCTGTCCCAAAGATTATGAATCTTCCCCTTTTAGTACATGCATTTGAAATGTCCCCCTTGCTAACTCCTCGAGGCTGTCCTATGTATTTTTTTTACTTTATTCTGATGTAGAAAGTATCAGTGGATTATTATTGTTGAAAAATTCTGTCAGGCAAAATGTATGCAATAAAGTTTGCGCTTAATTCAGTTTCCTTGGTCAAGACCAGAAAGCCGACAATATTCCAGAGTGTCGTGTTGAACCTTGAGAATGTCAAATCAAGTCGTGGGAAGCAGGTTTCTGTTTTGGAGAACTTCAAAGGTTATTCTACCTTTTAATAATACCAAACTTCCAGTTTAAACATCAAATTCATGTCCCAATCAGTAGGTTTTAGCCCAAGCTTCTGGATTGCAATCTAGTAAAAAACTGCTGTCCTCACATGTCCAGTTCTAAAGTGGAAAATTATCACTTTGATTCGTAATGGCACTGGGACACTTAACTACCGACAATCACTGACAGAAATGGAATCATTGTTCCACGAGTCGATAAATGATGCAGAGTTACAATCACAAGTTAGTGCTTCATGAATTAATATTGCAGCTTTGAAGATTTTATATTACACTCATTCAATTCAAAAGGGCTTGCCTCTCTGAATATTTCTGCTTCAATGAACCAAAGCGACTACATTTCCTGATTGCAACTGATAAATGCTGTGTTATGATGGGATAATTAAGGTAATTAATAGAATGATCAGTGGAATAAGCATAGGGTCACCAGGGAGCTCTTAAGCTTAATTGTTGATTGAATAAAATAAATTCAATGTATTGTTTTTTCAAAGGGTACTAAAGCCACGTCCAGATGGTCTAGGTTCAAGTCCCAACTGTCCCGGGGTTGCCTAAGAACAAATCTAAGGTGGTATACTAAAGCTATCTATTAAGGCTGTATTATCTCATTTTTACTTCTGTGTGTCTGTTTTACTGATGTTTCCTAGCTTTCCATCATTTAAAGATATTTTACAAGGCAGTAAACAGAGACTGTTTAAATTGGCAGAAATGACAAACACCAGACACAGAATTGAGGCGGTTGGCAAAATGACCAGAGAGGCGATGAAGGGAAGTTTATATTGTTGTGATCTGGAATACATTCCCTGAAAGGTTTTGGGAGTAGATTGAGAAGCAAATTTCAAAAGGAATTTGAAAACAACTTGAAAAAGGAATAATTTGCAGGTCTATGGGAAAAGAATAGACGAGTTAATCTAGATGAGGAGCTCTTTCAAAGAACTGGTGGAGACGCAATGAGATTGACCTCTCTCGGTACTTGAAATGTCTATGATACAATGAGCCAGTAAAGTATGGGGCTAACTAAACCAGGATCAAAGATCAAAAATGATCTTTTGTCTTATTCCATTTGCGTATTTAGTTGGAAGGAATACTGTGGTAGTGATTCAAACAAGTTTGCCATAATAAATAAATTGAGAATTGCACAGAAAGTTGATATCCTTCTGAGAAGTAATTGTGGGAAATATAACCCTTCTGAGGAAGGGTCACCGAATGCAAAACGTCAAATCTGATATTTTCCTTCGCAGATGCTGCCAGACCTGCTGAGCTTTTCCAGCAACTCCTGTTTTTGCTCATGAGAAATGTAAAGTTTTTTTTTAATAAATGTTAGGAATTAAGGCTGTTACACCAATAAATTCAAAACTAATTTTTGGTGTGTGTGTGCATGTGTGCAAGCATGTATGCACGTGTGTATGTGCTTGTGTGTGTGTTGGTCAATATGCAATAAAAGAGTGGTGTTGGGTTAGATTGACAGACAGATGGAAATGGAGGGAAGGTGGGTGAGCAAGGAGGTGGAATAATGTATGAAAAACCCAAGAGGAAGTTATACATAAATAAAAGCATGAAATGCTGGAGAAACTCAGGTAGTCTGGCAGTTTTGAAGGACATTAGTACCACACACTGCCAGGAAATGAACATCTTCAGCAAAAGAAAATCTAACCATCACCCCTTGACGTTCAGAGCTATGTCCTGGGGGTTATTGTTGACCAGAAACTGAGCTGGACCAGCTATGTCAGCCCCTCTGATACTTTGGTTCTGTAATGTGATCGTTTTCAGAATAGATGGGATGTTATTTTTGAAATCTTTTCAACTGTGTCATATGCAAATATTTTAGCTTGTTCCATTTTATCTTCATTTCATCTGTGTAACACTTTTCTGTACTGTTAAAGCAAAATCTGCAGTTTCAGTGAAAGACAACCTGATCAAATTTTAAAGAAACGATCTATTAAGCCAGATTTGAGTCTGAGTTCTTGCTTGTCTAATGTTCTCTGTGCAGGCGACAGGAGTTTTAAGGTTTGCAGGTGCAGGAGTGTTTTTGAACTGTGTTGATGTCAATGTCCCAGAAGACAGTGTGTTTAAAATGAGAAAGAAATGCAGGAGTACTACCTTGTGGTAGAAAGCTGACCTGAGAGAATTGTTGAGCGTTGTCAGGGATTAACCTGAAGGCATCAAAAACAGATTAGAGTGACCATATTCTATGAGTCACTGCATGGAACACTGTGGGAGCATGAGTAAGAAAACTAATCTCCTTTAACTCATAAAACCATGTACTTCATCTGCTTTTTTGCTGCAGGTTAACTGTTTGAATATAGAATTCACAGTGGGCATAGTGTTTCTCATAATTAAACTTGTCCAAAAGGAAATTGCTGTATCCTAGGAAAACGCAGAAGCTATTGGCTTTAAGCTGTCTTCATGGGATTGCTACAAGCTGCAGTTCAGCTGTTACACGAGTATGAAACTGAATAATTAGCAACTGCAAATGAGTTTCAGTGAGGTTTAACAAGCCAATAATAAGTTCAAAAAGATGGTGCTTCAGTTTTACCCAGGGTGATCGGTCTGAATATATGAAATTGCTTTACCAATGCAAAAGGAAACATCCTTCCCCTATTTTACATTGGATTAAGCTTCACTGAAACCTGGTTTCCTCCAAGGGATTTAAAAAGTTAAACATCAATGCTCCGAAGCGGTTGTCAAAAATTCAGTTGTAAATTTAACAGCTGTAATTTCTGAAGACAATCTTGGAATGGACATTTTGCAGAGAATCTCCTCTTCTGAAGAGGCTTAGAAGTTGATGTCGCTGAAATAATCCATTCAGTCCATTCAGGTTTTGTCAGATCTTTGCTAACATGGTCTGAAATAAATCCCATTGCTTATCTAGTTATTAGAATACAGTCCAATATTGACAAGCATGCCATCTCGGCCTCTTTATTCAGAGGCGCATGCAGGCAACATGAAGTGCGATTAGATGGATTGTGGCCCTGACTGCTATCAGTGGCTGACTTGGACTTTCGCAGCCGCCATTGTTATTCTGGTTATTTTTCCAGTATCAACCCACAAATTATGACGGTAATTGCTGACCAAACAGACCAATTGTTACATCACCTTCTACTACCTCATTAGGGTCACGATAGAGTGATAATGACTTTGTTAACTAGTTAAAACAATCAACCTTGACCATTTGATCACAAACATCAGGGGAGCTAAACCATAAAAGAGAATGTAACAAACCAAGTAAAGATAAAGAGCTTGCATTTGAGTAGCACCTAATTTTTAAATGAATCTAAGGGAGCCTCCAACTGCTTTCTAGCCAAAGAAGTGTTTTGAAGTACAGCCACCATTTGCAATGTGGGGAACATTGTTGTCTATTCATGCATGTTATGAGCTTTTAAACAGCAAAGACATAATGACTAGAGTTATCTGTCTGAATGGTACAAAAGACGAAAGACTGTCCATTTCAGTACTATGACATACAAAGAGAAATTGCTGCAAATATTCTGCCAGCCAGAAAGCACCTGCTCGAGTTTCAAGATAATAAAATGTGAGGCTGGATGAACACAGCAGGCCAAGCAGCATCTCAGGAGCACAAAAGCTGATGTTTCGGGCCTAGACCCTTCATCAGAGAGCTCGAGTTTCAATCTGTTTTAGTGATTTTTGTGGAGGGATAAATATTAGGCTTGGCACTGGGAAGTCCTCCTCTTTCAGACATTGTCACTAGGCTCTTGATTCCAACTGTGAAGAGCCACACTTCTTATCTGAGTGACAGCACAGCGTTCTCACTGTATTGCGTGGAACTGTCAATGTCCATTCTATACAGAAGTCTCTTGAGTGGCACTGGACACCACAAACTTCGGATTCTGTGGAATGAGCGATAGTTGCTGAGCCATAGGTCCAAAGATAGCTTTTTCCACCTAAGCCCGCTTGCTCACACAGAGTGGAGCCTGCAGGGGAAGAGTTTGCACTGAGTGGTGAGTGATAAATTCACTTTGGGTCTGTAGGACTACTTGCTTGGAATGAGACTCCCAGAGTGGACCCTGTGGAGGAGAAGCTTGCACTGAGATGAGTGAGAAAAATACTTCACTACAGCCTTTGTTCAAACATGGACTAAAGGGCTGAATTCGTGAAAGGAGGTGAGTTTGACAGCCCTTGACATCAATTGAACAAGTGTGGCATTAAGGAGCCCTAGGAGAACTGGAGACAATGGGAATCAGGTACAAACTCTCTGCTGGCTAGAGTACTGCATGACATATTTGAAGGAGGCTGTGATTGTTGGTGGTCAGTCATTTCACCTCCAGGACATCTCTGCAGGAGATCCTGAGGGTAGCATCCTACATCCAACCAAATTCACCTCTTCGTCAAAAATCAGAAGATCAGAAATGGGGATATTCACCGCTGTTTGCTCAACGTTCAGCACCATTCATGATTCCTCAGATACTGAAGCAGTCCATGTTCAAATACAAAAGGATCTGGGCAATGTCCAAGCTTGGGCTGACATGTGGCAAGTTACATCTACACTACACAAGGGCCAGGCAATGACCATCTCCAATAACAGACAATCTAACCCCTTGATATTCAACGGTGTTGCCATCACTGAATCCACTGTAATCAACACCCTGGGTGAGGGTTTGGGGGGGGGGTGGTTACCATTGACCAGAAAATCAACTAGACTTGCTACATAGTCACAGTGGCTATAAGAGCTGGTCAGAGGCTAGGAATACAGAGGCGAGTAACTCACTTCCTGGCAGACATGTCTTAGACCAGGTAGCATATCATCAAGGTGAGGAGTGATATACAGCTGGTCTGAGGAAGAATTTTGTTTCACCCAGAGAGTGGTAGAAATTTGGAAAATGTTGGTAATAAGTAAATTCTGTTTCTCTCAAACCCGGCCTGATAAATGTATAAAGCATATGAAGGGAGTTGTTTGTGTTGGTTATGGTCGGCATGGAGATACAGCAGGAACTGTTGACTGCCATTCTGGGATTGCTGAGTAAATTCAATCTGACAGCCTCTGATTGGTCAGAGTGTTACCATGGGGAATGTATCAGCGATTGGCAGTCTCCTCAATGAAGAATGTACACCTTCTGGACAAATTCCTTTTGCCGACCAAGAACAGGATCCTATATGTGAATATATAGTTTCTAGCAAGGACAAATGAATCACACTGCACTCCCAATTAAAAATCTTAAATTGACTTCTGGTTCAATTCAGTCACATACATTTTATTCAATAGCACGCCCACATCTAATGTTGAACACAATGTTCTACAAACATGGTCAGTGAAGGTAATGCCACCATAGTCCTACTGGACCAGGGGACTGCACATTCATTAAATAGAAATGATTTGTGGTAGTTTAACCTGACAGTCACCATGCCTCAGGTGTTGGGAGATGCAGAGATGGAGAGTCCTTCACAGTAACCTCAGCCTGTGGGGGAATTGAACACTCGTTGTTATTTAGCATTGCAAACTGGCTATCCAGCTGATAGACCTAAACAAGCCTGGTGAAAGCACTGGTTAGTACACTGCTGCTGCTCACCGTCAAAGAGATATGTTGTTTGAGATTGCCCAGCAGATACTGGGACTCAAAGCCTACCAACCTGGCATTTGACATGCAGTGAAACTCGTATACCACATTAATCATTTGTATGATAAGTAAAATATCTCTTTGGCTTGACTGCATCCTCCTGTTAGCGGTATTTGTGGATATCTAGCTTCATCTGTTGTACATGCGTTTGAGACTTTTTCCCCTTTTTGAGATAGGCTGGGCCTGTCAGGACCAAAAATGCTGGCCATCTGCTCTTTATTGTTATATACAGCATTACATAGTGAGTGATGCTTTGATCCAGAGATAGTAGGAACTGCAGATGCTGGAGAATCTGAGATAACAAGGTGTAGAGCTGGATGAACACAGCAGGCAGGAAAGCTGACATTTTGGGCCTAGATCCAGATAGCCATTCATCTCACAGAATAGTTTTGTTACACCCTTGTTCAACATCAAGGGGCAGATGGCAAAAGCCCTAATCATGAGTTTGCCAATAAAGTTCATCTTCTAATGCATGGAACTGTACGAATCTGTGTTCATCACTGAATGTAGGCTTGCAGCAGTAGAGACCATTGGCAAATGCCTTCACCAATACATTGAGGATATAGAACAACTTGATTGCAAAATTTTATTAAATTGATGGTAAAGTCTGAGTGTAAGATAGAACTTACTAAGCGGTGTCAGTTCTTCTATGGAACACAGATTAAAGTACCACAAGCTATTCATCAACATTGGAATCATGCAAGATGTAAGAAGAAAGTGGTTATTCCATTAATGTCACATGTACCAAAGTCTATTTATGTTCACACACAGGTCTCTGGTGTTTGTAGGCAGAAAGAATTTGCCCAAATATTGCACACTGTTTATTGAGGTAAAAAGATGAATACTATAAATCCGCATATACTCCCCATGGCAATGCACTTACCAGTCAGATTCTACTTACCATCTGATGTCATCAATCAAGCAAGGTCAACAGTTTGATGCTGCATCTTCATGGCAACTGTGGTCCAACAAATGAGCGCCCTCTTCTCAAGGTGTATAAATTGCCGTTCCTTTTCTGAGCTTTATTTTTCACTTCTCTGTCATATAAATATAAGATGAAAAGCTTCAACTTTGTATGTCTTCTTAGCAATGGCTAAGTTATGTACCACAGAGCAATTATTTGTATACTTGAGGCAAAGATGCAAAAATATCAAATTAGGGATTCAAGTTTGCCAGCTATTAACTTTCCTGTCAATGTTCTTTGTAAATACATTAGACCCAAAGTCTTCCTTGTGTTTATTGAGAGAACTAAAGTGATACACAGTACCATAATCAAACATGCCTTTCTATACAATAAGTTAGAACAGATTGGTAGCACTGTGCTTTGTATTATACTTGGTCTGAAGCACACATTTCTTTATTTCACCCATTTGCTTTGATTGTGCTGTTATATTGCCTCGATAGATAACTGCGCCATAAACAATATTGGTCTAAAACATACCGCCAACCGTCAACATGTCTGGATGTAAATAGTCTAGCAGTGCGACTGTCAATGATTGTGATGAATCTCCGAAAGCATCTATTCTCTGATGCTTGTTTTTGCTCATACTTTCAATTTTGGCATGCCATCATCCTGCAATAAACAGTAAGAGGTATTAAAATGTGAGGCTGGATGAACACAGCAGGCCAAGCAGCATCTCAGGAGCACAGGAGTAAGAGGTATTACCTGAATTCAAACTCCTTCATGTGGGGGGATAGGTAAGGCCTAGAGGTATTACTATTTTTGTGTTAGTCCAGAGATCTAGGTGCTGGGTTCAAATCCTGCCACAGTAGAATTGTGAATCCAATGAAAATCCAGAATTGACAGTCAAGTGACAACCATTAAACCATTGTTTGGGGAGAAAACTTGACTGGTTCACTTATATCTTGGTCTGGCCTGCATGTGGTTTCATACAAAGGAATATGGTTAACCCATAACCGCCTTCTTGGCAGTTAGGATTGGACAATAAATGTTTGTCTATCTAGGGATGATAGCATCCTGAAAATGAATCCTTAAAATAAAAATTACCATTTATCATAAAGTGACAACCAACAAGGGTGGTGAAGACCTGAAGTTACATCTAGCAACGTGATTTTCATACACAACAAAAATGTCCTGTGGCACTGTATAAAGATTAAGACATCTCCAAAATACATGTCCGTAAACCAGTGGGACTGGAGTTGCCACAATCAACCAACATTGACATCATGTATGCTGTGTTTAATGACAGATTCAAACTCATGGATTGATCGAGGATGGTGCAGACACAAGTCAATTCTTTGCAAGCACCTGACATCAGATCACATCAATAGGACCTGCTGCTACACATGACTAGACAATCATATGTGATGGCAAGTTGCAGACATTTGTTAGACTTGAGTAGGAATAATAACCTGCCTTGCAATGTATATCCATGATTGGAATTGTCCTCCCACCTCGCTCCATCCAAGGATGCGTGGGCTGCCCAAGTCTCACTCAAAAACAGATTTCCTTTACACCTTATTTTATCAATGGCTAACTCTGTACAGCATGAATTACCCAAGTGGTTGAGCGAGATTGCAACCCTCTTTTAAATGAGTTTTCCACATATGCTGTTAAAGATTCCTGTGCTTTTTGCAAAGACCATACAAGTCCGACACATCAACAGCACCTTGTGGTCACTCTTCAGAAATTTTGCAAACGTATGACTCGAGGAAGCCATTGATATTTGTACTATGCCATTCTATAATGATAAATTTGCTGAGCCACCAGTGTTTGAATCTTCACTGAAGTCAGTAACTTAGCAATTTGTGTTATGGAGTTCAGTTTTAATAACATCACGTCTGTCCAAATGAATAGTGTTGTTATGAAATCCCCTCCAGGCGCTGCTTTTGCTAACATTTTACCATAAGAGGTGGGTCTTTGTCTTTGATTGAAGGACTGTTAACATTTTTACATGATACATAGATCATGCATTTATGATATTTGAACCCACTGATGCTAATAAATTCCTCACACAGCTTAGTAAACTTTCTCTTCAAGCCTTTATCGCTTTGATTCAGTTTTCAGTCTCATACTGAGGTCCAGCAGCTAGTATATTTTTCATAGTTAAAAATTATTTGAAGTGCCTCAGGCAGTCTCTTTATGTTCAAAGTGCTGTACAAGTGCAAACTTGTTATTGGACGTGACATAAAATTAGATTTAAGAAGAGACACTCGGGTAAAGATGGAGATGTTATGATGGGATGAAAGCAAAACAGTGGAGTTCTGATGAAAAATCCGAAACTTTAACTTGCCATCCACAATTGCTGCCTGGTTTCCTGGGATAGTGCTTGATTGAGCTTGTCTGGTTGTAAATTCCTTTTACAGTGTTTGATTGCTTTAGCCTGTGGGTTGAGTGAGTGAGTCAAATGACAGACTCCTGATTTCCCAAGGGAGTAAAATTCTCAAGAATTCTCAAGAAACATGTTGACCCTTTGGAGGAAGGGTCACTGGACCCAAAACATTAACTCTGTTTTCTCCTTCACAGATGCTGCCAGACCTGCTGAGCTTTTCCAGCGACTTTGCTTTTGTTGTTGCTGCTGACTCTACCTGTGTTTATGGGTACCCTTAGCTGTGATTGTGCACGGATCGAAAGTTATTGAAACTTCTAAGATGTTTTAAACAGTTTGAATACAGAACCATAACTGTATTACTCAGATAATATTTACAGAAACTATAATTGAACTTTTACATTGTTTTTTTTCAGTATTTTAGATTTCACCATATCTGCAATATGTTGAAACTGAAATAACTGCACAGAGGCTGGTATCCCATCACCATTTATTTGTGTGCACTAAACTAGCTGTGCTCAGCCAAGTCTGAGTGAGGACCCTCTAAGCCCCCTGGTTATATTGGTCAGCCAGTGCTTCCTGATTTGGCCCAGGTTAACAAAGCTAATCAAGCATCTCATAGTCAGCAAGATCCACCTGCTTCCAATCACTGCAGAAATAAAGAATTCTATTGATGGCTGTAAAACATGACGGCAGTTCAGAGTCCACATCCTAAAAGGAACTAAATCTCTGTTCGAACATAAAGACCGAAGACAACAGCATATTTATTTTTTTTAATAAACAAGAGCAAAGCAAACCTAGTAAGTGCAAAAGGTAGGGAACTTTGCCCCCTGTACATATTGATGCCAGGTTTAAATTATGACTTTCCAAACTTGGATGAAAAAGGTAGAAGCTGTAGAAAATTACAGCACAGAAGAAGACCATTCAGACCATCATGTCTACACCAGCCGAATAAAATAACAACCCATTCTTATCCCTCTTTCGAGCACTTGCTCTGTAGCTTTGCAGGCTAACAGTTTCAGTGATAGATTTAAATCCATTTTAATTGAATTGAAGGCTTTCACCCTCACCACCAAATTCAACACTAAATCTGAGGCTGCCACAACCCTCTGGGTGAAATAATTTTTGCTCATGTCCTTTCTACGCATCTCATCAATCACCCTAAATCTGGCAACTGACCTTTCCACAAGGGAAAACATCTTCCCTATCGACTCTATCCAAACTCTTCAATATCTCGTAGATTTCAATGAAGGGTCACTCATCAGCCTTCTCTGTTTGAAGGAAAACAGCCCTAACCTATGCATTTCTCACTCTTACCTGCAATTTTCAAACTTTTGAGTCAAAGAGTCATAGAAGCATGCAGCATCAGAACAGGCCGTTCAGCCCAACTTGTCCATAATTGATCAGGTTTCCTAAACTGAACTAGTCCTTTTAACCACGTTTGGCCCATATCCCTCCAACAGTTCCTATCCATGTAATTGTCTTTTGAATAATGCAATTGTACCAGCCTCTACCACTTTCTCTGGCAGTTCATTCCATGTGCACACCACCCTCTTGTGTGAAAAAGTTGCCCCTCAGCACCCTTTAAAATTTTTGCCCTCTCACCTTAAACTTTTGCCCTCTCGTTTTGGACTCCACTACCTTGAGTAAAAGATCATTCTATTCATCCTATCCATGAGCCTCATGATTCTATAAACCTCTGTAAGGTCGCCCCCCCCCCCCTTCAACCTCCTATGCTCCAGGGAAAAAGTCCCAGCCTATCCAGCCTCTCTTTGTAACTCAAACTGCCCAGACAAAGAAGCTTTGTTGTACATCATTCTTGCACCCTGTTCAGTTTAATAACATTCTTCCTACAGCAGGGCAACCAAAATTGTACCCAGAACACAAAATGTGGCCATACCAGTATCTCATACAGCAGTTTCATGGTGGCCCAATTCCTGCACTCAACGGTCTGACCAATAAAGGCGAGCACACCAAACTTCTTCATTGCCCGATCTACTTGTGAGACCATGTTCAAGAAACTATGTACTTGCATCCCTAGATCTCTCTGTGTGACAACTCTCCCAGGGCCCTATCATTAAATGTGTAAATCCTGCACTGATTTGTCTGACCAAATTGCAACACCTCACATTTATTAATATTAAACTTCATCTGCCACTCCTCGGCCCAGTGGCCTACTTGATCAAGATCCCATTGTACTCCCAGATAGCGTTCTTCACTTTCCACTATCCCAACAATTTTGGTGTCATCCACAAACTTACTAACCATGCCCCCTTTATTTTCATTCAAATCATTTACATAACTGATGAACAACGGTGAAGCCAGCACTTTGATCCGTGTAGCACATGACTGGTCACGGGTCTCCTTCTACCACCACCCTCTTTTTCCTTTCTTCGGTCCAATTTTGTATCCAATTGGCTGGATCGCCCCAGATCCCATGTGATTCTAACCTTACTTATCAGTCTATCATGCAGAAACTTACCTAACCATGTAGACAACGACTAATGCTTTGCCTTGGTCTATCTTCTTGGTTACCACTTCAAAAAACTTAATCAAATTTGTGGGAGATCTGGCAACATTATTGTGAGTAATAGGTCATAAACAATAATGTACATTTATTGTAAAAAATAAAGAAACTGCAGTGCAACATAAAGAAGATACAATTAAATATGGAGGCCTTGGTGCAAATCCCATCAGATTCACTAATGCCCTTTCAGGAAGTAAACTGCTTTCCTTAAATATTAATTATATTTATTATAGAGCTGGACACTGATCCAATGGGTTAAACAATAGAGCAGATTTCCAATCTTTATCTCCCTTTGTCTCAACATTCAACTGTGGGACATACACTGGCTAGAAGGCATTTACTTCCCATGCCCATTTGGTCTTTAGAAGGTGCTGGTAAGCTGCAGCCCATGAGCTGTAAGTTGATCCACAATAGCCTTAGGGAAGGAATTCCAGCATTATGATCCAGTGATAGTGAAGGAATGTCAATATATTTCCAAGTCAGGATGATGTGTGACCCAGAGGGGAATTTGCATGTGGTAGTGTTCCCAAGTATCTGCTGCCCTTGTCTTTCTGAATGGAAATGGTCACGGGCTTGTAAAGAGTTGTCTAAGGATCTTTTGTAAATTTCTGGATTGCAATCTCTAGGTAGCAACTAGGCTACAATTAAGGATCAGGAGATGCAGGAAGTGGATATTTATGGATGAGCTACCAGTCAGGTGGTCTGAATAGTGTCAAGCTTCTTGAGTGTTGTTGGAGCTGCACCCATCCAGGCAAGTGAGGAGTATTCCATCACACTCCTGACTTGTACCTTATAGATGGTGGAGTAACTTTGGGGAATCAGGAGGTAAGTGGCTTGAGATAGTATTGGTAGTGTTTGACATACTCTTATAGCCACTGTGTTTATATGGTGAGTCCAGTGAGTTCTGCCCAATGGTAACCACCAAAACGTTGATAATGGGGGATTCAATGATTCTGATGAAATTGAATGTCAAGGGATGGTGGTTAGATTGTCTATTATTGAAGATAATCATTGCCTAGCAGTTGTGTGTCATGAATATTATTTGTCAGCCCAAGCCTGGGTATTGTCCGGATTTTGTTCCATTTGAACGTGGACTGCAGCAATACCTGAATATTTGTTTCTGAACATTGTGCAGTCATCAATGATATTGTCTGTAAAGTATGATTCAGTGAATATAACTAGGGTAGGCTGTTGCTTGATCAGTCTGTGAGGCAGCTTTCCTAATTTTGGAATGAGATCCCAGATGTTACTAAGGCAGACTTTGCAGGGTTGAGAGCATGGTGTTTATCATTGACATTCCCAGGGCTCTACTTGATGGTAGGTGGTTTGTCAAGTTTCACTTTTCTTTTTTCCTTCCGAACAATTGATGTAATTGATTGATATGCTAGGCTATTTCAGAGGCAGTAAAAACTCAAATACACTGTATTTGGAGCTACATATAGACGAGGCCAGACCAGTTAAAGAAAGCAGTTTACTTCCTTAAAGGGCATCAGTGAATCTGATGGGCATGTATAGCAATTGACAGTGGTTTCATGGTCATCATTAGATTTTTACTGAATCCAAATTCCACCGCCTACCGCGATGGGATTTGCACCAAGGCCTCCAGGAACAATAGTCTAGGTTACAAGCCCAGTGACAATACTATTGGCACCCCAGCTCAACTCCAACTCCAATTTAACTAGTCTTTAAGTGCAGTTTATACCGGCCAATGAGAAGGTTCCTGTCGTAAATATTCATTGTCTCTCGCCCTTAGGTCCCTTTTAAATCTTTTCCCTCTCACCTTAAAGCTACGCCCTCTAATTTTGGACTCCCCTATCCTGGGAAAAAGCCCTTGTCTATTCGCCCTGACTATGCCCCTCATTTGAGATTTATTATTTAAATTAGATGCTTTACTTGAAAATACAAACTTACTTCTTTTCAATTTACTTTCTGAGATCACGAGCCTGTGATACAGCAGACTTACACTGTCATATTAGGTTGCTTTTGATTTTAGCAGCAAGGCCCCAAATGCACTGATCCTCCAGATCGCACCATTTCATCGTGATTTTCCTTTACACTAACAGGTATAATCCGTGTCAGCTAAGAGCCTGTAGGCAATTGGAAGCATTTGGTGATCTCCCTGCAAAGATTCACAAGATTAAAGAATTTCAGCTGTACAGAAGACATGAGAAGAAATCTGTTGCACCAACTGTGATTAGCTTTACTGCCAGCGCAAATAAATATGCTACTAAACATAAGGGGCTAGACGACGATTGTGTGAAAGTAAATCCCACAAAGATTCACCAAATTTATTCTTTGGATGGAGGGATTGTCCACCGAAGAAAAGTTAAACAGACTGGGCCTACATCTCTGGAGTTCGGAAGAGTCAGTTTGATCTCATTGATAAACGCAAAACTCTTCCAGGCCTTGACAGGGTGGATCCAAGAAGGCTGTATTAGCTGGCTGGGCTGTAGGCCTACAATCAAGGAAAGCCCGCTCAGTGTACGGGCCAAGCCTTTTAAGAGTAATTTCTTCATTCAGAAGGTGATGAATCTTCGAAATTCTCTGGCTCACTGGGTCATGGAGCATGCTGAAGATTGATATTGATAGAATTCTACATTTATAAAAGCATCAAGGGAATCAGGGATTGTGTAAGAAAATGGTGTTATAGAATTCCTATAGCATGGAAGCAGGCCATTCAGCCCACTGAATCCACACCAACCTTCTGAAGAGCATCCTACCCAGAGCCACCTCACTGCCCTTTTCCTACATTTCCCATTGCCAATCAACCTAATTTACTTATCTTTGGATCATGGGAGGAAACCAGAGCACCTGGCAGAAACTCTTGCAGACACAAGGAGAACATGTAAACTCCACACGGACAGTCAGCTAAGGGTAGAATTGAACATGGGTGCCTAATACTGTGAGGCAGCAATGCTAACACCACACTACCCATGCTGTATTGTAGGTTAAAATCAGCCATGGTCTCATTCAATGCTGGCGCATATATGAAGGGCTGGATGACTCACCCATGCTTCTGTTTGTTGTGTCTTAATCAATAATAGGTAGGATGTGCTGATTGGGTTAATGCACGTAAGGGGAATGAAGGATCATGTGAAGCATAATTACAAGCATAGGCCAGTTGGGCTGAAAGGCCTATTTTGATATTGTAAGTTTTATACAGTTCTATGCAACTGGAAGAAAACTAATGGAGGCAAAGTCTAATTTCACTAGAAAGCAAGGCAACAAAATATTTTAATTGGAGCCAATTTAGCATGCACTGAAAAGAAAAGTCTCAAACAGGTTAATTTCTTCCCCATGTGGTTGTTAATCTCAAGCTGGGTTTCTCTTCAGTATTCTGATTCTTGCACACATTTGTCTGAGCCTGGAACCATGTGGGTCTGAAAGCTTAAAACTTTATTGTGAATAGTTCATTGGGGTTTGCTGTAGCTAGAGCACTTGATGGAACTTTTTGAAGAGGTAACCGAGAGGTTTGACGAGGGCAAGAAGTGTTGCAGTGTAATGAACTTGCAATGGACATTCAAACCAGTGTCACATAATAGACTGGTGAGGAAATCTATAGGCTATGGAATAAAAAGGACGGCATCAATGTGGAGGCAAAACTGGCTGAGAGATAGGAAACAGAGAGGAATGTTCAATGGTTATTTTTCAGACTGGAGGAAGGTTTCTAGTGGAATTCCATGGGACTTAGTATCAGAACTTCTGCTTTTCCTGTTGCATATAAATGACCAGGATCTTGGTGTTCGGGGAACAATTTCAAATTTTGCAGACAGCACAAAACTTGGAAGAATAATAAACTATAAGGAAGAGAGTGTGGAGCTTCATTATAACATAGACACATTGGTGGAGTCAGCGGGTAGGTGACAGGTGAAGTTTAACCTGGAGAGTGTGAGCTGATACACTTTGGCACAAAGTACAAAGAGAGATAGTATAAAGAAAAGGGTGCTTTTCAAAAGGATGCACTGGAGCAGGCAGATTTTTAGTATCACGTTATGTGCAAAGCAGCCATCCAGCCGCCTGAGCTAGCCTACTCCAATGGGAGGGTGTGAATGTATGGGAGCAAGTGCAGAAGAGATTCTTTAAAAAGCCTCCAAAGATAAGACGCATTAGCTTTGAGGATAGATTGAAGAAGTTAGGACTATTTCCCTTGGACAAGAGGAGATTTGGGAGATGTTTCCAAAGTCAAGAGGGATCTTGGCAGGGTAGATAGGAAGAAACATATGAGCTGATCATGAAAGAGATTGGCGGTTTAAAAATACTCTGTAAAAGAAACAGATTCAAGGTGAGAAAAATCTTTTCACACAGCGAGTTGTTAGAGTGTGGAATTCACTGCCTGAAAACATGATGGAGGCAGCATTGAAGAGGGTATTGGATGAGTATTTACAGAAACAATGCAAAGTGTTACGGGAAGAGGCAGGAGTTTAGCACTGCGTTCAGGTGCTCAGGGAGCTAGTGAGGACATGATGGACCAAATAACCTCCTTCTGCAACATAGCAATTCTATGATTCTAGGAACAGGGCCAGCTTAAGTGGTGCTGGCTACAATATCATTCTGTGTATATTTCTAATAAATACTATTTGAAGAAATAGCCTCGGACATAGAACATTACAGCACAGTACAAGCCCTTCGGCCCTCGATGTTGTGCCGACCTGTCATACCGATCTGAAGCCCATCTAACCTACACTATTCCATGTACTTCCATATGCTTATCCAGCCTCATGGACTTTAGAGGGGCAAAGGCATATTTCCCGCATCTACCTGTTCTCTGCTGGATTTGATACATTTGCAATTTGCAAAGATGTGGAAGTGACAAGGTGGAAGGATTGTTGATTTTTGCTGGAGGAACAATATAAAGAGGTTTCTGTGGCCATCAATGTAAGGAAGTTGCGTTTAAAATAATATTCAAAATATATGCTGCTCATCCTTCAGGAGCGCAACACTAATTTCAGCAAGGCTTTCCTTTGTATCCCATTCTTTGTTAGATCTGTTTTGATGAAGAGTCACTGGACTTGAAACGGTAACTCTGCTTTCTTCCCAAAGATGCTGCCACACTTGCTGATCTTCACAAACAATTTCTATTGCTGTGGCATAATTTTGGGTAATGGCAGAAGGCTTGGAGGGGCTGTGAAGAAAGGGATTTTCACCCAAAGGGTAGTGGGAGCCTGGAACTCACTGCCTGTAAAGGGTGGTAGACATAGAAGCCATCATAACATTTAAGAAGTATTTAGCCATGTATTTGCAATGCCAAAGGACCATTAGGCTATGGCTAAGTGCTAAAAAATGGGATTAAAATAGTTAAGTGGTTGTTTTTGGCTAAAGTGGACATGATGGGCGAAGAGCCTTTTTCTGTATGGTAGATCTCTATGACCTTAAAGTTCCTTCAATCTCTCCATTAACCCCAACCCTGGCTCCCTTCCTCACAAGCCTCTTGAAAATGGTATCTTCATCAAAATGCTTCTACCTTCTTCATTCACACACGAGCATGGGCTAGAGTTTCCTAATCTATCGGGATGGGGTGGGGGTTTCAGGCAGTCAGTACAAGTGAAGACAGCAGGGGATGGTGATATAAAATGCTGCTGCAGAAGTTTCCCAAGGGCAGGCAGGGAACCAGATCAATAATACAATAAGGGCCCAGTTCAGGTGGACTTTGCAGCCTTGCTGGGATTCAACTGCATTAGAGACAGCGCAGAGAAGATTTCTGAGGATGGTTCTGTCAATGAAGGACTTGACTTTATGAGGATTGACTGGAGAAGCTGTGGGGTCTTCCTTGGAGAAGAGAAAATCATCAAGCAACCTGATACTCAACATCTTGAGGGTCTCGAGAGAGGGGATAACAAGAACCTGTTCACATTTGTGATACCGTCAAGAACCTAAGGATTCTGATTTAAAGCATTTGACAAGAGAACCAGAGAAGAAATGAAACATCAAAAGATTTTTGGTGAGAGTTTCTCGTCTGGAATGCACTGCCTGAAAGAGTTTTTTAAAAATTTATTCACATGTGGGCATCACTGAGTGGGCCAGCATTTATTGCCCATCCCTAATTGCCCTTGAGAAGCCAGCGGTGAGCTGCCGCCTTGAACCACTGCAGTCCTCCTGCTATTGGTTGACCTACAATACCACTGGGGAGGAAATTACAGGATTTTAAACCATTGGCAGTGGTGGAATGACGATATATTTCCAAGTCAAGATGGTAGGAGATATGGAAGGAAGCTTGAAAGGTGTAGGCAGATCCAATTATGATTTTTGAAAGAAGACTGGATAATTATCTAAAGATAAAAAGCAGATACAGTGCTGTGGGGAATTGATGAGATAGCTGCAAGAGGTGTAATATTCTCACAGAGAGCTAGCATGGACAAAATAGGCTGAATTGCCACCTTGATGCTTTAACTATTCTTTAATTCATTATCAGTGATAGCTTTAGGCTTCCTTTCCTCAACAGCATTGGAGCATTAATTAGTGATAGTTTTATTTTGTGATAGTGATAGAGTTTGAATCAGGATTTTGCTTCACTCAAATTTGTTCCTTACGTCTTAATAGAGGAATGGTAGAACATAGAACAATGCAGCGCAGAACAGACCCTTCGGCCCTCGATGTTGAGCCGACCTGTGAACTAATCTAAGCCCCTCCCCCATACTATGCCATCATTATCCATATGCTTATCCAAGGACTGTTTAAATGCCGCCAATGTGGCTGAGTTAACTACATTGGCAGGCAGGGTGTTCCACGCCCTTACCACTCTCTGAGTAAAGAACCTGCCTCTGACATCTGTCTTAAATCTATCACCCCTCAATTTGTAGCTATGCCCCCTCGTACAAGCTGAAGTCATCATCCTCGGAAAAAGACTCTCACTGTCCACCCTATCTAATCCACTGATCTAGTGATGTCTTTTAATTGAATGGAATTTGACTTAAATGCATAATTTACTTTGTTGTGTAAGTGAAAGAAAGAAAAAAATAAGGTATCTCAGCTCCATTAGAGTTAATTAATGGTATTTTTCAAATTATAGATGAAGGTAATAAAATCTGTAATAGAATTTAAACTGCTGTGTGATTTCTGCGCATTTGTATTGAAAACTAATAATATTTATTTAACAGCGTGTTCATGCATTGACCTCCATTCCTAACCTTATCTACTGGTATTCATTTATACAATCAACTTCTTGTTGCCATTTTGAGACCATAAATGTCAGGCCATTCAATTATACTGTACTGCACCTCCGTTTGCCTCCCTCAATTCTCTTAACTCACCTTCAGCTCTGAAAAAAGATTGTTCTCAGCTCTCTCTCTGCCCGCATTGCATTGTCAGATTGCTACTTCAGCAACGTGTTAGTTTTTAAAAAGTCATTCTGGCTCCCTTCAGCTGCATTGCTTATAAAGGGGTTGTCAAAAATGTACTCTCAAAACATGATGGACGTTTGCAATATCACATTTCTTGTCCATCTCTAAATAACTAGAGACAGAGGACCATGGGCCACCTTATAAGGGCATTATGAGGCATAGAGTCACAGGAATGTTAGGCCAAACTTTCCTTTCCTTAGAACCACTGGTGCATCAATTGTATTCCATGGCAATCCAGCAGTTTTGACTTTTTTTTAAGCTTTTTTTTGACTGATGTTTAAAATTACCCAATTTATTGTATTTATCTTTGAAAATTGTATCAATTAATTTTCTTATGAACACAGGAACATTTTCTGTGTTGCACCATTCAACACAATCATGGTCGATCTGTTTGTGGCCTCTTAACTCACATCCACCAACAACTCATAACCTTTCTTTTTAATATCATTTGAACCAATTTTGTGAGAAATTGCCTTTTTACCAGAAGACTGATTTGGCCATGCCTTTTTTGTTAGGTGAAGTATTATGAAGATGAATGGTATGATTAAATCAAAGGCATTGGGTTATAATGGGCACATTTTCAAATCAGAGTGGTTTCTTTCGGCAACAAATGCTGCCTAGCCAGTGACACCCTCATCCTGTGAACGAATAAAAGGGAGAAAAAAGGAATCACAAACATTGTTCTGGGTAAGGGTTGCTCGATGCAAAACATTAACTCTGATTTCTCTCCACGCATGCTGCCTGATCTGCTGAGCTTTTCCAGCAATCTCTATTTTTGACTTTTTCGCAGGAAGGTCTGAGGAAATCTGGCACTGTAAGCCATGCATTTTGGGTCAATTTAAGCTTTAATGTGTGTAGCAAAATTTTTTAATCAGTAAGAGTAATACAAGCGAAATAGAATTGGGGTACAAGATAGCTATAACAAATTTTAATTGCAGTATAAGCCTCAAGGGCCTGAATGGCTTATTTCTGTTCCTTTTTTTCTCCTGTTCTGATGAATAAATACTTTCTGTTTGTAGATCTGGTAGATACCATGAGTGTCCTTGGCTCAGGAGGAGAAAGTTGACCTGGCTGACTTCTGAAGGCTCATACCAGACTGGAAAAGTTAACTCTGTGTTTCTGTGTTTCTTTCTTTCTCTCTCTCTCTCTCTCTCTCCACAGCTCCTGCCAGACCTACTGAGTTTCTCCAATATTTATTTCTGATTTCCAGCATCTGTTGCTTTCAGTTGACTACCTTCTTATTGTGTTATCCAACAAGTGAAAGTATGTGTGCAACAAGTATTGAGAATAGAGAAACATGTGTTGACGAGGTGTTAATTCTCTTAAAAATGTTGCATTTCCTTGTAATACTGGTGAAAATCTTCCATTGGAACATTTGCTCTTGAAAAGTTAATTACTCTATCCCTGTCCCAAAGTTTCTCAAGACCTCAATTGCCAACTAAAGTTATCGTATGTAACCTTTGACTTCCTTGTTAGTCAAGAACTGACAACATGTACCTTTAAAGCATTAAATTAACTTGCATCCACCATTCTTTCTGGGAAGCAGAATTTAAAGGAATTTCAATTCTTCTCATCATGGTCTTAAATGGAAGACCATTGATTTTTAAAGTCTGTTATAAACAAATGACACCCACACAGGAATTTTTAATAGTGCACTTGCTGAATGTATGTTTTCCATGCATACATAAGAGCACATGGTGAGTGTGCTTTCCTAAGTCATCAGGTCCTGGTGTGTGATTTGAACCAGGAGCTCTGACCCTGGTTGTCCCCTTGCCCACCTCCATTTTAAGGTTACTTTTCATTCAAAGAACTAAATTTCCCTATTCCCAAAAACATTGCACTCATGAGGAACAGAAGGGTATGGACCAATGGCAGATAGAAGGGTTTAGCTTAACTTGGCATCATTTTTGGTACAACATAGTGGGCCAAAGAGCCCATTCATGCGCCGTATTCTTCTATGTTCTAAAATAGGATAATGTGGCCAGTCTCATGAAGCATTCATTGCCCTGATTCCTTCAATAACTGAACCGGTCTTGTGGGAGGTAAATCACTGTCTCTGTTTTGTTCCAGACCAACGGAAATGGGTGCTTCTTTGGGCATGGCTAACCCTATGTCTATCTCCCTATGTATTTTCCAAATTATTTGCAAAGGCTTAAATGCTGAGTTTAGATTTTATGAACTTTGGGCTCGGAGTTTCAAATGCCTGATCACCTTGGTATCGTGCCCTCTCAGTCATGTTCCGATGTCCAGGGAAATTGCTCAGTGAACAGCTACATCAGGCTCCAGTTTCATGGCAGTAAATGGCTGCTGACCACAATAAGTAACTGCAATGCTCCTTTGCACTGTTACATTCTTTCTTCATTACAGCCCGGCACTGAAGTTAAGTTAAACTCATTGGGTAGTACTTTCTGCTTGATGGAATATGCATTATCTCTAGATTTTTCAATCCCATTATAAAGAATACTCTTCACATCCATGACATTGACTGAAAAACAGAAACCAGTCTTTTTAAAAGCAATCCAGTCTGTTCCCCTGCACAACTCTTCCCATATCACTACAAGTTTTCTCCTTGTCACTCACTTCTGCCTCACTCCAGTTGATCTGTTGGTGAAACCTGGAATTGATAAATTCCAGATTCGAAAGTGGATTTGTGCTTATTTTCCCCACTCGCCACAATGACAGCTTATTTCCTATCAAGCCACAAGCTTGTCTCACTCACTCATTACCTGGGTTCTCATTTATCTATGCTGTTGCCTGAGCCTTTAACACCTTAAAATTGAAACGGTCATACTAGTGTTTAAATCCCTTCATTTGTCCATCAACACCAAACTCCAACCAAATGAAGAAAAGTGTCCCAATATATACGTAAACTCCTTCAACCATCCTCCCAAACGCTCCACAGCTCTGACTCTAGTCTCTTGCATAATTCCTTTCCTTTCAACCCATCACAGGTGGCCAGATCTGCTGTCGCCCACAATCCCAAACTCCCTCTGTAAATCTCTAGCTTTATTTTTCTCCTTAAGGTTGCCCTACAAACCCAACTCATTGACTGAGCGTTTTGTTTCCATTCTTCCTAACTCTTTGCATGGCTCAGAATTCCTTTTTAAAAGAATTATACTCTATACAAAGTACATTGGAGTCTTGTTTTCCTTCATGTTGCACCAATGCAAGTTGTTGTTGTCTGTATCATCCCTATCAATAAACAAGCAGTGGCTCATTTACTGGAGTAGATGTGGAAAGGTTGTTTCCTCTTGCTGCAGAGTCTAGGATCTCTGATTAAGCGGGTTGCCCATTAAAGTCATAGATGGGGAGGAATTTTTTCTCCTTCCAAGGGCTGTGACTTTGTAGAATTCTCTACCACCAAGGCTTGCGGAGACTGTGCTGTCAAATATATTCACGGCTAGGAGAGACAGATGTCTAATCAGTAAGGGAAGCGAGGGCTTTAGGAACGGCAGGCAAGTGGAGCCATGATCTTATTGAATGACACAGCAGACTCGATGGGCTGAATGGCCTACTTTTGCTCCTAAGTCTTATGTTTAGCATTGACGCAAACAGAAACAGATTAGACATTTCTAAACTAAACAGTCGAGAGGCTAAGAATTCTGTGGCACGTAAACCATTTCCTAACTCCCCAACGCCAGTCCACAATCTATCGGGAACAAGTCAGGATTCTGATGAGATACCTACCATGTGTTTAGATGGCTGAAGCTCCAACAATGCTCAAACATCTCCACATCATGCAAGCCAAAGTCAGACACTTTATGGCACATGTGAATGTCCATGCAAACAGGCAACCTTGAAAATTAGGAACTGAAGTAGACCATTCAGTCCCTTGTGCCTGCTGCACCATTCAATAGGATGTTGGCTGATCTGATTGCAACCTCAAATCCATGCTCCTGCAATAACATTTCACCTCCTTGCTTCATAAGAATTTATCCACCTTCGCCCTAAAGATACTCAAAGACTCTGCTTCCCCCCAATTTTCAGCAAAAGAGTTCCAAAGCCAACGTCTTTTCTCAAGGGCAGGGGAGTTAAAAACTAAAGGACATAATTTTTAAGGGGAGAGTATAAAGACTTAAAAGGGACCAGAGGGCGAACTTCTTCACACACAGGCTGATTCCTATGTGGAATGAACTGCCAGTGGAAGTGGTAGACACAGGTACAGTTACAACATTTAAAAGACATTTGCATAGGTACATGAATAGGAAAGGTTTAGAGGGGTATGGGCCAAATGCAGGGAAGTGGGACGAGCTTAGTTTGGAAAACTTAGTTGGCATGGACATGTTAGATCAAAGGGTCTGTTTCTGTGCTAGAAATTAGGAACAATTACTAACTCAACAATTTATGGTTTTCCTGTGATGCCTTCATTTTGTGCTGGACCTGATCCTGGACTTCAATTTATCGTCCAAAAAGACTTTACAAACTATCAGCCAAAAAAATGCCAGTAAAAAGGACTTCCTCCCCTCTGCACCAGATTCCTAAATTGCCTCCAATTTCCTGAATTAGATATTCACTTGGGCTGTGTCTCACTCTGGATGTGATGTCTCCTACCACAGGAGTGGCTCTGACCTGTTTTTGTCACAGTGATAGTCTAATTGGGAGGATGTTCCTGATGGTGGGTGTGCCCAGAGCCAGGGATCACAGTATGGAGATTCAGGATAGACCATTAGGATGGAGATGAGGAGATATTTCTTCACATAAAGAGTGGTGATTCTGTGGAATTCATTACCACAAGAAATTGTAGATGCCAAAAACATTGAAGGTATTCAAGAGGTGACTAGATATAGCACATGGGTGAATGGGATCAAAAGGTTATAGGGAGAAAGCAGGATTAGGCTACTGAGTTGGACGATCAGATATGATCATGAAAAATAGTGGAGCAGGCTTAAAGGGCCGAATGGCCTCCTCCTACTCTTATCTTTCATGTTTCCATGTCATTCAATTTTAATCTATAGTCAGCATTAAGAGGTTGTGGAGTTGTAAGAATTTGATGATCGCAATGCCATCATGCATCAATTGTTAGACTTTACTTTTGGAAATCAGCTCAAGCACCATCTTAATGCTACATTTTGGGTTTAAAAAATGCATTTCTTTGAACTGGCTTCATCCGTGACTATTTTATATGCACAGCCTTGGCTTTAGTCTCCTGTGGAAAATAACACAAAAATTTAGTTTGCAATGTATTTGACAAAAAAATGTTTTGCGGCAGAGCGAAATGTATTGCAGTGGGACCCGGTATGTGTTGACTGAAGAGAATTAAACGAGTGATAGTACTGGGGAACTAGCTGGTTAAGGAGGCAGATGCTGTTGAACAAAGTTCCCCCAGTGACCCAATCTAGTTTCAGATAACAGCAGTGCACGGAATATTTATTTCCCAACATATAACAAAGAAAGCATTGGAATACGCTGAGGAACGTTAGACCACCGTCATTTACTTCAAACAGGGCATTGGATTTGATCTGCAGGCAGCACACAATGGGAGCTCCTTGCTCTTTGTTATATTTCAAGAAGAGGATCAGACAAATTCAATGATTTGAAGTGAAACCCAACAGGGACACATCCTTTCTGTAATGCTGTTTATGACAACCGTCTAATCCAGCATTAACATCCAGCTAAATAAGTAACAGTAATGGGTGGAGATAGAAGCCTTTCATCCTATTAGTGCTGCATCGTACTGAGGCCATAACTACAGAGAGATGGGATGTATGTACGTGAACAAGGCCATGCGGCCCTCCTGTTCTGTGCTGACATTAAGTCTATAAATCCAACTCCAGCAGCGCTCCCTGGTATGCAGCACTTGAAGATGAAGGTTTTGTCTGTCCTGAATTGCCTGGACAAATTAAATTTCCTTTACAAAAGACAGCTCCAGGGGACTTTGGCAATGGAAACACAGAGCGACATCTGTGCAATTAGCGGGGATGCTAAAGATGAAAGGAAGTTCATCTCTCCAACAAAAGGCTCAAAGGTAGAGATTTTCAACAGCAAGGGGCAAAGAAACATCTCGAAAGAAAAAACCACAGGAGAATTAAGCTCTGAGTAACTCCATGGCAAAATGATGCAGACTATTTCCACCTTCTCTCCAGGGTCTGGTGCTTGCCAGACACCACCCTCAAATGGTAATGTGAACCCATTTTAATGCTGAATGTGATTCCATCATCCCAGTGTTGTGGGTGAGGGTAGGGTTTGGGGGTACTGTTGCTGAGAGGGTTGTTGGGTGGGGTTTGGGTGTCATGTGCGGGGTCAGGGAGGGATTTTGCTGAGAGGTTTATTGAAGATGGTCGGAGGGGAATGCTTAAATTTGGAATACAAAGATGCAGCGGCTGGTGTGATGCAGAGTTGAGGTTAAAATCAGATCAACCTGATTTTATTGAATGATAGAATAGACTCAAAGGGCTGAGTGGCTTATTTTTGTTCCTTGCTTATATGTTCATTGTGCTCATATGATAGCATTGAAACTATTCATCTTCCAGTAAGACTGGAGCTCAGGATGCTCATGATGTTTTGTTCAGCTAAGTCCACAATACATTATATACTGTAGTCTCAGAGAACAAGCTGAGAGTCAGAGAGTCATAGAGCTATGGAGCATGGAAACTGACCCTTTGGCCCAACTCGTCCAAGCTGACTAGATATCTTACTTTAATCTAGTCCCATTTGCCAGCATTTGGGCCACATCCTTTTAAACCCTTCCTATTCATGGTCCCCTCCAGATGCCTTTTAAATGACAGCTCATTCCATACTCGCACCATCCTCTGTGTGAAATCGCCTGTAGGTCCCTTTTAAACCTTTCCCCTCTGTCCTTAAAACTAGGGCATCTAGTTTTGGGCTCCATTACTCTGGGATAAATTGGCTAATCATCTTATCCATGCCTCTCATTATTTTATAAACCTCTTATAAAAGGTCACCTCTCAACCTCCAGTTCCAGGGAAAATAGTTCCAGCCTATTGAACCTCTCTCTATAGCTCAACCCTAATCCTAACCCTAACCCTAACGATCAAACTCTCCAACCCCAGCAACATCCTGTGAATCCTTTCTTTTTCACGTTTAACAGCAGCTTTCCTATAGCATGGAGACTAGAATTAAATACAGTATCCTGATAGTGGCCTAACTAATGCCAGTTAGAACGTAGGGGGCATTGTTAAGCAGAGGTGGCTCAGAAGTGCCACCGCCACTGGCTACATGTCTACCAAGGACCATGTGCCAGTTATCATGGGGTCAATCTCAAGGCACCAAAATGAAAACAATCAGTTCTGCTCTCTCTCCGCAGATGCTGCCAGACCTGCTGAGTTTCTCCAACAACTTTTGCTTTTGCACCGAAATGGAGGCTGGTTCCAGCAAGTTGAAACACACAAGATTCTTGGGGACTTGAGCGGGTAGATGTGGAAAGGTTACTTCCAACCGTGGGACAATCAAAAACCAAAAGGGCACCATCTCAGAATGAGGGGTGGCACGTTTAAGACAGACACAGGAATTTCTTCTCGGAGAGGTTTGTGAATCTGTGAAATTCTTTATCACACAGTGGGATGTTGAGGCTGGGTCATTATGTATATTCAAAGCAGAGACAGACAAATGTTTAATCAGTGAAGGGATCGAGAATTGTGGGGATAAGACAGGAAGGTGGAGTGGAGGATTATCAGGTCCACCGTGATCTCATTGAATGACAGAGCTGCCTCAATAGGCTGAATAGCCTACTTCTCCTCTGTCTCATGGTTTTAGGGTAAAGTGGCCCCATTATCCATCACTGCTACTGCCTTCTCAGAACTTGCTCCCCCAACATTTCACCCATAACCCCAATGTGGGTGGTGATCTATTGCTTGGGGTCTCCTGCTCTGCAGCCATGATGGAAGACAAAATAGGCAGTGTGAGATGGCTATTTCTGTCCCACTTGAATGCGACTCTCTGTTTTAGGCTGGACACTTCCGCCATCCATCGGTTATAGCAGTAGGAAGTGGGTTGTGCAGAATTAGATCAGAGGTTCAGCACATGGCCTGCTAAACTAGGGCTAAGACAAAGCTAGTCAAATAGCAGGGCAAGTCAGAGGAGGAAGTGCAGAATCATAACCCCAATGGAGCTGCCAGTAATTCAATTCCACTGGGTGTTACTCTGCCAGCTCCAAAAAAAATGCCAAGCTGGACTGTGTCAAGTCTCCCATAAATCGTTATCCAGTCTCTCATTCCCTTCTTTAGCAGCAAACCAAAAAATAATAACCTACCTTAAACCCCAGAACTGACTGCAATTCTTCCTGCTTAGCGATGTCTGGTCTAAAAGCCCAGAGTGACTGACTGGGTCAGGATTCTGGGCCAAACCCAAGGTTCCTGCCGTGGGTGTCTTAAATCCCAAGAATCTCTGAAGGTGGCAGGGCGGGCTGGTAAAGAAGGCATATGGGACCCTTGCCTTAATCAATCACAGTATTGATTAGAAGAGCGAAAAGAGGTCATGTTGGAGCTTTAGAGGACTTTGGCTGGCCACAGCTGCAGTACTGTGCGCATTTCTGGGCCCCTACATTTATTTAACCCATCTGGTTCACTAATGTCCTTGGGGGAAAGATACTGCCATCCTTACCCGGTCTGCCCTACATGACTCCAGGCCTACAGCAATGTGGTTGACTCTCAACTGCCCTCTGAGCAGTTATGGATGGGCAATAAATGCTGCCTAGGCAGCAATGACCTCATTCCCATGAATGAATAAAGAAAAACAAAAGGGACTGGTGTGATTGCACTGGGGGGAATGCAGAGGAGATTCACCAGGACATGGTTTAGTATGGAGCATTTCAGCTCTGAAGAGAGGTTGGATGAACTCAGCTTATTTACTTTGGACCAGAGAAGAATGAGGGGACGCCTGTATAAAATTATGAAAGGCATGGACAGGGTAGATAAGAAGCAGGTTTAAAAAGCAGTGACAAAGAAGGCATGCTATTAATTTAGGAAACAGGAGGTTTAGAGGGTATTTGAGGAAAATGGTTTTCTCCTGGAGGGTGGTGAGACCCTAGAGTGCACTGCCTGGGAAGGTAAGTTGAGGCAGGAAACCTTATAATCTTTAAAAAGAACTTGGACAAGGATTTCAATCAAAAGGACCTATTCTTTCATGGAAACTGGCCCTTCAACCCAACAAGTCCACACTGACCCTCAGACCCCTAGACCCATCCCCCAATCTACACATCCCTGAACACTACAGGCAATTTAGCCAATCCACCTAGCCTGTACACCTTTGGACTGTGGGAGGAAACCCACACAGACACAGGGAGAACGTGTAAACTCCACACAGACAGATAGTCACCCAAGGGTGGAATCAAATCCAGGCCCCTGGCACCGTGAGGCAGCAGTGCTAACTATTGAGTACCATGCAACTTGTAGAATTCTGTGAATCATTCATAGATTCTATGAATCCCTAATGTTTACTGCAACATTCCTGCTGTTCTGGATGCTCTTGGAATGTGGGGGACATGTAACATCATCCATGCCTCCTGCCTTCTTGGTTCAACATCCAGGAGCTGGTGCTGGCCAAGCTTAAAGCGGAATTCTTCTAAACCTTCTTGGGATACCAACTTGAAATGGTGCTTTGCCTTTTGGAGTTTTCAGTTTCATGTCCTTGTTTAATGCTGAATAAAAGGTAATAGTGAACTTACCAGCAACCACCTCTTCTGGTGGCGTTAGGAGAAAGGATATGGTAGGGAATTGAGAAGACAGTATTTTGGAGCTCAGCAATAAGAAGCATGCCCTGTTTTTCGTGCATGTTGTAACGATTGTTGGCGCAACATCGAGGGCCGAAGGGCCTGTTCTGCGCTGTATTGTTCTATGATAGTGATCACACAGAAGTTCTGTACAAAATGTCCCCCACATTGTGATTGCAAGTCATATCAATAACTGACTGTGAGAGCGCTCAAATAACTCACCTTGAAATCTACCATTTAGGAAGGATGGTAGACACGATGTGGAGGTGCCGGTGTTGGACTGGCTGGAGTGGACACGGTCAGAAGTCACATGGCACCACATTGTAATCCAACAGGTTTATTTGAAATCAGATGAAGGGGCAGAATGCAGCATGAGGCTCATTTTTACCCGATGAAGAGACATCGTTTTGAAAAGCTTATAATTTCAAAATAGTCCAACGGGTTTATGACCTGGTGTCATGTGACTTCCGATTTAGGGAAAACATACAGCTCCCAAATCTCTTGAAAGCTCAACAATACTTTTTGGGTGCCAGACTTCTAGGAACAGGAGTAAGCTATTCAGGCTATCGAACGCTGCAGAGGTTTCTTTCCACTGGTATAACACCAAACAAATCTTTGATTCTGGGAGTGGAGTGATTTATTTACTCATTCTGCCCCAACAATACTAGCAATATCTACAATGGCACCTCAGTTTGTGTAAACATCTGTATGTTGATAGGTCTGTGCTTAAGAAGAGAATGTTGATTGGTTGGCAAGTGAACTTTAATTGGTAGAGGTGTGCAAATGGATAATGTACCCTTTAATGATGATTGACAATTAGCTGCCATGAACTCTGATTTATCAGGCTGGAGAAATATAACAGAAAACATCTGTCACCTATTTTGTTGAGTTGAAATATTTGCAATGTGCGTTCACGATCTTCCTGTCTACTAAAAACAGGCCCTGTGTGTATATTAATGTACATGGCTTCCAGTACATGCAGATGCACCACACAGTGAGTCTGACAGACAATTGTAAAAATAGCTGTCAGCATAATTCTTCATATACTCAGGATTATTCAGAAAATGCCGTCTAGTTGCAGAATCATACCTATTATTGGATACTAAGCTGAATTTTGCAAGTTAGGGCTGGTAGGGTAAAAATCAGTAGCTTGCTTGTCGTGATCAATGGAAGTGACATTCTCCATGATGTGATCCTCTAGTCTTTGGATTGTATAATATACGGTGATAAAAAGCAAGAAATGATAATATCACAGAAACTATTATCCAACAGGATGGCTTTGTTAGACCCTACTTGTGATTCTTGATGGGTAATGGTTATCTTGATCACATTATTTTTCACTGTATATTATGCAATCCCATAAGAGGCCCTGTGGCAAACTTTCTTAATTCTGAGGAGAAGTGTCTACTCCATACATAGAACATAACAGCACAGTACAGGCCCTTCGGCCCTCGATGTTGTGCCGACCCGTCATACTGATTCTCAAGCCCATCTAACCTACACTATTCCATGTACGTCCATGTGCTCCACCTATGATTTCACATGGCTTACCTTTCCAGAGTAAAGTTCAGGCAACAGGTGAATCTAGCTGGGTGATGTTTCCCACCTACGCTATACTGCCATCAATCTAAAACGATCTTCTTATCACTAAAATGCATAATGTGCTATATGAAACACAGTACTGGACTTATGCTAGTAAAGTAGGATGTACAATTTAAAGAAAGTCAATCGTATTATACAGCATATTCCATCAGCCTGACAATTATCGGTCAATCAGCATCAATGGTTGCATTCTCCATGACAATACTTCTACCAATTAGAGCCGACTTGCTAACAAATGAGCACCCCCTCTTGTGCAATACAAAGATTTTCACCATGATATGGAATTTTTGCAAAATATCTGAGGAGTGCAAGTCAAAACGTTTTTACAAAGTATATCTTTTTTCAGTTCTCAGGTTCTGTATTATAAAATGCAATAAAAGAAGCAAAGTTTTACCACATGCTTGAGAAGAGACTGAAAATAGTTAAACTGTTTGACTTTCCAAAAAAGATGCCCATGATCACATATATGTGTACGTACCAATATACAACATAGGAACAGGAGTGAGAATTTAGCCATTAAGATCTTCAATCTGACAATAACATGGCTGATCTGATCATAGCCTCAACACTACTTACCTGAATACACTCTTTGAATCCTTTGCTAATCAAGAATCTACCTCTGCATTACACATACTCAATGGAGCAGATTCCATTGCACTCTAGGCAAGAGAATTCCACAGTCTATTGATGATCTGAATGAAAAAGAATTCACTTTATCTCTGTCTTAAATGGAAACTTGATGACATACATTGAAGCATAACACCTTAGTTAAACTAATGTTTTACAATGGTAATTGTCAGAAAAATAGTGTGATGTTATCCCATAGGATAAGCCATATAGTCATTGATTCAACATGACTGGAAAAGAGATTTTTAATGTGGGGACGCTATGAGTTGAGACAGAAAGTGATCTATTCTGCAGGTTGACAGTAACGTATGCTTCCTGTAAAAATAGTTCACCTAATATGTATTGCTTTTTAAGCCATAAATACTTTGTGAACAATCTTCCAGGGATCATGCTCATTCACACACGAATTCTAAATTTAACCAGAGTGTGATAAGGCCAATTACGAAAGATTTAGGCTATCTTTCATCAGCAAAATAGCTAGTTTATTACAAAAAAGAAGTACTCAAATAAACATGCAAAAATGATTGACAGAAACAGGAAAGATTGGGCTTTGCAAATACAAATGTGACTTCCAGTCCAACAACCCAAACTTAACATGGGGCAAACACGGGTAATCTACAGATAACAAAGTGTGGGGCTGGATGAACACAGCAGGCCAAGCAGCATCTCAGGAACACAAAAGCTGACATTTCGGGCCTAGACCCTTCATCAGATTAGAGACATTCATCAGCCTATCTGATGAAGGGTCTAGGCCTGAAACATCAGCTTTTGTGCTCCTGAGATGCTGCTTGGCCTGCTGTGTTCATCCAGCTTCACACTTTGTTATCTTGGATTCTCCAGCATCTGTAGTTCCCATTATCATGGGTAATCGACAACTGACAGTCAGGCACCAAAGAATATGTGTGATGAACAGAATCCCATGAATTTCCTAGTAATCTGCTCACCGCATCTTCACACTGTCCCAGCCATTTCAACCTACCATCTATTTTGACACGTAGATACTTGTCATTGATCACAATGTCAATGAACGCATCATGAATATTCACAAGAACAAACTCATTCTTAGACTTTTCCCTAAAATCTATAACTAGCCCTTTCATCTTTTATTCCTTCATTTGAAGACAATTGGAATCAGAGAAGCCCTACAGTTTGGATACAGGCCATTTGGCCCATTGAGCCTACACTCATCCTTTGAAGAGCATCCCATCCAGACCCAAAACCCTATACTGTAATCCTGCATTTCCCATGGCTAACCCACCTAGCCTACATATTCCTGGACACTGTGTGCAATTTAGCATGGCCAATCCACCTAACCTAGTCATCTTTAGAGTGTGGGAGGAAACTGGAGGAAACCCACACAGACATGGGGAGAATGTGCAAACTCTACGCGGACAGTCACCCCAGGCTAGAATTGAACTCAGGCCCCCTGGCGCTGAGAGGCAGTACTGCAAACCACTGAGCCACATCATTATTGTTACATCATATTATAAATGTCTGAGCAGAGTTCCCATGGTCTGCTTTGTTATTCCTTATGAAGCCCACAGGTATCATTTCATCATTATGCTGCAGGGTTGTTCTGTCATTGTGCTCTAACTGACACCATTTGTATAAAGGGAGAAAACAGAAATTATTGTACACAGCCCCAAGGAGATCTTGATTCATGAGAATGGGCTATGAGTACATCTTGGAGACTGACACTGAGTTCAAATGTGATGAAAATCACTGATCCAAAGTAGAAAATCGGATTAATATCAAGGGCTTTCAATTTTTTAAAAATAATCTAAGATTGCTGAAGAGAACGTATCACAAGTATAATTACCAAATCACAGTATCACAGAATTGTTCCCACAGATGGGGGCCATTCAGCCCATTGTACATCACTGGTTCTAGTACCTAGTACCAATCTCCCACCTTTCCCCCCACATCCCTGGACTCCATTTCCAATAATAATCCTCTATACCCTCTTTAATGCCTCGATTAAATCTCCCTCCACCACCTTTCCATGCTGTGCACACCACACCCTATGGACTTGCTGCGTGAAAGAGTTTTTGTTCCACACACCAACATTGCTTCATTCACAAATCACTTTTAAAATAACAAAGAATGGCATAAATTATGAGTGGTCGTGTGCTGATGGTTCAGACGGATGTTGGTCAGAACAGGATCACCCATGAAATTATTAGAATGTGGCTAGTGTATACCAGGTTACCATGCAAGCAATGCATCTTCATTATTCACTACATTACATAAGCTCTCTCTACTATTGCCCACCACAGGTCGATTGGCTACCTCCATCATGTGTTGAGAGATTCCAACATTTCTAAATGCTGCAGTTCATGACAGCTCTATGGAAAAGAACTATCTTGTGCATGAAATGTCATTAGAGAACAGACAGTAGCTCAAAATCCAATGTAAACCTCATCACTGATCACACAGACTGAGGCACCAACTTGCCCACAATGAAGAATTATTCTGCTGAGGGAGTTCGTTGGTCCCTCTGATTAGAGCCTGAAGACCTGCAACTTCTGTCGCTTTTATTTCTGAGCTGCTTTTACAGGCAAATGCTCTTTAATCCAACAAATGAACAAAACAATCATACCCTGAAGCAATATCTCCGCTCCTTACTGATCAAACAAGACATTATTTGCCTTTTTGTGAACACAACGGCGACAAAGTTTGTTTTGGTGGAGCTTCTGTTTCGATATATTCCTAATACAGGAGGCATGATACATACCTGATTGGTACAATTGTACCAATCTTTCCAGCAAAATGTTAAAAGAATTGTCACTGTTTGTAAAAAAAAATAAGAAAGTAGCAAATGGTAAAATATGTAGGTACTGCAATTCGAATCATTGTTGATGTATACTATTTGCGTTGTAAAATCAGTATTCTGTGAAAATTATAACTTTTAATGAATAGAGAGTTCTAATGATTTTTTACATTTGTTTTTCTGCTGTTTTACAATCCAAACTAGAAGTTAGGTTCAATTCTGCCAAGCAAAAAGGGAGAGATTTACTGCAAGGTTTTCAATAGATTACGCAAAACAGTTTAGGGGATCATTGACGAGCTTTGTAACGCTGAATGTTGGTAAACCGTTGGAGGGGTGTGTCTGTGTCTGTGCCTGATGTCCAGGGGACTGGTGGAGAGTGGTCCCAGGGAAGGGAGCCAGGCCATCAAGGTATGAACAATCTCTGAGGCAGTACGTGATGGAGTGACCTATCAAGTCTTTGAAAGCGACAAGTCATAACCCTTTGTGAAATTTTGAAAAGATTTGGTGCC
Organism: Stegostoma tigrinum; assembly: GCF_030684315.1. Lineage (NCBI taxonomy): Eukaryota > Metazoa > Chordata > Chondrichthyes > Orectolobiformes > Stegostomatidae > Stegostoma > Stegostoma tigrinum. The sequence continues at coordinate 144,873,017 of NC_081355.1, read as the reverse complement.
CTACAATCTGAAACAGTGACCAAGGAACATGCTCAATTACAGCAGACATCCTATTAACCAGCATCTGTGGGATCAGGAGTGTGCTGGTTGATCAAATATTCCACATAATCAAGAGGCACGCATAACTGCAGCAACAAAAGCTGAGGTTTCTGGAAAAGCTCAGTAGGTCTGGCAGCATCTGTGAAAACAAATCAGAGTAAACGTGTCAGTGCAGTGACCCTTCCTTAGAAAGCAACACTTCGAGACATTAACATCCTTCAAACAAATCTCTGTAAAAGCATCAACACAACTCCTAAAATCAATGTAAAAACACACAATAAGTAATAGAAATGTAAATCGAAAGTATATACACATCACTATTGCACTTTATTTATAGCACAAATACTCAGACAGTGTGTGGTTGATCACAGATTTTGACGTATTAAATTTTTGCTGGTTTATCAAGAATGCTTGTTGATAAAGTGCCAGTTAAAACAAAGTATGCTATATTTCACCTCAGGGAACTGAAATCCTTTTGAGTAGATTCTACAATCTTGAAACGGGCTGCAGTTAAGAGTGCTGCACATTTTGTATATCTCACCTGGTATTGTTATTTTAGGGGAAACAGAAACATTAAGGAGGCAATGATTGCAGGAATGCTGGAATGGGTTACACCATTCAGCTCATTGAGTTTGCTCCACCTAAAAATACATTCATGGCTGATCAAACACTTCAATGCCTTTTAGGCACTTCATCCCACGACCAAGAGGGGATCAGAAATCCATCAATCTGAATATTCTCAAAAGAAAGGTTTTCACAACCTTCTGTGGTAGAGAATTTGAAAGGTTCATAACCCTCTGAATAAATAAAATTCTCTTCATCTTGATCTGAGTGGCATCCCCCTTTATTTGTAGATTGTGCCACTTGGTTCCTGAACAAGGGGAAAAATCTTACCTGCACCTACTCCATCCATCCCCTTTCAGTATTTTGCAATGAGATCTACAGAAAAGAAGTCCAGCTTGCACACTCACTTTTCACGGGACAGTTCCATCATCCCAGAACAAGTCTGGTGGACCTTCATTGCACTTCTATGGCATTGATATCATGCTTGACTTAAGGAGACCATAGTACTCCAGTTTGACTAAGCTCTTAAGCAATTATAGCAAGACTTCCCCACTCCTATACTCACTCTTGCAATAAAGGTTAATATTCCATTTGCCTACCTGATAGGTTGTTGTACCTGCGTGATAGCTTTCAATGACTTATCAAAAGGGACACCTACTTTATGATATATACACACATACTTTTGAACCACCTTACCATTCAGGAAACACTATGTCCATTTCTCCTATGAAAGTGGTTAATGTAATATTTTTCAACATTATATTCCATCTGCCATGTTCTTGCCCATTCACAAAACCTGTCCAAATCCTCCGGAGACACAGTTTTGTGACTTCCTCACAGCATGCTCCCTCTTACGTCTGTAACCTCTGCAAATTTGGAACTGTTACATTTGTCCCAACATCAAAACCATTGATTTATCTTGTGAATGGCTGGAGTCCAAGTGCTGATTCATGCCACATCACACTAATCACAGCCTGCCAATGCAAAAAAATGGTCTATTTATTCCAACTTTCTATTTTTTGTCCTTTAACCAATCATTAATTTATCTCAAAACATTGCCTCCTCCCCCAGGGGCTTTTAATTTTTCTCATCACTGGCATGCTGTACCAAAAGCCTTTTGAAAATCCAATTATTCTGTGCCCATTGGCTTTCCTTGACCAATTTTGTCAGTAGCATCTTCAAAAAGCTCCAATAAAAGTCAATCATGATATCCCATTCACAAATCCATACTGAATATGCCCTATCAGATCACGATCAAATGGGTCTCTATTCATTCCATCCTTTATGGCTGAGTCTAATGTTTTCCCGAATATTGATGTAAGGAAAACAGGTCTGTATCTCTCTGTATTGTCTTTCTCCATTCTTAATTAGTTGGGTGACATTGTTTACCTTCCAATTCACAGGAATCATGCCAGCATCTATTGTATTTTGGAAGATTATCGCCAGTGCATCAACTGAGCCACCCTCCTTCCAATTCACAGGAATCATGCCAGCATCTATTGTATTTTGGAAGATTATCGCCAGTGCATCAACTGAGCCACCCTCCAACACTTTGGGATGTCAATATCCTGGGTTTTCTTTAAAACCCCAGCCCCATAAATGTCTCCAGTCCAAACTATTTAGTAATGGACCAGGTAGGATGAATATTCCTGACAATACATGGTCTTGAAGCTTTCAGGTGGAAGTGAAAATTGTCATGAACAATGAGAATAACCCTTACCTCATCACTGATCAGAAATTGTTACAGTCAGGTGCAGGGCAAATCAGGTCATAAACTCATTTGGTTCCTTCTCTACAAGAACTTTTAATGAGGTTTTGATGTAATGCCAAGTGTATGCACTGAAAGTTGGACTTTCCAATAAATAGGGCAGTTTCTTATCATTTACTATTGTTATATGCTTACATATTATATTAATAAATGAGCATAATGCCCTAAATACATTTCCACTTGGATCATAAAGTAATAATGGATTGAATGGGATTGAATTAAATTTGCTTTTGATTGCTAGATGACAGTAATTGAAGGGAATAGCTCATTAAGTCACCATCTTCTATTTCAAAGAGAGCTGATTCAAATTTCCTACAAGAATCCATGTCCTTTGCATCTGACACAATTTGGTATGAAACTGAAATGTATTGTCATTTACATTGGGGATATTTCACTGCATTGTAACTGTGCATTAGTCCCAAATCTTTTTAGATGTGTTTAGCTTCATGTTTTTAATGGATTAGGGGTGGGGGAGAAAATCTTTACGTTTCTGTTTTATTGAGCTGATGTGAACATCTAAAATTGTAACAAGGCTAGACAGGGTAAATGCAGGAAAGATATTCCCAACGATTGAGGAGTGCAGAACCAGGGATCACAATCCAAATAAACCATTAGGTCTGAAATGCAGAGAAGTTTCCTCCCCAGAGATTGATGAATCTGCATAGTTCGCTGCATCAGAAATCAGTTGAGGCCAAAACATTGAACGTCTTTGACAATGAGTTATATATAGTCCTTAAGGCTAAAGGGATCAAAATAATAGGAAAAGAATGGGAACAGAGCACTGAGTTGGATGATCAGCCTTGATCATACTGAATAGCAGAGTAAGCTTGAAGCATCAATCCTGCCATAGGAAAAGGGGCTAGCTTTCTGGTGATATCTAGTGAGTGGCAAAATCCAAATTCTCTTCCATCCCTTCTTTGCCTCTTTTACCTCTCATGCAAGTTTTGACCATAACCCGTTGCCGTGTGATTTCTGACCCTGTCCACCCCAGTCCAACACTGGCACTTCCACATCGTTTTTTTTTGTCATTTCTATCAAAGTCTGAGCTAATTCTAGGAGTGGAAAAACAAGTTTCTCTCCTTTTACCTCTAACTTCTCAACGCTTAGAGATGCCTTATTACCCTCTAATTTGTCCACTAAACTTTTGGTTAATCCTTAGTCAAAGATTACTAATAACCTACTATTACATCTTCTATTCACAGCATGACTTTAGGGGAGGCAGTGATACAGTGGTAGTGTACTTGAACTAGTAATCCAGACGCCCAGACTTTGCTGTGGGGACATGGGGTTGAATCACATTGTGACAGATAGTAAGATTTGAATTCAATTAAAATCTGTAATTAATTTTTTTCAAAAAAGCTGGTTTATGTCAATGATATAATTACTATCAATTGTCATAAAAACATCAGGTACATCAAAGATCTTACATGGTCTGGCCTACATGTGACTCCAGTCCCACAGCAAAGTGGTTTACTACCCTTTGGGCAATTAGGGTTGAGCAATAAATGTTGCCTGAGCTAATGGTTGCCCACATGCCACTCACAAATAAAACAAAGCAGTCCAAGTCACTTTAAAAATTTAACCCATGCGATGTGCTTCACTGTAGCTCCAGTTTCTACACCCTGTGCCTTCATGTGCTCATTTTTAATGTTTCACAACTTCATCTTAAAAATGCAAGGAACAAGGAACATAGAACATTACAGCACAGTACAGGCCCTTCGGCCCTCGATGTTGTGCCGACCTGTCATACCGACCTGAAGCCCATCTAACCTACACTATTCCATGCACATCCATATGCTTATCCAATGATGACTTAAATGTACCTAAAGTTGGCGAATCTACTACCGTTCCCAGAAGAGCTTTCACTTTGTGATGATCCTGTTGTAGTGATGAGCTGACTGCTTGGCCTGGACATGTCAGGTCCCAAGGTGAAACTTGGATTGATAGACAAAATATTTTACTTTTCTTTTTCATTTACCATAGTGGGTATGGGATATATTTGTAAAAGGCTGCCAAAATACTTTAAACAGGGAACTTAATATAAAATGAATAGAATAATTCATATTACAATGTACAATAACTGTTGAAACGAACTCATTACAAACATTATAAAAAACAATTCAACTCTTTTACCCTAGCAATAACATTTCAGGCACTCCAATCTCACTAACAGTCAGCTTATTTCCACAATAAAGCTTCTTGCTGTTCTATCATCTGTAACTGGTTTTCCTCTGACATATTTGCACATTCACCCAATGCTATTCTGAGATTAGATTAGTTTCCCTACAGTGTGGGGACAAGCCCTTCAGCCCAACAAGTCCACACCCCCCCTTGGAGAATCCCACCCAGACCCATCACACCCTCACACCCCTGAACACTATGGGCAATTTAGCATAGCAATTTTCATTAAAGCCTCTCTCTAAGACCCTTAAAGCAACGTGCTAACTCAGGCCACATGCTACATGACATGGGTTTCCTAAACAAACCACAACTTCACTAGCCTTCTAGGATATCTTCTTCTGACACACCCACAGACTTCTGCTTCTGCACCTTGCTTTTCACTGACTTCTAGTCCATTCCAGAATTACCCCCAGCTCTGACTGCTTGGTCACTGCTAAGAACAGCACCTCTGCTACATCCTAGCATCTTTAAAAGAAAGTGACTACTTAAATTGTAGATATCTGTTTGTAATTTTCAAACATGAACCTGGATTCTGGAAATACTTTATCAGAATGGAAAACACTCAATGTAGCTCATCTCTTCAAGAAAGTGAAGGCAATAGAAAGCTGTAAACTATAGGCTGGATAGCCTTTCTCTACCATAAGGAAAATGTTAGAATCTATTACAGTAGGGCACTGAGAAAATTTTAATGCAATTAACCAGAGACAACATAGGTTTGTGAAAAGGAACAAAAACAATGTTGTTGGAAAAGCCCAGCAGGTCTGGCAGTATCTGCGAAGGTAATAACAGAGTTAAAGTTTTGGGTCCGGTCAACTTAGGGAAGGGTCATCTGACCTGAAACATTAACTCTATTTTTCACTTCACAGATGCTGCCAGACCTGCTGGGCTTTCCCAGCACATTTGTTATTGTTTCTGACTTACAGCATTCACAGTTCTTTTGGTTTTTGTGAAAGGGGAATTGTTTTTGATTAGCACATTAGATTTCTTTGAGGAAGTAATGAGCAATAGACCAAAGGAAACTTATAGTGTGGGTTGCTTGCATTTCCAAAAGTCATTTGAAAAATGTCACATCAATGGTTACTAAACAAAATAATAGCTAATGCTGTGACATCTCAGCATGCTTGGGCATCTGGCTAGTTAACAGAAAGCAAAGATTAGGATGAGGGGATAGATCAATTTCTAACTAGCCACCTGTAACTCGTGGAGTATCACAGGACCAGTGCTAGGCCCTCTACAGTTAACAATCTATGTGGAAGGTTTTGTTGAAGACACCAAATATATTGTAGCTAAATTCAGTGATGACACATGGTTAAGCATGAGGTTAGGTTGTGAATAGGGCACGTAGAGTTAGCATCCAATGGGATATAGATGTGTGAAATGAATGACAAAAAGATAGATAATACAATGTGGAAAAATGTGAACTTGTTCATATTGGCAGGAAGAATACAAAAACCCTATGTTATTTACATGACAAGAGATTGCATTGCGTAGTGGTACAGAAGGATCTGGATGTGTTGGCACATAATCACAAAATATTAGTATGCATGTACGGCATGTGATTAGGAAGGCTGAATGGTCGTGTTTATTGCAATGAGAATCAAGCATTTTGTTTTTAACAGCTGAAAAATGCACTGGTGAGACCCAGAGTGCTGTGAACAGTTTTAATTCCCTTACTTAAGGAGTGACAATATTGCATTAAAAGCAGATCAAAGGTACTTCACTACTCTGGTCCATTAGATGAAGGGTTTATCTTCAGACAAAAGGTTGGACAGGTTGTGCCTGTATCCAATGGAGTTCAGAATAATAAGTGATCTTATTGAAACTTATAAAGGCTTTGAACAGACTTGGCAGGGACACTGCCGAGAAGTTTCCCCTTGAAGGACAGGTCAGGCTAGAATTAGGGGATACGGTTATGTTGGGTTTTCCATTTCAATTGAAGATAAGGTAAAACATGTTCTCTCTAAAGCTCGTTAGCCAGTGGAATCACTTCCTCCAGAGAGCAGTGGAGGCTGGGTCTTTGAATATTTTTAAGGCTGAGCTAGATTGATTCACTGCTAATCAAAAATCTAAGGTTAAGTGAGGGTGAACATGAAAATAAGGTTGATGCCACAATCAATCAGCTGATTTAATAAAATGGCAGACAGGCTTGCTATACTGATTGAGCTGTCTCTTTCCTAATTTACATGTTTGGGATGCAAATGACACTTTTGCATCAACTAAGCTACTTGCTATGGTCTCCAACACAGCTGTTCAATCCATATGAAGCTATTCTATCTCTTATATTTGCTCATGTCTTAAATTATTTGCATTAGTGAGTCATAATGATTATATGATTTGCAGTGTTTAAACTCCCAGAGATTTAGAAATGCTTTCGGTAATATGCCAAGGATAATAAAAAACCCTATTGGGTGATTATTTATTTGACGTTAGACAAATTTATCTACTTCCCCTCTATAGCCTCTTTGCAGTTTTTGGAATTGGAGAAGTCTCTCCTCTGATCTCATTTTAAGTTTAATAATGCAATTGGTTAAACAATGGGACAACATTTGACTTGATTTGATTTGATTTGATATAATTATCGTCACATATACCAAGGTACAATAAAATGTTTTGTTTTGCGGGCAGTACAGACAAATCATACCATACAAAATGCATAAGGGTATTATAACAGAGCGAGGAATTCAATGTTATGGCTGCAGAGAAGATGTTCAGAGAGAGTGAAATCGAAACTATGATTTAAAATGAGAGGTCCAATCAGAAGTCTAATAACTCTTGAATCAACTTCTACACGTATACAATCTTTTACATCTTCTGCTCAACAGAAGAGGGTGGAAGAGAGTATAGCAGGTTTGGGAAGGTTTTTGATTAGTTTGGTTGCTTTCCTGATGCAGTGGCAAGTGTAAATGAAGTCAATAGATTTGTTTGTGTGGTGACTGGGCTGTGTTCATAACACTATAGTTGCTTGCACCCTTGGGAAGAGCAGTTACCATACCAAGCTGAGGAGCATGGCTCGGGCAAATAGTCATGGTTTTTTTTATCCCCTGAGGTGGGGGAATCCAAAACTAGAGGGTATAGTTTGAAGTTGAGGGGGGAAAGGTTTCAAAGGGATCTGAGAGGCAACTTTTTTCATGCAGATGGTGGTGTGCGTATGGAATGAGCTGCCAGAGGAAGTGGAGGAGTCTAGCACAATTACAATATTGAAAAGGCATCTGGATGGGTATATGGATAGGTAGGATTTAGAGGGATATGGGCCAAATGCTGGCAAATGGGACTAGATTAATTTAGGATATCTGGTGGAGTTGGACTGAAGGGCCTGTTTCCATGCTGTAGAAATCTATGATTCTAAATGATCATTTGTGATTGATGCAGATGCCCTGGCAAGGTTTTGGAGAGATAAACAGTTGACAGAAAAAGACACAAGAACAGAGATTAAGATAACTCCACATGTAGAGAATAATGTAGACCAGTGTGGCTCAGGACCTCTTTCTTTGTTGTAATCGCTGCAAAATTCTGAGTCTCAAGACTATGGGCTCAAATCCTCATCAGGTCTTCAGTTCATAAAGTTGAAGAGGATGAAAGATTCAATTATCAAGGGAAAATGTTATCACCAAGGAGCAAGGTCAATTTTGGGACGGACTGGGTTGGAACTGAACGGGGAAGTAAAGTTACAAAGTCACATCTAATGCAGAAGACAACTCAATGATCAAGAATGTGAAGTCAGCGATTGGGTGATAATAATGTTGCTGTTATTTGAAGAGACAAGATAACAATTGGAAGGGAATGAGGTGTTGATGAAAACAAAGTGATGATACCACGATCAGAAGCAGACTTGGCCTTTGGGGATGAGGACACAATCAGGAAGTCAAAATCGGAGAAATTGTAACTGGGAAGGGTAATTCTCCAGATCTACAAGGTATGATTTGGGAAGAGATCATGGTGCTATTGCAAGGTCATGATCAGGTGATCTCTGTAACAGGGTAGGGGCCTGCCACCATTGCAAGAGGAAACAACAAGGGACTCCTTGTTCTGAAGAAGGGATTGGGGTCACGATTGTCAAGCTTGAGGTTGGAAGTGGATGGGGTTACAATTGAAAAGAGGCAAGTTGTAATTGGGTGGCACAAAGATTAGGAGGGTAACAAGGTCATGGTGGGGGAGGAAAATTGAAGTTTGCTCAGAGTAGGAGGGAGAAGTGCTGTGTGGCTTGTAGTCTGAATGTGGAGCCATGTTAAGCATTGCTCATCTACTGATTCCAAATTCAGGCAAGACTCCTCGGGGTCACTCACCTGCATCCTTTTGAAGTTATTACTAAACACCATATCACAATGGGTTACGGTTAGGGTCAAGGTTAGGGCTATGGCAATGTGTACCTTGAACTCACTGCCCGAGTATTAACTTATCTCTTTAACAGGTGATGCATTGCACACCAAGGTCTGTTATAACCTAATTCTTAGGATGTGATTAGTTAGCAATACCACTATTGTTACATCATGTGAATACCTGGGTAGTGGAAGGTTAAATTGATAGACATTAATCTTAGTTTCTACCTAAGAGTTTTGAACTCCTAATGGAGGGAGAAGTAAACCTTGATGAAAATTCCCTGGATAAATTTTTCTTTTGTAAACGAAAAGACTAACTTTTATGTGGTACCATATATTGTCTCTTAGGAGAACCTCCGAGCTCTACTTTGGAATTCAAGGGCTGATATCACATTGGGAATTCCAGTAAGTAAATTATTCTTAGCAAGATCCACCAAAAAGCTGCAAAATCCATGTCTAATTAAACTGTTTTTGGTTTGACAGTGAGCAATGGTTGGGACATGCTCCACTTATGGACATTTTATTGGTCAGATGATAGGTAAGTGGAGCATTTCAATTCAATATTGAACATTTTGCTTTGTCTCTTCTTCCTGCTAATTTATCATCGTCACACTGGGCGTTTTGCACAATCTGCATGCTTAGTTTCAAGGCATTGAAATCTCATCAAGCTGTTGCTGTATGCTTTAGTTCCCAAATGCCTCTCTGTTTACTGTAAGAACGATGGCCCACGATGAGCCGATTTCACCATTGTTTTGGTGACCTCATCAGCATGCTCCAAAACACTTTCTTGTCATGAATTTGATGTCAAAAGCAGAGCCTGCAGCTTCTTGGACAAATTCAGTCTGTTTCTTATAATTGTTTTTTTTTCAAAAGCTAACACGAAGGCCCTCTGTTTTATTATTTATACAAAGCTAAGAGGATTAGCCTTCACTCTTGGGGTGAATATCATTGACTTTAATTCTAAACATAAAGTGTCTGATCCTTAATCCTGGTAAACATCCTGGTTAAATCACTAGACTGATAATCCAGAGTCCCAGGCTCTCATCTGGGGCCACTGGTTTGAATCTTCCAATGGCATATATTGAAATGAAAATTCAATAAAAAATAAACACTGCAATTAAAAGGTTGTACCCATTGACAGTCGATGTTTATATTGAAAATAGCTTCCAGCTTGTTGTGTGGCACTTACACCATGCTAAAAGGGACAGACCTTAAAATAGATCTAAAACCTGGGCTGAGGTGGACCAAAAGCAGCAGAATTGAATACAAACCCTGCAAACCCTAAATTCATTCAACACATGACCTGGCATATTCCCCCACTCTGCCATTACCAACCAGCCAGGAAACCCATCATGTATTGAATGAACTGCCTCAGGGTCAGTGCTAAGGACTGAAGCATTTTCAACCTATACATGAATGACAAAGAGGAGGAATTGAATGTATTGTGGTTAAATTGGCTGATAATACAAAGAGAGGTTAGATAGTAAGTTGTGTAGAGGATACAAGGAGTTTGCAAAGTGATATAGGTAAGTTAATTGAGTAGACAAAATATTGATGGATGGAGTATGTGGGAAAATGTGAACTTGTTGATTTTCACTGGAAATGTGATAAAAGCAATACACTATTTAAAGAGAGAGAGAGATGACAGAACTCTGAAGTAGAGAGGAAGCAGACGTCCTGATACACGAATCATAAAATGTTAGTGTGCAAGTGCAGCAAGTGATTAGGGTGTTGTTGAATATCGAAAGGAGAATGGAATATAACAGCAAGCACAAAAAATAACCGAAAGAACTGCGGATGCTGTAGATCAGGAACAAAAGCAAAGTTGCTGGCAAAATTCAGAGTTCAGAGTTCAGAGGAAGGGTCACTGGATCTGAAACGTTAACTGTTTTTCCTTCACAGATGCTGCCATAAAAGTAGCCATGTTTTGCTATAGTTGTACTGGATGTAAGTGAAGCTATGTTAGTCCAGGAGCAAATTACTGCAGATCTCAAATCTACACTGAAATTCTAATTCTATTTCTAATTCTGTACTGGAAACAAGAAAATGCAGGAAATCACAGCAAACTAACATTTTGAGTCTAAATGACTCTTTATCACAGCTGAAGTGAAGTGTGGAGGGGCCAGCATTTATGCTATAGTTGGGAGTGGAGGAGTGGGGAGGGTGGTATTGGCGTGCTGGGGGAGAAAAGACATTGTTGTTATTTCAGATTAAGTGATTGGAATGTGAGAGTGGCAAAATAACAGTGTGTCTGACGGCCAGACTGGAAAGAGCAGACTGTCCTACTGGGGTAGGGGAGGGAGGGCGTAGTGACAAAGAATATAACAAGTATAGCTAAAGGAAAGGGAAGGAATGGGTTTACAATTTGAAGGTGTTGAACTCCATATTAAGTCCAGAAACCTGTAAAGTGCCTAGTATGAAGAGAAGATGTTCCTCCAGTTTGCACTGTGATTCGCTGGAGCACTGCAGCGTGCTGAGGACACACAAGTGGGGCATGTGAGCAGGACGCTGTGTTAAAATGACCAGCTATGGAGAAGGTTAGGGTCATGCTTGAACATGGACCAGAGGTGGTCTGCAAAACAGTCACTCAGTCTGTGTTTGGTTTCTCCAACATAGAGTGGGCCGCATTGGATTCAGCGAATACGTTACACAAGATTGGAGGAGGTACAGGTGAAATGTTCTTCACCTGGAAAGACTGTTTAGGCCCTTGGATGGTGACCAGGAAGGAGGTAAAAGGGCAAGTGTTGCACCTTTTACAGTTACATGGGAAGGTGCCGTGGAGAGGGAGGATGGTGTTGGTGGTTGTGGAATGGACTGGGGTGTCCCAGAGGGAAAGATCCCTGCAAAATTCAGATAGGTGGAGAGAGGGGAAGCTGTGATTGGTGGCGGCATTCTGGTGGAGTTGTCTGAAATGGCAGAGAATGATCCTTTGAATATCAGGGCTGGTGGGATGAAAATTGAGAACAAGGATAATCCAATCATGCTTTTGAGAGTGGTGGGAAGGGGCAAGGGCAGAAGTATGGTGGATAGGTTGGATGTGGCTGATGGCCCTGTCAACTACAGTGGGTGGGAAACCGTGGTTGTGGAAGAAGGAAGCTAAGTTAGCAGCACTGCTTTGGAGGGAAGCATCATCCAAACAGATAGGATATAGGCAAAGGAACTGGGAAAATGGGATGGAGTCCTTGCAGGGCGTGGAGTCAGAGACTTCTGAAGAAGGGTCACCAGTCTTGAAATGTTAGCTCTGTTATCTCTCCAAGATGCTGCTAGACCTGCTGAGTTTTCAAGTAATTTCTGTTTTAGTTTCAGATTTCTAACATCTGCGGTACTTCGTTTTACTTTGGTATTGGGGTAACGTCGGGAGGTGGTATCGATCAGATTAACCGTAATATCGTTGAACAGTGACAAGCACTTGAGGGGCTGAATGGCTTACCCCGGTCTACTTTACGTCTTTGCCTATTCGTATTACCCCCTTCATCTTCTATATCTCTTCTGCAAAGATGAATGAGTATTTTGGCTGAATGTCACAGGCAAACCCAACCCCTCCTGGCCAGTTTGTTTTCCTGTTTAATTCAGCACAATAATCAATTCTGTTTTGGCTTTACAGTGCACTTGTCTCTCAAGTATTTCACCTTTTTACAATTGGCACAATCCATTACACATCAAAGAGTGCAAACATAAATCATCATAGATCATCATCATAAAATCCCTGCAGTGTGGAAACAGGCCTTTCAGCCCAACAAATCCACACCAGAGCATCCCTCCCAGAACCCACCTCATCTACACATCACTGAACACTCCGAGCAATTTAGCATGGCCGATCCACCTAGCCTGCACATCTTTAGATCAGGCATCAACCTTTGAGGTGGAGTTTGGAGTAGGCAGTGGATCTCAGTATCACCCCCAGATTATTTTCCTCAGACCTTGAAGCAGAATTTGAATACCACAGCCTTCTAGCTCAGGGGTATGACTGCTGCCAACTGAGCGATGCCCAGGACAATTTCATGGTGGGCCTCACAATACAGTTGGCATTTGTAGACTATCAGTATTTCTGTGATTGCCGCTAACATTCCAATATACGTCACAGTTGCTGATCATTACAGCCACCTTTTGCTTTGTCACTCAGTCAACACCTTTAAAAGGCATCCATAATAGTCACCCTCCGTTGCCTCCAAATTCACTTTTGCCCAAAGAAAGCATGAGAGTGAAGTGAGACTTTGTAATCACCTCGCACCAGTGTGTGAGCACAGCTCCAGAAGGTGTTTCCCATGATTACAGTGAAGGTGGATCAAAGCACAGAATAGGATAAAGGATCTTTTAGAAGCTTCTATCTGCAACAGCATCGTGTTCAGTTTGAGTGATGGAGCTTCTTGAGTGGTACATCAACAGAATGATGTATTTCCCAGAAGTAGATAACAACCGTTCTCTTAAGTATTTGATTGATTTTACTTGCTGAGTTTCAAGTTACTTGATATTCAGGTAGATAGCATTATGCTCGGATATTCAGGCTGGCCTCAGCACTATAATCAGTGCCTTTTCCTTAACTGGCACTTACCAGTCAGCTATGTGAAGTGTATTCTTCTATCAGCACCTTTGCTCTGACTCAGACCGCGACTGTCTGGACTATTATTGTATGTGGATCTGAACGTGATTAATATTTGATTGAATGTAACAGTGTCCCCAGTGTGATAACATCATGAGACCTGATGTGGAGTGTAACATTAAATCCCATAGTAATGTACAGCCTATTCTTAGAAATGATAAATAGATGCAGAGCTGCAAAAAGCTTAGCCCTATTTACTTCATTAGTCTCCTCACATTCGGCCAGAACCGTTGCTCATACTCGGCCATGTAAACTCCTAAAGTGTCCATGTATTTAGAAGATACAGATGGTAGCACACATATCATGGTGATCTGCCTGGGAACTGAGGACTTAGAATTTTTACAAATAGAATTAGAATGAGGTTTATTGTCATGTGCACTCAAGTTACAAAAAAAAAAACAAAACAGGAGTATGGAGAAAAGTGTACAATGGCACCAACACGGCACCATCTTAGGTACAAAGTATCTTGGTACAAATCTTAGGTACAAAAAAAAGAAGAAAAAGTTACACTATGTATATCTGAAATATTGTTTAAATTAGGAAACTAAGAAATTAAGCTAAAAAGATGAGCACTACAGTCTTTCTAGAAGGGTTTCCATGTGGCCCAACTATGCTTCTCAGGTGCCCAAACAGTCACCATCTTTATTCCAAGCCCACTCGCTCCTCTCCAGGCTGCTGGCCTTAAGTTAGCAGGATCAGCACCAAGGAGATCAGTAACCCCGAAAACTTCAAGGAAACATGTCCTGTTTGAGGCACAGAGTGGATAGCCAGGGCGGAAATGACTATTACAAGGAGGCATAATTTTAAGGCGATCGTAGAAAGGTATGGGGGAAGATGTCAGAGGTAGGTTGAACATACAGAGTGGTGGGCATGTGAAATGCACTGCCAACATTGGTAGTGGAGTCAGATACTTTTAAGTGACTCTTGGATAGACGCATGGAGGACGGTAAAACGTAGGGTATGCAGGGTAGATTGAGCTTAGTAGGATAATAGGTCAGCACAACATCATGGGCCGAAGTGCCTGTGCTGTACTGTACTGTTCTATGCTTTATGTTCTATGTTTAACTGCCAACAACTAAAACAAAAAATCATGGCAACACTCAACAATACTGAAGAATAGTTTTTTTTTTAAAAAATGAGGCGGTAAGCATTTCAAGAGATGCACTGTGAGAGAAATTTGCAGCTCCAAGGCCAAGCCACAGGCTGCATTAGAAGTTTCTGATCTCTGGGGCTGGTCCTGAATTTGAATTCAGCTGGAGACTGGATACACACTCGACATTACATGAGCAATCCCTGTTAAAAAGGATAAACGTTAAATGGCACAATAGTTCAAGCTGACAGTGCAAGAACTTGTAACGAAACATTTGCAGCTCAGATCGGGCATGTAACTGCCATGAGGCATGGCATGTGGGGTTGCTGTGTGGTAGTGGGGCTGTTTTAAATGCAATGATATAAATAAATGTACAACCTGAACAGTTTAAATTTAAGAAACATGAGCTTTTCTGCTGTTTATAGCTTTGAAAATGTCATGGAGGTATTGTGATCCCAGCTGACAGCAATACTGGACAATTTACATCCCAATATGAAAAAGCCTGGTTCGATAGATCATCAATAATATTTTTTATTAGTTTACTACTGTGGTGGTCAGGCACTGAACATATTCATGAGAAACAGCCCATGTATTTTTAACATCAGAATGTCAACATTTTTTAAACACAAACTGAATAAACACTACATTAGCTGATATAGTGACCACCAGAAAATTCTGATTACAAATGTCAGAAATTAAGATTCAATCCTTTTTACCTTCAACAGCTGCTTAAAGTTAGTTAAACATCAGTGAATTTCACTCAGAATTTCCTTGTTCAGCTGGCACAACTGTAGTTGGTTTCTGGAACTGTCTTTCTGACTTCTGAGCACTTTGGGAGGTAATGCATGGTGTATCTATTCCCTCAGAATTCTAGAAGCAGAGTGCTGCTGGAAGCTTTCTCAAACTCACATGGGGACTTTTATTCCCGGCATTGACCTTTAGCAGGCTGTTTGATTAATTAAGGTACTCAAGAGGGCATTGGCTGATTATTTCGATTAAAATAACATGCAAAGATGTGGTGACAAAGCAGGAAAATGGTGCAAAATAATGATGCTCATTTAAGAAGTTTGTGTATTTGATGGCGTGAATGGTCTCCTTCCACAACATAATTCTTCTATAATCCATCCTGTCTGAACGTACACACCCTGCCTGACCTTCTGAGTGGTTCTCTATTTCTGTCATATAAACATTCGAATTGGGATCAGGTGTAGGCCATTCACCCCTTTGCTGCTGCACCATTCAGGGAGATCACGGTTGATCTGTTGCCTATCCATTCTTGATAACCTTTGATTCCATTACCTGCTCAACGATGTCACCTGCATTGCCTTTTGAGGCAGGGAACACAACCTGCTGAGAGAGACCTCCTGATATTTGTTCTAAACTGGTAATCCCCACTTTCAAAGCATTGTCATCTGGTTCTGGACTCATCCACATGAGGAAATGTCATTTCCATATCCACCTTTGTCAAGACCATTTGATATTGTATACACTTCGATCCTTGTCACCCTTCTAAACTCTGGTGAAAACAATCCCAATATTTCACTCCATTTGTCCACTTTGTCAACCTATCTGAATGGGTCTACAATCTCCCTGTATCTCCTTTACAACATACTCTCCTACCTTTCTCCATGTCATCTGATGCTTCAACGACCCTTATATAGGTTGTTGATACCGACTGTGAAAATCTGAGGCCTAGCACAGATGCCTGTGGGAGTTCTTTGTACTCTTTGCAAAAAATGAGTCCCACCCAGATCTTCTGTACACATCCTGAGGAAGTGAGCAGAGGAATTCAATGGAATTTCAACAATTAGACCTGATCGAACAAATTGTCATGGCTGTCTCAAATCCATTCCTTTAAGTAGATTTTGATGGGTTGGTGTCCAAATTTCATCAGGGGTTTGGTTTACTAAGTAGTGGAGTTGATATGGAGACAATGCGCTGCATAAAGATATTGAGCTGAAGTCAGATCAAGGGACAATGATTTTTTGGGACGCATGAACAGGGAAAATGCCCACTCCCATCCTCCTAGACTTTTAAAGTGAATGTTTACATTGGCTGCATCCATCTCAGTGATAACAAGGTGTAGAGTTGGATGAACACAGCAGGTCAAGCAGCATCAGAGGAGCAGCAAGGTTGATGTTTTGGACCTAGACCCTTCTCCAGAAATGATTTCAGAAAGATTTCTGAAGAAGGATCTAGGCCTGAAACCTTCTTGCTTCTCTGATGCTGCTTGGCCTGCTATGTTCATCCTGCTCTACACCATGTTATCTCAGATTCTCCAGCATCTGCAGTTCCTACTCTCTCTGCAGTTCCTACCAAAAGAAGATAACCAAATCCAGGTAGTGCACCCGTCTCACAGATACCCATTTGATGAACTACACTATATCCCCTACTATTCTTTATCTCAATCAAGTCTACATTTGATTTCCTGAAATGTGATGGCATCTAACTGTTACATCAATGCTATCATTGGTAAACAGAGCTACCCCTTCACCTTTACCATGCTTCCTATTGTCCTTGAATGTCATATATATCCCATAATTCAGGACTCATCCTACAGCCATGTCTCTGTTAATTCATACAAATTTGTTTTAAAATGTGCTGTCAATTCAGTAACTTTGTTACGAATGCTATGTGCATTCAACTCCAAAAGCTGTTGTACTGTATTTTTATTACCTTTGTAACATTCCTAGGTTTCTCTGTCCCTTCCTGCCACTGGAATACTGCAATCCATTTCTCCCAGTCTAGTGTTTAAACCAAGATAACAAAGTGTGGAGCTGGATGAACACAGCAGGCCAAGCAGCGTCTTAGGGGCACAAAAGCTGATGTTTCGGGCCTAGACCCTTCATCAGAAAAGGGGATGGGGAGACAGTTCTGGAATAAATAGGGAGAGAGGGGGAGGCGGACCGAAGATGGAGAGAAAAGAAGATAGGTGGAGAGGAGAGTATAGGTGGGGAGGTAGGGAGGGAATAGGGCAGTCCAGGGAAGATGGACAGATCAAGGAGGCGGGATGAGGTGGTAGGTAGGAAATGGAGGTGCGGCTTGAGGTGGGAGGAAGGGATGGGTGAGAGGGAGAACAGGTTAGGGAAGCGGAGACAGGCTGGGCTGGTTTTGGGATGCAGTGAGAGGAGGGGACGAGCTGGGCTGGTTTTGTGATGCAGTGGGGAGAGGGGAAGAACTGGGCTGGTTTTGAGATGCAGTGGAGGAAGGGGAGATTTTGAAGCTTGTGAAGTCCACATTGATACCATTGGCCTGCAGGGTTCCCAAGCGGAATATGAGTTGCTGTTCCTGCAACCTTCGGGTGGCATCATTGTGGCACTGCAGGAGGCCCATGATGGACATGTTGTGTGAGGAATGGGAGGGGGAGTTAAAATGGTTCGCGAATGGGAGGTGCAGTTGTTTATTGCGAACCGAGCAGAGGTCTTCTGCAAAGTGGTCCCCAAGCCTCCACTTGGTTTCCCCAATGTAGAGATAGCCACACCGGGTATGATGGATACAGTATACCACATTGGCGGATGTGCAGGTGAACATCTGCTTAATATGGAAAGTCATCTTGGGGCCTGGGATGGGGTGAGGGAGGAGGTGTGGAGGCAAGTGTAGCACTTCCTGCGGTTGCAGGGGAAGGTGCCGGGTATGGTGGGGTTGGAGGGGAGTGTGGAGCAGACAAGGGAGTCATGGAGAGAGTGGTCTCTCTGGAAGGCAGACAAGGGTGGGGATGGAAAAATGGCTTGGGTGACGAGGTCAGATTGTAGATGGCGGAAGTGTCAGAGGATGATGCATTGTATCCGGGCGTTGTTGGGGTCGTGTGTGAGAACGAGGGGGATCCTCTGGGGGCGGTTGTGGCAGGGGCGGGGTGTGAGGGATGTGTGGCGGGAAATGCAGGAGACGCAGTCAAGGGGGTTCTCGACCGCTGCGAGGGGAAAGTTGCAGTCCTTGAAGAAAGTGGACATCTGGGATGTGCTGGAGTGGAATGCCTCATCCTGGGAGCAGATGTGGCGGAGGCGGAGGAATTGGGAATAGGAGATGGAATTTTTGCAGGAGGGTGTGTAGGAGGTGGTGTATTCTAGGTAGCTGTGGGAGTCAGTGGGCTTGAAATGGACATCCGTTTCTAGCTGGTTACCTGAGTTGGAGACT
Source organism: Stegostoma tigrinum (assembly GCF_030684315.1). Taxonomy (NCBI): domain Eukaryota; kingdom Metazoa; phylum Chordata; class Chondrichthyes; order Orectolobiformes; family Stegostomatidae; genus Stegostoma; species Stegostoma tigrinum. Next base: position 144,854,325 of record NC_081355.1, on the reverse strand, counting down.
GAGAGGTCCAGGAAGGTGAGGGATGTGTTGGAGATGGCCCAGGTGAACTTGAGGTTAAGGTGGAAGGTGTTGGTGAAGTGAATGAACTGTTCGAGCTCTTCTGGGGAGCAAGAGGTGGCGCCAATACAGTCATCGATGTAACGGAGGAAGAGGTGGGGTTTGGGGCCTGTGTAGGTGCAGAAGAGGGTCTGTTCCACGTAACCTACAAAGAGGCAGACTTTTGTGAGATGCTGCTGGGCCTGCTGTGTTCATCCAGCCTCACATTTTATTATCTAAGAGGCAGACATAACTTGGGCCAATGCGGGTACCCATGGCCACCCCCTTTGTCTGTAGGAAGTGGGAAGTTATCCTGAGATGCTGCTTGGCCTGCTGTGTTCACCCAGCTTCGCACTTTGTTATCTTGGATTCTCCAGCATCTGCAGTTCCCATTATCACTCATTAGCGTTTAAACCACAATAACAAAGTGTGGAGCTGGATGAACACAGCGGGCCAAGCAGCATCTCAGGAGCGCAAAAGCTGACGTTTCAGGCCTAGACCCTTCATCAGAGAGTGTTTAAACCACAATCATTTTTCCCAGTATTAAGTACAGGAGCTAGGAGGTCATGTTGTAGCTGTACAGGACATTGGTTTAGGCTGATTTTGGAATACTGTGTTCAGTTCTGGTCTCCCTTCTATGGGAAAAATGTCATGAAACTTGAAGGGATGCAGAAAAAATTTACAAGGATGTTGCCGAGGTTGGAGGGTTTGAGTTATAGAGAGAGGCCGAATATGCTGGGGTTATTTTTCCTGGAGCGTCGGAGGCTGACAGGGTAACATTTATCGAGGTTTATAAAATCATGAGGGGTGTGAGTATGGGCAATAGCCAAGGTAATTTTCCCAGGGTTGTCCTAAACTAGAAGGCATAAATTTAAGGTGAGAGGGGAAATATTTAAAAGGGACCGAAGGGACAATTATTTCATGCTGAGGGTGGTGTATATATGGAATGAGCTGCCAGAGGAAGTGGCAGAGACTGATACAATTACAACATTTAAAAGGTATCTGGCTATGAATAGGAAGGATTTAGAGGGATATGGGCCAAATCCTGGCAAATGGTGCTAGATTAATTTAGGATTTTGAAAAGGAACCAGAATCTAGGGAATCGTATTGAGAATTGGAGCAAGTGCCAGCAGCTTCAGTTAAAATAAACTTGATGGTAATTTGGTGGCAATATTCATTCAATTTCTTTATCATTTCACATTTGGTGATAAAAAGCCCCACAACCCTTGAAGGTCTGGTTCGCCTGTATATCCAGCCTCTAGAAGCTCTATGATTTCTATCATTCCACCATCGCTCCAGCTTCCTCGTCCCCAGTCCCTGGAATTCCCTCCCAAAACCTTACCACTTCATCGCCTCTCTCCTCCCCCAAGCTATTGCTGAAAACCTATTTCTGTGATCAATCTCTTAGTCATTGGCCTTGACGTCCGCTTACATTGAACAGCATCACATTTTGCTCTAACAAAGCTACTGTGAGTGTCTCGATACTGCATGTTAAGTTGCTGCTCAAATACAAGTTGTCACTTGCTGTGCGAGGTACTAGTCTTGTTTTCTGTTAATCTTTGTTTTCTGATACATTTTTGTAAATTTCCTACGTGAGCTCTGCCGTTATCTTGGTGTTTACAAAATGAAGTTATAATCATACATCACACTGCCACTCTTTGAAGACAATTTTTCTTTGAACTCTGAAAGGTCTGATAAACACGAACTAGTTGGGGTAGCAGATACCTAGGAATTGCATAAAACCAACTTTCTGATGTACTTGGGAGGGGGTGGGGACACCTGAGAGGTACCATCATATGCCTCCAACACCATTAACCATCTCTAGTTGGGAGGAAAAGTTACTGGACTCTAAACATTAACTCTGATTTTACTGCCACAGAAGTTGGGGAAGGCAACGGCCTAGTGGTATTATTACTGCACTGTTAATCCAGAGGCCCACGTAACATTCTGGGGAGCTGGGATTGAATCCAGCCACAGTAGTTGGTAGAATGTGAAGTCAATAAAAATATCTGGAATTAAGAATCTATTGAAGACAATGGATCTAGTGTCAATTGCCATAAAATCCCATCTGGTTCACTAATGTCCTTTAGGGAAAGAAACTGTCATCCTTACCTGGTCTGTCCTACATGTGACTCCAGGCCCATAGCATTGTGGTTGATTCTGAAGTGCCCTCTGGGCAATTAGGGATGAGCAATAAATGATGGCCCAGCCAGCAACATCTTCATCTTGTTAATGAATAAACAAGAGTATTCATTTGTTTATTCAACAAGTAAACAAATTTTTTGCCAGACCTGCTGAGTTTCTCCAGCACTTTCTATCTTTGTAACCCTATTCAGGACTATACCTTGCCTTTTTAAACAGCTTGGCATCCACCTTTTAGACAAGGATCAGCGATATTGAGTCGTCTTGTGAAAGCCTAGTTTCCTTTTCAATTCTCAGCTCAACCTCTCTGTTATGTTTAACATTTCTTCCAGTTCTGTTCTCACTTCAGCCTGAATATTTAAAAAAAACTTTTAATATTTGTCCTGCTCATTATTTCTCTCTTGTTATTGTGTTTGATCTGTCCTTGTTTTCGCCTGTTCATTTCTCTCCTTTTCTATCAGCAGCTCCCGTGGGTTGTAACAGCCGGTAGTTTTAATGTAATATTAAACACAAACCAAGAAAAGAAATTCATCATCAGACACCTGAGGATACGAAAGATCAGAGATTAATGACTTCAACCTTAATTGATTTTGACTGCCATCTTTTAATTATCTGACACTCATGTCCTAATATACAAAGTAGCTGACAGTCCGAGGACATGCAATAATGTGCTTTTGATCAGAAGTGAATGTACCATAGTTCGAGGTATATAAGTCAACCCAATGTAGAAGGAAATCACTAGTTTTCAGTCGCCAATGTCATGCTTTTCATATTTACTTACTCACAGATAAGTCAATGCCCTCCCCTCAAGCTCAGCATGCAATTGTCATATCAACAATCAACTTCAAATTGTCAAATAAGTGGCTGTTTTACATTATGGTATCTTATACAGGATTCAAGGTCTCAAACATGTGATATGGGTTGTGTTACAAAGATGCATGGGAATTTAAGAAATGTCAACACAGAGCAATGTCCGAATGGTGAATGGCAAAGATGCCAACTAGCCAGGTCTGCGCCACCCGTTCACTTGTATTCTTGGTGGGTCAGTCAACTCACTGTCTTGCAATGATTTTCCAACATTTCAAACGTCAATGGATACATCACCATTTGTGATCATTCCCATCACCAAAACTGACAACAAAGAATTACTCTACTGTAGTAAAATAAAACAAAAAACTGCAAATGCTGGACACTTGAAACAAAAGCTCAAGCCGCTCGTGAAACTCTGCAGGTCTGGCAGCATCTGTGGGAAGAAACCAGAGTGAACATATCGAGTCTGGTGGTTCTTCATCTGTTCCGGCGAAGAGTCATAGGGCTTGAAATGTTAGACCCACTCTTTTCTCACATATACTACCAGACCTGCTGAGTGACTCCACTGCAGTATTTCTAGTCATTTGGTTGTACAGAAGTTGAGTATTGCTGGGAAAAGAATCTTTTGTCTAAGCTTTCTGCCTTGCTCTCGTCAGGGCAATTTGCATGAAACTTAATCAAATCTCCCTTTTATTTTTCTGTATCCCAGTAAATACTACTGTATATAATTTCTCTTCATAATCCAACCATTGAAATTCTGTTGAATCTGCAGTGTGTCCTATCACACGTCAATATATCCTTTTGGAGATGCAGAGCCCAGAATTTCACACTATACTGAAGGTATGGTGTAACCTGCACTTTGTATCATCAGAGTAGAACTTTGTCTCCTTTACTTTAGAGGTTACAGTTGAACAGTGATACAACTCAGGAGGCCCTAATGCTTAGGGTCCTCACCTCTGTAATCTCCTCCAATCTTCCAATGACCACAAATCCATTGTTGATTGTTGGGAAAACCCATTAGGTTCACTTGTGCCCTTTAGGGAAGGAAACTGCCATCCTTGTCTGGCCTACATGTGACTCCAGACCCAGAGCGATGTGAATCATAGAACCCCGAGAGTGTGGAAACAGGTCAATCAGCCCACCAAATCCACACTGACTCTCCAAAGAGCATTCCATCCAGTTTATCCCTGTAGCCCTGCTAATCCACCTAACCTACACACTATGGGCAGTTTAACATGGCCAATCTGCCTAATCTGCACATCTTTGGACTGTGAGAGAATGCCTGAGCACCTGGAAGAAACCCATACAGACATGGGGAGAAGGTGCAAACTCCACCCAGATATTCACCCAAGGATGGAATTGAATCTGGGCCCATGACATTGTGAGACAAGTGCTAAACACTGAGCCACACCATGCTGCCCACAGCGTTGACTCTTAACTGACCTCTCTGCAATTTGATAAATTCTGATGGTGGCCCCAACTCCATATTCTTGCTATTCCCCCAATAACCTTTGACTCCCTTGTTAGTCAAGAATTGCCCTACTTCTGCCTGTAAAATAGTCAATGGCCAAGACATGTTGCCCCTCCCACCTGCAGCCTGCCACCTCCACTGCTCTGTGGGGAATAGAATTCTGAAGACCCAAGGCTGTCTGAGAGAAAGTAAAACCTCTACTCAACTCAATCTTAAAGGGATCCCCTTTGCTTTTGTTCTATGTCTCCCTAGTTCTAATCCCTCCCACAGTTTGCCGCCAAACAGTGCGAAGTAGACCATGCTGAAGAAGCGAGCCTATAATTTCGGAAGAAGGAAGTGTTGACTTTTTATAATTTCATTTCAGCCTGGGGCCTAAGGACAGGAGAATAACTTACCGTTTTAAATCCTTGTAAAATTTTTGACTTTTTTTTTCTAATGTTGTTATTGAGTTTATGGGTTTGTTATTCCCAGGCCCATGGCTTTTTGGTATTATTAATTAATTGCTGTCAGAATTTCACACCATCTTTTACTTCTGTAAAGAATTCCCCACTCAGACCTTAGCATTTCATCCTGTCTCCTGTGCTACCATAGTATAGTTTTTTTAATAAGCCTTACTTTGGCATTGTTATATTCCATGAATACTCTGTCAAATTGATTATAAGCCTAATAACAATGCCATGGGCTTGTTTATCAAAGGCAGTAGTAAAAAAACCTACTTAAAAATTAAGGGATCTCTGCTCCATCTGTGACTAATCTACAAAGAAAGATGTATGGCATTCAATAAGACACATTATTCTGCCACCATTGCTTTCAAATAAGTGTGTCAACTGTCAGACAAGCAATAACACTTAGTTTAGTGCATTCACTTTCCAGATCCAGATTATATTTGTAGCTCATTCCGTTCAGAAAGAAATAGCTTGGGAGCAATTTACCAGAACATGGTCTATTGCTGTTTCTTATGATTTGTATTAAATGAACTCAGTAATAAGTCACCTTTAGGGAAAGCTATGAGTTGCTCCAAGAAATCAACTTTTATTCGAAGGTTTTGAATGTTCTGTGAAGAAGCTATCTGAAAGGCTCAACAAGTGAGGATAATGTAAAACTAAATTAAAATATCATTCAAAATAATCATGATATATTGATTGAAAAAAAACAGATATTTTTTATTGAGGCCAGGCATGTTTCAAACTGCGAGGGATTCGCTGTGTCGGTTTTTCATTGGTCAAAAAAAGCCTCGTACATATTCCATGGCATGTTTTCAGTCTGGAATATCAGCATTTATTCCAGATAGCAGCAAATCTTTTAATTAAATGAATTTCAATGCTCGTCATCAGCTTCCAATAATCCTTTCAGTCAGAAGATCCCATGACGGTATTCCAGCAGCTTCTCCCACCCTTGAGTACACCAGAACTGTACTCATTCCCAATGTGTGGGTAAATGCAGGGAATGGGTCCTCGCTATCTGTGGGTACTCCCAGGCTGTGGGTACATCCAATACATGGGTACTTCCAATGTGCCACACCTCAAAACTTACAACCCAATTTACAGGACAGTGGAGAAGAGGCAGGAGAATGGCATTAAGTCACAATACTTATTTGGACAGCTAGTACAGACATAGATCATAGAATCCCCACAGTGTGGAAGTGGGCCATTCGGCCCTTTCGAATACACACTGACCCTCTGAAGAGCATCCCACCCAGACCCATCCCCATACCCTAACCCTGTATCCCCACATTTTCCATGGCTAATCCACCTAGACTGCACAATTCTGGACACTATGGGCAGTTTAGCACATGGAATCCACCTAACCTGTTGTGGGAGGAAACCAGAGCACCTGGAGGAAACCCGCACAAACACAGGGAGAATGTGCAAACTCCACACAGACAGTCACCCAAAGGTGGAATTGAGCCCAGGTCCCTCGCACTGTGAGGCAGTAGTGCCGACCACTGAGTCACATAATGGGCCAAGTCACCTTTATTGGCACCGTAACACTTCTGTGAACAAATGACATGGGAATGACACTCTCTGGGAATGGAAAATCACCCAGATGAACTGCCAACCCAACACATATCAAGGCACTAGCATGTTTTAGCGACTATGTAAACAATGCATACACAGTGACTGATGAGAATAATGGGCTGCCAATGCATGAAAACAGCCATGGATTCAAATTATTTATTAAAAAGGTTGGACTGAAATTCAGTTGTCTACAAATGTCCTTTCTAATATGCCATAGACATGTGACCGTTACCATGAGGAACACACATCTTAGATGTACTACAATATGGACTCCATCCTAACCAAGCTGCTGCCTGCTGGGTGCATAACTATGCAGGAAGTCAGCCTGCATCACTGCCTCCGGCTGTGCAAACACCCTGCAAGTGGCAGATGTTGAGGAAAAAGTTGTCTCAGCAGCCTATCTTACAAGGTCCACAGTGGTTTATCCCAGGCTGATCCAAGCCTTCCAGGAGATAAAACAAAGTTGTTGCATCATCCAAAGGGAAGAAGATGGGCTTTCTGAGTTATGATGAGTGGTTGAGTGACCTGCCCTTCCTGGTTGACACTACAAGATCACATATCTATGGCAGAGCAGGACATATCAGCTTTTACAACAAACTTCATGTACATATTCAAGTTATTTAGATCTTGAATTGTTTCACAACAGTTAGACATGAAGAACATTGTCCATTTCACAATGTTGCCAATGACTTACGCTCAGACAACGAACCATGAAAAGCAAGCTGTACTGGTCAGCGGCTTTGGAAGAAAAATTCAGCTTAGATTTGCTGACTTCAGAGGCCCTGGTGATGAATGAAGACTGTTTGTTGATCCATTTGGAACTGAAAAGACCATTGAAGCAGATGATATCTTCCAAGTGGAGCTTACTGAGTTGCCAAATGACTGTCAATTAATAGAACTTTTACAAAGCCTGAACTTCAAACATTTGAAGTCATAGAGTCATTGAGATCTACACGACAGACAAAGGCTCTTGAACCCTCCAGTCTGTGCTGGTCAAAAACAACAAATGTAGCGTTCAAATCCCATTTTCCAGCACTTGGCCCATAACCTTGAATTTTGTGTCATCGCTAGTGTATATTTAAATATTTTTTAAATATTATGAGAGTTTCTGTCTGTACCACCCCTTACAGGACATGAGTTCCAGGTCCCCACGACCTCTGGGTGAAAAACAATTTTCCTTACATCTTGACAGCCAGGAGAGAGAAGCAACTGAGGAGGATTGTGGGGGAAGTCAATTCATTCATATAACAAAGATGGAGATAGCGGAAGACCCAGGGTCAAAGATCAGTGAGCAGATGTAGGGAGTTGATAGCAAGTTGAAAAGCAGAACCCCTCTGGTTGTAATCTTGGGACTGCTCCATATGCCATGCACTCATGAGGCCAGAAATATAAAATTAGTATGAGATCTATCCCAGGATACTGAAGGAACAAAGGGAGGAGATTGCTGAGGTCTTGGCAGAGATCTTTGTATCCTCTTTAGCCACAGGTGAGGTCCCAGAAGACTGGAGAACAGCCAATGTTGTTCCTTTGTTTAAGAAGGGCAACATGGATTGTTGAGGAGATTATAGACCAGTGATCCTTACATCAGTGATGGGGAAATTATTGCAGAAGGTGCTTTTGGACAGGATTTACTTGCATTTGGAAAAGAATGGACTTATTAGCATTATTCGGCATGCCTTTGAGGTCTTGCCTCACAAATTTAACTAAAACTTTTAAGGAAGTGATGAAGATGATTAATGAGAATTCGGCAGTGGATGTAATCTACACAGGCTTTACTAAAGCATTTGACAATGTCCTTTATGGTGGGCTGATCCAGAAGTTTGAGTCACATGGGATCCACGATGAGTTATTAAGTTGGACACATAATTGACTTGGTCATGGAAGGCAGAGGGTAGTTGTGGAAGGATGTTTTTCTGACTGGAGGTCTATGATCATTGGTGTTCCACAAGGATCAGTACTGGAACCTCTATTGTTTGTAATATAAATATATATATACATATAGTTGTGTGGATGAAAATGTAGAGGTCTGATTGGTGATTTTCCAGATGACATGAATGTTGGTGGCTTTGTGGATTGTCAAAGGATACAATAGGATATAGATCAGTCAGAAAGTTGGGCAGAGAAAGGACACGGAGTTTAATTTGTACAAATGTGAGTTGATGCATTTTGGGAGATCATTTGCAAAAGGAAAGTATACAGTAAATGGCAGGACCCTTGGGGCATTGTTATACAGATGGAACTTGGAATGCAAGTCCATAGTTCCCTGAGCATAAATGGATAGGTAGTTAAGAAATTGCACGACTTGTCTGCCTTCATCAGTGAAAAGTTTATAAGAGATGCGCGAGAAACATTTTTACAAAGAGGGTGATTGGTGCCTGGAGCGTGCTGCCAGGGGAGGTGGGTGACACAGATAGGATAGCAACATTTAGGGAACAATTAGGATTTGAACAGGCAGGGAAAGGAGGGATGTGGACTATGGTTAGGCAGATGACATTAGTTTTGATTAGCTTCATGGTCAGCACAAATATAGTGGGCTGAAGGGCCTGTTCCTGTGCTATACAGTTCTATGTTCTTTGTTCATCTCCTTTCAGCATTCTTCCCTATACCTGAAATCTATGCCCCCAGTCATTAATTCCTCTCTCAAGGGGAAACATTTCTTTATGTCTACCCCATCAATGCCCCTCATAATTCTACATATTTCAATCATGCCCCCACTCAATCTCCTGTGCCCTAAGGAAAACAACCCCAGGCTGTCCAATCTCTCTTCATAACTGAAGATGTCCAGCACAGGCCTCATCCTAGTAAATCTCCTCTGCACCCTCTCCAGTGCTATCACAAACCTCCAATAATGTGGATTCCAGAACTGCACGCAATACTCCAGCTGTGGCCTAACCAACATTCTACACAATTCCTACATAACCTCTCTACTCATACACTCTACGCCTCAACTTATGAAGGCAAGTATCCCACATGCCTTCTTATCCGCCTTATGTATGTACTGTAATATCTTAAGGGGCTTGTAGACGTGCAATACCAAGGCGTGTGTGATCCTCAGTGTTTCCCAGGGTCCGACCATTCATCATGTATTCTTCTTTGTTCTGTCCAAGTGCATCATCTCACACTCATCCGGATTGAATTCCATTTGCCACTGATCAGCCCATCTGACCAGCCCCATCTATATCCTCCTGTGATCTAAGGTTATCCTCCTCACTATTTACTCTCACATCAGTTTTTGTATTGTCCGTGAACCTACCGATCAACCCTCTGAAATTCAAATCAAAATCATTCATATAAAACACAAACAGCAAGGGCCCCAACACTGATCCTTGTGGGATACCACTGAACACAGACCTCCAGTCACAAAGGCACCTCTCAACTATCACCCTCTGCTTCCTCCCACTTAGCCTATTGTGGATCCTATTTCCTTAGATCCCATGGACACTTATCTTTGATATCAGTCTCCCAAGTGAGACTTTATCAAAAGCCTTGCTGAAGTCCACATAGATAGCATGAAAAATATTGCCCTCATCTGGTCACCTTTTCAAAGAATTCGATTAAGTCCATAAGAGATGACCTCCCCTAACAAAACCATGCTGAGTGTCCTTGATTAATCTCTGACTCTTTAAGTACAGATTAATTCTCTCCATCAGAATTACTTCCAATAGTTTCCCTATCAGTCAAGTTAGACTGACTGGCCTGTAATTTCCTTTTTTGTCCTGCGCCATCTTCTCAAATAATGGTACAACACTGACTCTCTTCCAGTCCTGAGCACCTTTCCTGTAGCCAGGGAGGAATTGAAATTTTAACAAGCCCCTGCTATTCCCTTCCTTGGATACATTTCATCCGGCCCTGGGGATTTAGTGATTTTTATGCTTAATCTACCATTCAGAGCCTCTTCTTTTTCTAAACTAATTTCTTTAATATTATCAGATTTCTATATGTCCCTCTCAAGCACATGGCACCAAAGTATTCAATTAGAACCACGCCTTCATCCTCTCACGCCACTGAAAAGTTGCCACGATCGTCCTTAATGGACCTTTATCCTATTTTTCCATTTGCCCTCAATCTATCAGTAAAACATCACAGCTAATATGTTGCTTTGGAGTTCTTAGCAGATCTGCAGGACCATGCCCGATGATTTATTGTACTGTTTGGAAGCTCTGAAAGCAGCTTTTCTTAAGAATTACAAGGATCAAATCAAAATCAGTTTCACTCCTGGCGTGCAGTCGATAATACCATGTGTAATGACATCAAGAGAACAGACATCATGTGGGTGGCTATGTTTTGTTTATGGCCATCTCAGACACAATGGATTAAATGGTCTCTTTCTGTGCTGTAACCTCACTGCAGGTCTAAACAGATGTGCAAAATCAAGATGGGTCCTGGCAGTCAAGCATTTTTTACTTTGTCCAGGAGATGTGGGCATCTCTGGCTGGGCCAGTATTCATTGCCCACCCCCTGGAGAAGATGACAGTGAGCTACCTTCCTGAAACATTGCAGTCCTTGGGATGTAACTACGCCCAAGTAATGTCAGGAAGGCAGCTCCAGACCTTTGACCCAGGAACAGTGCAGGAGCAGTGTGTCAATGAAGGAACGATGGTATAGTTTGAAGTCAGGATGCTGTGTGACTTGCAGCTGGTGGACCTGCTAGCGTTGTCCTTTGAGGTGAGTTTAGATTGTGCTCTCAGAGGAGCCGTGGTGAGTTACTGCATTACATCTTGAAGATGGTTCACACTGCCATCACTGTATGTCAATGGTGAAGGGGATAAATATTGAAAGTGGTAGATGAGGTGCCAATCAAGTTGTTTTCTTTATTCCAGATGGTGCACTGATCCATGCAAGTGGAGAGATTCCTATCAAACTCCTGACCTGCGCCTTGTAGACCTTTCTCAGTAGGATTGGTGGGGGGTGGCATGAAGTGAGTTGCTGTTTGCAAAATTCCGGCCTCTGATCTGTTCTTGTAGCCACAGTATGTTTATAACCCACAATTTATTGATAGTGTGGAATTCAGATTCGGCCATTGAAAGGCAAGTAGCAATAGTGAGCTTACTTCTTGAATGGAGATAGTTATTTCCTGGCACTTGTGGTGTGGTCAGGGTCAGAGGGGTTGAGCTAGAGGAAGAAGCTGAATAGGCTGGGGCTATTCTCCCTGGAGCATGGGAGACTGTGGGGTGAATTTGCAAATCTTAGAAGCCCTACAGTGTGAAAATAGGCCCTTTGGCACAACAAATTCACACCAAGACTCAGAGCATCCCCGTACAATCCACCTAATCTACACATCCCCGAACACTACGGGCAGTTTAGCATGGCCAATCCACCGAGCCTCCCCATCTTTGGACTGTGGGAGGAAACTGAGGCACCCAGAGGAAACCCACGCAGACGCGGGGAGAACGTGCAAACTCTACACAGACAGCCACCTGAGGGTGGAATTGACCCCTGGCTCCTGGTGCTGTGAGGCTGCAGTGCTGACCACTGAGCCACCGTGCCTTATAGAGGTTTATAAAATCATGAGAGGCATGGATAAGGTGAATAGGCAAGTTCTTTTTCCCAGGGTAGGGGTGTGCAAGACTGGAGGGTATAGTTTTAAGGTGAGAGGGGAAAGATTTAAAAAGGACCAAAGGCACAACTTTTTAATGCAGAGGGTGGTGGGTATATGGAGTGAGCTGCCAGAGGAAGTGGTGGAGGCTGGTACAATTGCAACATTTAAAATGCATTTAGATGGGTATATGAATAGGAAGCATTTAGAGGGATATGGGGCCAATGCTGGCAAATGGTCCTAGATTAATTTAGGATATCTGGTTGACATGGATGAGTTGGACTGAAGAGTCTGTTTCTGTGCTGGAGAACTCTATGATTCTATGTATGGCACAAATACACCGCCATTTTCTAAAGAATGCCCAGTGTTCCCACACCTAGTGAGTGGGCAGGCATTGTAAGCAAAGATGGTGCCAGATACCTCATTGAGTAAGTGTTCAGTTTGCTGCACAGAAGATAAATTAGTCCCCACATTTTTCTTCCTAACATTTGTTCACCAGCCCTCTGAGTGAGAGAAAAATTCAAATGTGGCTCCCTAAGCAAAAAAGGTAGGATAAGCCTGGTCTAAATCCTGAAGCCAGAAGCTTAACCTCTTCACCTTCTGCTCCAAGAGTAACAAGCTCCTGAGTAATCAATGAATTTCCACTTCTGTCTGTCTCCACCCAGCAAGTCAAAATGGAATGACAATTTATCGCACATAAAGTACACACAACAGTCTATTTAGAACATAGAACATAGAACATAGAAAAGTACAGCACAGTACAGGCCCTTCGGCCCACAATGTTGTGCCGTGGAATAATCCTCATCCAAAAATAAAATAACCTAACTTACATTCCCCTCAATTCACTGCTGTCCATGTGCATGTCCAGCAGTCGCTTAAATGTCACTAATGACTCCGCTTCCATGACTACCTCTGGCAAACTATTCCATGTGCTCACAACTCTCTGGGTGAAGAACCTCCCTCTGACATCTCCTCTATACCTTCCTCCTGACACCTTAAAACTATGACCCCTCGTGGCAGTCAATCCTGCCCTGGGGAAAAGTCTCTGGCTATCGACTCTATCCATGCCTCTCATTACCCTGTACACTTCAATCAGGTCACGTCTCTTCCTCCTTGTCTCCAGAGAGAAAAGCCCAAGCTCAGTCAACCTCGCCTCGTAAGACAAACCCTCCAGTCCAGGCAGCATCCTGGTAAACCGCCTTTGCACCCTCTCCAAAGCCTCCACATCTTTCCTATAATAGGGTGACCAGAACTGGACACAATATTCCAAGTGTGGTCTCACCAGGGTTTTGTAGAGCTGCAGCAAAACCGCATGGCTCTGAAACTTGATCCCCCGTTAATGAAAGCCAAAACACCATATGCTTTCTTAACACCTGGGTGGCAACTTTGAGGGAGCTATGCACTTGAACACCAAGATCCCGCTGTTCCTCCACACTGCCGAGAATCCTGCCTTTAATCCTATATTCAGCATTTAAGCTTGACCTTTCAAAATGCATTTAATCGGAAGAGAGTGCTGGACCATTAGTCTGCTACCACTCATTCAGCTTCACTTTGTAATTCCACTGCTCCAATCCTTTACATGTTCATCTGCCACTTTTCCTCACAGAACCTGACTCGTGTCTCCAGCAAGAATGATACTTCTTTTAATTCAAAGTACTTTTTGTTTCTTTCTCTGCTGAGTTGGAGAATGGGCAAGAATTCTGTTACCAAAGTACGCAATATTCTGTATTCTGGACAGACATGTTGCTAATTTCACTATGAAATGATGACTTGGAGAAAGACTTCACAAATACTTTTTCCATGTTATGCCAAAGAAATCAAAAGAGGTTTTTGGGTAACTTTCCTTTATACAAAGAAAAGAAGACATAGGAACAGGTGTGGCCCTAAATGCTCTTCTGTCCTTCAACCAAAGCATCGTTCAGCCTTAGCCTCATCTTCCAGTTTGTCACTTGTTCACGGTGTTCCTTGATTCACTTTGAATGCAATCTCCGGCTTGAATACTCAATAGTCAAGCATCCCCACTTATTTTTGGGTGCACAGTGGCTCAGTGGTTAGCACTGCTGCCTCACAGCACGAGGGACCCAGGTTTGATTCCAGCCTCAGACTGTGGGGAGTTTGTGTGTTCTCTTCATGCCTGCATGGGTTTCCTCCGTGTGCTCGGGTTTCTCCCACAGACCAAAGATGTGCAGATTAGGTAGAATAGCTATGATAGAAACCTCAGGGTGTTCACAGGGTTGGGTCTGGGTGGGATGCTCTTCGGAAAATCGGTTTAGATTTGTTGAGCGGAATGGTCTCTTTCTGCACTGAAGAGATTCTAATTATGGACAAGTAATTTCAGAGGGTATTTGCAAGTCAACCATATTGCTGTGAGTTTGGAGTCACGTGTGTTCTGAAGAATGGAACGGTAACTTTGCTTTCTCCCCACAGATGCTGAAATTTCCCTCAGCAAGTTAAATGTAGGCAACCCCAAGTGAGGATGAAAGATTTTCATCCCTGAAGGGAACATTAGTCGGTTTTTCCCTTGACAATCATCAATGGTTGCATGGTCAATAGCAGATTCATGATTCCAAATTTGCTTTATGGAATTCAAATTCTGTCGTGGTGGGATTTGAACCCAAGTCCCCAGCACGTTAGTTGAGTTTCTAGGTTAACAGTCCAGGGATAATACCACTAGGCCATCACTTGCCCATGTTTGTCAGACCCTAGAGATTTGTCGCCATTCAATCTCATCAATTTCCCTAACACAATTTCCCTACTAATATTGCTTTCTTACAGTCTCCATCTCTCAATAGATCATCTGTTCCCCAACAGTTTGGGGGAAGTTTTATGTGGCCTTTTGCGAAGACAGAACCAAAATGAGTATTTGATTGGTTCACCTTCTCTTTGTGGCCCGTTAATACTTCCCCTGTTTCTGATTTTAAAGGATTTACTTTTGACTTCGGATCAAGGATATTAGAATTTCAATTACCATATTAAAGGCTGTGTATAAAACTGGTACAAAAATGTAACGTAAACTCACCAAAGTATTCCCAGAGATGAGGGCTGAAGACATCAGAAGAAATTTAAGGTACTTTTCTATTCTTTCATGAAATGTGGTTAGCACTGGAATTGGTTGCCCATTCCCTAATTGCTGTTGAACTGAGTGACCAGATCATTTCAGAAGGCAATGAAGAGTCAACAACATTTTTGTGAGTCTGGACTTACATGTAACCCAGACCAGGCAAGGATACATATTTGCTTCCCTGAAGCACATGAGTGAACCAGGTGGATTTGATGAGAATTGACAACAGTTTCATGGACTCCACCACTGTAGACTCCTTGTCAAAAGTGTAAAAAGTGGCACAAAGTGCTGCTGACATTAAGATCAGCCTAACCGGGCTTCTAGCACATACCGTGACAGGTCTTTGCCCATTATTTTAAGAGTTTGCATGTTGTCCCTGTGTCTGTGCAGGTTTCCTCTGGGTGCTCCCGTTTCCTCCCACAATCCAAAGATGTGTAGGTTAGGTAAATTGGCCATGCTATATTGCCCATAGTGTTCAGGGATGAGCAGGCTAGGTTGGATCAGCCATGGGAAATGTCGGGTTATAGGGATGGGGGGTGTAGGTTTGGGTTTGGAGGGTTTGTGTGGACTTGATGGGCTGAATTGCCTGCTTCCACACTGAAAGATTTCTATAATAACTCACGACACTCAGACCTCTATTAGATTCCAGCCATGACATTTTGAGAGTGTATGTAATGTAGAATTCTATGCAGAAAACTGTGCTGAAACATGTATATTCCATTAAAATAACTCAAAATGAAATAATGAATCGTAAGGGGAAATATTCAAGAGGATGATGGTACACATGAGAAAAACAGTTCCAAACTGAATTAAGCAGGCGGCCTGACTTTGTGTTCCAGCATTTTGTCAATCATACAGACCTGAAATTGCAGTCAACAGATAAATACCAGCACCTACGTTTCCCGGCTGATAGCCAACATTCTTACAAGTGGTGATTTACAAGCTGGGTCTGTTCCCGACTCTGTGAAGTTGTCGAAGCTGGGGGAGTGTTGGTGGTGGCATGGGGGTGGATATGGTATTTCACTGAAGCTTTGGAATATCCTGTGGACATGAAATGTACTAGATAAATGAAAAGCCTTCTTTTTCTGTCCGCCAATGATTACTGACCTGCTGCATAGTTTCAACAGTTCCTGCTTCCAATCTCAAAGCTCTGCAGGATTTTTTTTATAAGGTGCTGTTGTTATCAGGCCACACAGCGAGAACAACAAAAGCTGCTCACTTTATCCACCAATGTGCTTATTATGGCTTGTAGTCTGTTACTGAGCATTGCTCTGTGCCTCAGTACAAAGTTCTGGTTAGCCACTTTAGCTTTGTTAAGACTGTAAACCTAAATCCATGAGGAATCTGCTGGTGCTGCTAGAAATTCAATAAACTGTGTGAGACTGGCACAGGTAAAGTTATTATGGGCTTGAAGAACGTGTCAGAAGGCTGAGAATTGGGCTGTTGACTGGATTTATTCCACATGTTTGTCACAGA
This sequence comes from Stegostoma tigrinum, assembly GCF_030684315.1. Lineage (NCBI taxonomy): Eukaryota > Metazoa > Chordata > Chondrichthyes > Orectolobiformes > Stegostomatidae > Stegostoma > Stegostoma tigrinum. The sequence continues at coordinate 144,837,775 of NC_081355.1, read as the reverse complement.
TGGAAGAAATGAAAGCTGCCTCTAAAGTCATTGTTGGAAGAAGTAACAAATGCCTGTGGACGTTGTATCCAGAAAATTGCAGACAAATCAACTCAGACTGGCTGTCGGTTTGTGCCCAACCTGATAAATAAAGCCACAAATCTCTTACTGTGGCTACTGCTGAGTTTAAAATGTTTGAATGCTGCAGATTTGTTCATATGAATGACCAGGATAAAAATTTTAGCACAAAAGGCCTGAATAATACAATTTCTTTTGTGTGTCATTTTCAACAAGCTTGTTATTTGAGCCTGACTAGCTCAGGCAGTAAAGCAGAATGCCCTTAATCTGAAATCATTAGTTCAAGCCCTACATTGATCAAGTAGGTCTTTTAAGGATTCTGAAAACTGGAGTTAAGAAGCAGCAAGGTGGCTCAGTGGCTCAGTGGTTAGCACAGCTGCCTCACAACACCAGGGACCTGAGCTCGATTCTGTCCTCGGGTGCTTGTCTGTGTGGAGTTTGCACATTCTCCCTGTTGCTGAGTGGGGTTCCTCTGGTTTCTTCCCACAATCCAAAGATGTGCAGGCTCGGTGGATTAGCCATGGGTGATGCAGGGTTACAGGGATAGGGTGAGGAAGTGGGTCTGGGTGGGATGGTCTTCAGAGGATTGGTGTGGACTGCTCGATGGGCCAAATGGCCTGCTTCCACACTGTGAGAGATTCTGTGGTTCTAAGCTGAGCATCCATGCAGAGAGTTGCTGATGAGTCCCAAAGTGCAGCATGGCAGTACAGAAGTGGAACTGAATCAGAGATGTACCATGATGGTGTGGGCAAGTGGCATGTGTCAGATGCCAGCATCCAAGGATGTGGGATATATGCAACCACTGCCCTGGAACATGCTCAGAGCAAACTGGAGGCACTAGCTAGCCTCATTTATGCACCAGCTCCTGTGCCTAGGGTCTCTTTTAAATCTTTTCCCTTTCACTTTAAGTCTATGTCCTCCAGTTTTGTGCTCCCCCACTTCAGGGAAAAATACTTCGTCTATTTACCCCTGTCCATGCCCTGTATGATTTTATAAACTTCTATAAGGTCACCCCTCATCCTTCAACACTCCAGGAAAAATAGCCCCAGCCTATTCAGCCTCTTTCTACAGCTCAAAGCCTCCAATCCTGGCAACATCCTTATAAATATTTCTGAACCCTTTCAAGTTTCACAACATTCTTCCTATAGCAGGGAGGCCAGAATTGAACACAGTATTTCAATAGTGGCCTAACTAATGTCATGTACAGCAACTTGGCATCCCAACTCCTATACTCAGTGCACTGACCAATAAAAGCAAGCATACCAAATCCCTTCTTCACCATTCTATCTACCTGCAACTCCACTTTCAAGGAACCATGAACCTGCGGTCCAAGGTCTCTTTGTTCAGCAACATGTTCCAGGACATTACCATTAAGTTTTATAGGTCCTGCCCTCATTTGCCTTTTCAAAATGCAGCACCTCACATTTATCTAAATTAAACTACATCTGCCACTCCTCAGTCCATTGGTCGATCTAATCAAGATCCTGTTGTACTCTGAGGTAACCTTCTTTAGTGTTTGCTACACCTCCAATTTTGGTTACAGCTGTAAACTTACTAACCATGTCCCCTATGTTCACATTGACGTAATCTTTTCCATTTATATTTTATTGCAAAACAAAAACACAAGACATGCACAAATGCAACACATTTCACAAGACAAGAAGAAACACAAAGAAAGTTTTGCAGCAAAGAAGTACCTTTCAGAGTGTACTTGCTGTTGAAAATGCTGCTTTTTGCACTGTAAGGATTCAATGGTTCTAACTGTGGATGCTAGAGATCCGAACCAAACAAAAACAGAGATTGCGAGTAAAACTCAACAGATCTGGCAGCATCAGTGGAGAGAGAAACAGAGCTAATGCGAAGAAAGATCAATGGGCTCAAAATGTCAGCTCTGTTTTCTCTCCACAGATACTGCCAGACCTGTTGAGTTTCTCCAACTCACCTAGGAAGTAGTGTTAAGACTTCAAGCAGTGACTTTGCAATTTCTACTATTGTCAATTGACAACAAACAAGAAAGTTAAGAAATTAATTCAGAAATGGGGTGAAATTGAATTAAAAAGAAGTCAGGAATAAACATCGTTTCATTGATCTTATAAAGTTTCCAATATCTAACGGTGAAGCTAATTCAGTTTCTGCTATGTCACCAGTCTATACGCAAATTTTAGTCATGAACTAAAAAGTTTTTTTTACCTGAGGTAAAGATAATATGTGAGTCTGTTCACATAATGTCAAATAGGATGTTAAAATACCTGAGAGACAAAAAAAAACTCTCCACATAACTGACATCATTGTGGCCAAATTGGAGAAAGACAAATTATTATTGAATCTTCTTGATTAACGCCATTTTGAGAAAAAATCAATTCCCAGATCTTTCAAAAATCCTTGGAAAATATTGTCTTCAGTTATCTCCATGAAGACACCATATTGGTAAAGGAACACCAAACTTTACATTGAAAACAGTATTTAGAACTGCAGAAACCTGAACAGCTTTTAGTGTGAGCATTACAAAAACAACCTTAAACAACTAAGAATAAAAAAAGACAAGAAAATGCATGTAGTACAAGGACAACAAAATCCTAACAATCATTTTTGGATCTCAGAAGCTAATCAACAGCTTCAAATCCCCATCAGCAATCAGCCAATGCACCAAAATACTCCTGTACCACTCTCTCTGCCAGAAAAATAATCATACTGTCAAGTTAATTTGTTCAATCGGATAATTGGAAAATGTGAAAAGCACAATTTCCCAGATTTAAATCAATTTCAGGGCTAGACACCAAACTAAATATAGAACACACTCTTTACTGCATGAAAGGAATGTGAGATCATGTCTTCACAAGCAACAGTTAAACGAGAAGTTGAAGATATAGGGAAAAATATGTACTGTAAATGTTGTAAGAGAAATAATCTAAATAGAGAACACTGAGAATGTATGTGAACATGATCAATGTTTATGATGGTGTGGGATGTGATGTGCTTGGGTGAAAGGCGTTGTGCAAGGGATATCTTCTCACTGGGCATAAACAACACAATATGGGTGGAGTCGGAAAGAAGTGAGAAAATGAATAAATTAGAAATACACGCTGAGGGGCATGTGAAGTAATTGGACTAGCATCAGCTGGTAGAATTCATGGAATCGTCACTCAATAATGTAACAGTGAGACTAGAGTCTGTTTTTTTCTGATTTTCATGTATTGTAATTATCCTTAAAATTGCCAAAATTATATAAACTTATCTTTGATTGTTGGAATAGGACTCCTGAGCCATAGGTTGTCTGCACTTCTTTTCTTTATTTCTCTCTCTTTTCACATTTTTCTCTGGCTTATTTTACCTCCTGTTTTTGGGCGGCATTGGCAATGTCTCGGGTGAAAGCCAGCATGGGCTCCCGGCCTCATCACGGACTTGGACTCCCGGCCTCAGCGTGGACTCGAATTCTCAGCCTCAGTGTGGACATGGACTCTGGGCCTCGGCATGGGCTTGAACTCCTGGCCTCAGTGTGAACTCAAACCCCTGGCCTCAGCGCAAATTCAAACTCCCAGCCTAAGCGTGGACTTGGCCTCCTGGCCTCAGTGTGGGCTCAAACTCGCGGCCTCTGTGTGGACTCGATCTCCCAGCCTCAATGTGGGCTCGGACTTCTAGCCTCAGCATGGACTCAAACTCCCGGCCTCAGCGTGGACTCGAACTCCCGGCCTGAGCCTGGACTCGAACTCCCGGCCTCAGTATGGATTTGAACTCCTGGCCTCAGCATGGACTCGAACTCCCGGCCTCAGCGTGGACTCGAACTCCCGGCTTGAGTGTGGACTCAAACTCCTGGCCTCAGTGTGGGCTCGAACTCCCAGCCTCAGCCTGGATGCGAACTGTCAGCCTTCTCGTTGTCTTTAACTCTCGGCCTCAGCGTGGACTTGGACCCCCAGTGTCAAGGTGAAGCGTGGCACAGACTGCGTTGGAAGCACTGTTATTCTGAGCTCTTATTTCTCTATTTTTCTAATTTATTGCTGGACTTTTTATCTCTTTATTATTCTAATTTTTCTTTCCCTAAGAATTTGTACTTAAGAATCTGTACCTAGGTACCTAAGATGGCACTGTAAATAAATTAATGAATTTGTTTTTGCAGCACATTCTTGTTTTGTAGCTATAGCAGCAACTAGTTGGTGAGCAGAATCTACAAATTGCAAATAATTAAATATAGCAGCTGTGAATTTAGGAACAGAAGTAAGCCATTTGCCTGTTTGACCCTGCTCCATCATTTAATAACATCAATGCTGATCTGGACATAGTTTCAACCGCACGTTTCACTTTCCCCAAAATATCATGTGAACACTTTGTCTGTCAAAAACCTAAATAACTCAGCCTCAAATATTTTCAATGACAAAGACTCCATTGCTCTCTAGCGAAGAGAATTGGACAGATTAATAACCTGAGAGGAACATGTACCTCCTCATTCAACGTGAGCAAATGTGAGATTTTGCACTTTGGAAAAAAGAATACAGGCATGGACTATTTTCTAAACGGTGAGAAAATTCATAAAGCAGAAGTACAAAGGGATCTGGGAGTGTTGGTCCAGGATTAAAAGCTAACGTGAAAGTAGAGTCCGTGATTAAGAAAGCGAATGTGATGTTGTCGTTTATCTCAAGAGGGTTGGAATATAAAAACAGTGATGTGCTTCTGAGGCTTTATAAAGCTCTAGTTAGACCCTATTTAGAATACTGTGTCCAATTTTGGGCCCCACACCTCAGGAAGGACATACTGGCACTGGAACGTGTCCAGCAAGAGATTCACAGGGATGACCCCTGGAATGGTAGGTTTAATGTACAATGAACGGCTAAGGATCCTGGGATTGTATTCATTAGAGTTCAGAAGGTTGAGGGGAGATCTAATAGAAACTTACAAGATAATGTATGGTTTAGAAGGGGTGGACGCTAGGAAGATGTTTCCATTAGGTGGGGAGAATAGGACCTGTGAGCACAGCCTTAAAATTAGAGGGGGTAAATTTAAAACTGAATTGAGACAACATTTCTTCAGCCAGAGAGTGGTGGGCTTGTGGAATTTATAGCCGCAGAGTGCAGTGGAGGCCGGGACGTTGGATGCCTTCAAGGCAGAGATCGATAAATTCTTGATCTCAGAAGGAATCAAAGGCTACGGGGAGACTGCAGGGAAGTGGAGTTGAAATGCCCATCAGCCATGATTTAAATGGTGGAGTGGACTCAATGGGCCGAATGACCTTACTTCCACTCCTATGTCTTATGGTCTTATGGCCTTATCTTTGTCTTAAAAGGAAGGCCTTTTATTCTTAACTTGTATTTCCAGTTGTAATCTTTCTCACAAGAGAAGACATTCTCTCAGGATCCAGCTATCACATCCCTCAGGATGCAAACTCTCCAATGAGATCTTTCATTCTGTGAAACTCCACTGATACAGGTGCAGTTCATTCAAACCATTCCTCATGGGACAATCTCCACATTCCATGCATTTCATCTAACATGATAAGATCCTTTGTCAAATAAGTGTACATGGTATTCCTGATGTGGTCTCACCAAACCCCTACGCAGCTCCTCAGAAATGTCCCTACTGAGCAGAGAATTCTGAAGATTCACCATCCTGTGAGAAGGACTTCCCGCTCAGTTTAATCTTAAGTAACCTGTCCCTTATTTTGAGATTGTCTTCTCCGGTTCTAGAACCCCCAAAAAACCAGAGATACATCTTCCCTGCATATGCTCTTCTCGGTATTGTAAGAACTTTTATGCTCCAACGTGATCACCCCTTACTGGATAAAGGAAGGTGTTTCATACATTTACGTTTGTGTAAAGAATGACCAGATGGCAAAGTACAGCAACATACAGATTTTATTTACTCTCCCCATGACTCCCTTGTCCACTCCACACTCCCCGCCAGTCCCACCACACCCGGCACTTTTCCCTGCAATCGCAACAAGTGCTATACCTGCTCCTACACTTCCCCCCACCCCTCTCCCAGGCCCTAAGAAGACTTTCAACATCAAACAGATGTTCACCTGCACATCTGCTAATATGGTATACTGCATATGCCGTTCCCATTGTGGCCTCTTCTACATCATGGAAACCAAACGGAGGCTTGGGGACTGCTCTGCGAAACAGCTACAGTCAGTTAGCAACAAACAACTACATCTCCCAGTCGCAAACCATTTCAACTCTCCCTCCCACTCCTTGGACGACATGTCCATCCTGGGCCTCCTGCATTGCCACAATGATGCCACCTGAAAGATGCAGGAACAGCATCTCATATTTTGCTTGGGAATCCTGCAGCCCAATGGTATCAATGTGGACTTCACAAGTTTGAAAAACTCCCCTCCACCGACCACATCCCAAAACCAGCCCAGCTCATCCCTGCCTCCCTCACCATTCCTTCCACCTCAAGCCCCACCTCATCTCCTACCCACTAACCTTACCTCACCTCCTTGACCTGTCCGTCTTCCCTGAACTGACCTATCCCCTCTCTATCTCCCCACCTACATTCACCTTCACTGGCTCTAACCCTGCCTCTTTGACCTGTCTGTCTCCTCTCAGCCTATCTTCTCCTTTATCCATCTTCTATCCGCCTTCCCCTCTCTCCCTATTTATTTCAGAATCCCCTTCCCCTTCCCCATTTCTGAAGAAGGGTCTTGAACCGAAGCGTCATCATTCGTGCTTCTCTGATGCTGCTTGGCCTGCTGTGTTCATCCAGCTTCACACAGTGTTATCTCAGATTTTATTTCTGTTCATCCTTCACTTTTTTCAAGGAGCACTTCCAAATTAGCATTGAAAAAGCAACAAAACACTGCAACAGAGGAAGAGAAGGCTAGGAGTGGCCAAAGGAATCACTTATGTCTCAGACTGTAAGATGTCCCATGTATCATTGCTAGGACTGCAAAATAGAGATAAATCCGTATGGTTCTGTCTCTATAACATGGCCAGACAGACAATGGTACCTATTATGTCTGTGTAATGTTCCTCTCGTTGTACAGATAAATTTTACTTCTCCTGAAACAACAAACAATTGCAATAACTAGTGAGAGGCAATGCACAATTATTTCATCCAATCTGTTTATTTAATAAGGTGCTGTGTAAAATAGCTGACTTTGAATTTGTGCTGGAAAATCAACAGCTTGGGAATTAGGTTGTTTTTTGTATTCTTTAGGAGAGGAGATGTACAATAATCAGACAGGGCTGTGGGTGACTAGAGACTTTCTAACTGACAGTACACCATCATAAGGCTTCATTACTTTTTTCTGCTTCCAATAATGGAAAATAATGTTTACAATCTAATTGCATTAGGTTCCACGGGGACAGCCACACCATGAAAGAGACTTTAAATCTATCAATTTGTGCTGGAACTTGAAAGATCCTTTTAAGTTTTTTGTTCATTATGAAAACCTGAAGGAAGGGATTAATGTAAGAACCTTCCCACTGATATACTTTTGCAGTCCACAATTCTATTTTCCACATTTTAGCATCTGAACGTTAGCACCATCAAGTCTGTAAATTTATTTCAAATGCCCAAAGTTCTTTTTAATTCTTCCATGAGATCTGAGCATTTTCAAGGGCAATTAGGGATGAGCAACAATGCCAGCCTTGTCAACAGTACTCATATCCCATAAAATTATAACTAATTTATAGCCTAGGTAAAGGTATTCTTTAACAGCTGACAATTTTTCACTTGCCATTATAAAGACAAGAACTTGGGGAGTGCAGTTCACAGTTCCAACTTATTAACATTGAACTCATTATTATCATTTGCTCTTTATATTTACAGACATTGGAGTAGATTGTGAATCTGCATAACAGTGTAAAATAAACAAGAGTGATTCTAGTCTACGTTGTATTTCTTATTAGCTTCTTTTATCATTATATAAAACTAAGATCGATTTCCGAGAAAGATAAAGAGATGATCTGAACATTTTCCAAATGTAGATGGGCACCCATTTTGGTAGGAATGACAGCAAAATGGTCTATTATTTAAATGGTGAAAATATGCAGCATGTAGCTGTGCGGAGGGACTTGGATGTACTTATGCATGAATCACAAAAAGTTGGTTTGCAGGTTCAGCAGGTAACTCAGAAGGCAAATAGAATATTGCCTTTCATTGCTAGAGGGATAGAGTTTAGAACAGGGAGGTTGTGCTGCAGGTGTACAGGAGGCTGGTGAGGCTGTACCTGGTGTACAGTGTGCAGCTTTTGTCTACTTACTTACGAAAGGAATTAAGGATTATGGTGAGCAGGTGGTTAATTGGAGCTGAGTCCAGGGACAAGATCAGCCATGATTTTATTGAATGGTGCAACAGGCTTGAAGGGCCAGATGACCTACCCCTGCTCCAATTTCTTATGTTTGCAAAGGCTTCAGATGTGCCAAGGTACCATTTTTATTCAATCAGGAAGGGGCATTAACAGACTCAATGGACCAAATTATTTTGTTGTGTGGTCGCTGCCATTTTGTCACTAAAAGGGTAGGAGTGAATTATTGATGGGCTAAACGCTTAATGTTCAATCCAAGAAAGATGATCATTTGTCCAATGACCTTCTGCCTAGAAAAAAATTCATTCATTTTCATCCAAAGTTGCTTGTTATAAAACTAAAGACAGGAGAAACAACCAGTGAATGAGAGTAATTCCGTCTTTGAAGAGCAGCAGGTATCAAATGATACTGAAAAATCCTCCTGATTGAGATTTCGAAACTGTACCAAAACTGGGACAGTTGCCCAACCGACCAATCAACAGCAGCTTTATTACAGGCTTGACCCAAACATGGACAGCAGATCCACCAACAGGTTTACCATCAGCCTGGGCTTGTTAGCTCAAATGAAGATGCAAGATCCAACTTGGGAAAGATTGTTCTTGGTAATGAAGGTTTCAATATTCTATTCATGTTGCAAACAGGATAGTTTCAGACCGTCAAAAGCAGTTAGGCAGCATCTGATAAAAGGGTAGAATCAATTCAGGATAAAAATGAATGAAATTCTTTCCAGGCAGAAGATATATGGTCAAATGATCATCTTTCTTGGATAGGATATTAAGAGTTTACCGCATCAGTAATTCACTCTTTCCATTGTCAGCTAAAATATCTAATCTATTTTTGACCTGGATTTTCAATGCCAATATTAACAGACAGTTGGAAAATATTGAGGAGGAGTGGGTGTGGAATTTGTTTAAATTAATAGCCAATACTTTGCGGTTCCTAATGCTAGCCATAAATCAATATTTGTCAGCTTCTTGAAAATGCGAATTGTATGTAGTATCAGTTCTCACCCTCATTATATGGAACGCTTTTCTCTACAAAACCCTGGTGAGACCACACTTGGAACATTGTGTCCAGTTCTGGTCGCCCTATTATAGGAAAGATGTGGAGGCTTTGGAGAGGGTGCAAAGGCGGTTTACCAGGATGCTGCCTGGACTGGAGGGCTTGTCTTACGAGGAGAGGTTGACTGAGCTTGGACTTTTCTCTCTGAAGAGAAGGAGGGAGAGAGGCGACCTGATCGAGGTGTACAAGGTAATGGGAGGCACAGGTAGAGTTGATAGCCAGAGACTTTTCCCCAGGGCAGGATTGACTGCCACGAGGGGTCATAGTTTTAAGGTGTTAGGAGGAAGGTATAGAGGAGATGTCAGAGGGAGGTTCTTCACCCAGAGAGTTGTGAGCGCATGGAATAGCTTACCAGTGGTAGTCGTGGAAGTGGAGTCATTAGTGACATTTAAGCGACTGCTGGACATGCACATGGACAGCAGTGAATTGAGGGGAATGTAAGTTAGGTTATTTTATTTTTGGATTAGGATTATTCCATGGCACAACATCATGGGCCGAATGGCCTGTACTGTGCTGTACTTTTCTATGTTCTATATGTTCTATGTAAGTATGAGACATCTTATAATTGCATTTGGGATAATGGGAACTGCAGATGCTGGAGAATCTAAAATAACAAAGTGTGGAGCTGGATGAATACAGCAGGCCAAGCAGCATCTTAGGAGCACAAAAGCTGACATTTCGGGACTAGACCCTTCATCAGCTTTTGTGCTCCTGAGATGCTGCTTGGCCTGTGTTCATCCAGCTTCACACTTTGTTATCTTATAATTGCATTTATTGTCTCTCTCTTTTTTTAAGTGAATAAGCTTTATAAGTGAAGGCGGTGACTTAGCCATTGTCAGTCCTGAATTGAGTAGGGGTTGAGGGGGACATTAAATTTGGTGAGGGCTATGAAAGACTCTGGCAGGCAGGTGGAGGAGGGGCAGAGGTGTCACTGGTAGGTTAGATGGAAGTGAAAGTCATGCAGAGCTCCCTCAACCTAGAATAATGTGAAGTAATGTCCAATTATCAGCAAGACAGCGCTGGGACATGGGGGTAAGCACTTAGGTAATCAGAAAAGGAACATAAAGGAATTAGGACAACTTTGTTTGCTCAGAAGGTGATTCAACTATGGAATTCATTACCAAAAGCAATTGCTAAAGCAGAGACATTAATTCTTTTTTTAGAAGGGTAGCAGTTACTTGCTTGAGGATTAAAGGATGTGCAAAACTAGCAGGGGTTGTGAGGGGAGGGGCTTGGACAGTGGGGCGCATGCAAGAAAGCGATAATATTTGATGGACCAATGGTCTGTTTCTATGCTGTGCCATTCTGTAATTGATCAGTGATCTCTGAAAATAGACCAGCATGTATGTAGTATGGAGTAAATATAACCTGAAACAAAGCATTGATCAAAGCTTGTCATGTAGAGCAAAGCAGAACAACAGCAAGGAACAATTGAGTTAGATGGTATTATTTAATTTCTTTCAGCATAGGTGATGCAAGTCAGAGTCCCACTGGAAACTGGGTAGTTTGTTTCTTTCCATGCTTCCAGTTGTGTTTTTCCTCCTGTCAGTCTTCTAATTGGCACATCAATAACTTTAAAAGTTTAAACTCATCTTGCACAAACTACAGATTAGATGTGAGCTTATGATTTACCTGGAGGCAGGTTTAGGCTATTTGCAGATGTGTCAAGCTCAACTTGGAACCAACTTGCAGATTTCACCATCCAATTAGCACAAGAGTGGATGATGGTGATTTCCCCAGCACTTTGGTTCTGCTTAACTGTTTGAAGGGTCTCTGACGATGTGAGATGTGGAACATTGCATGCATATTTATAAATGGAGCCAGAAACTTTTCAAGTTGCAAAATTGCAGGGCAGCACCACGCTTCATTGATGCCTGCCTAGCGATGAGGCTCTGGCATGTAGGTGCCGACAGAGATATTCTGTACCCTTGCAATAGAGAGCAAGAATGTAGAATTGGAAGTTGTTGAGGAAGCAAGTAGCGAGAATGCAATGCCAAATGCCTGAACACAATGCTGGAAGAGGTTTGACTACATAATATATGCACCAAAGATGGGCAGAATGCTACCTTATGTGTACCTTACCCAAACCTTCCCTCAGTTTACTTTTCCAAGGCTTTCAAGTCACTCCTCATGGCTAAACACCTTGTAGATACACCAATCACTCTCTGTCTAGGCATCACTTTACATTCTCATCTGGCCGTATGCTCTTCACTGTAATTAATGATAGGAATTATTGATAATTATAAACTAGCATTTATACCACATAGTGCCAGGCAATGACCATCTCCAATAAGAGAGAATCTAACCACCACCCTTTGACATTCTAAGGCATTGTCGCTGCGGAATCCCCTGCTTTCAACAACCTGGGAATTACTCTTGACCAGAAACCAAACTGGACTAGCCATATAAATAATATGGCTACAAAAGCAGGTCAGTGGCGAGGAATCCTGCCATGTGAAACTTGTTTCTTGACTTCCCATAGCCCGTCTACCATCTAAAATGCACACATCAGGAGTGCAGCTCCAGCAACAATCAAGAAGTTCAGCACCATCCAGGGAAAACACCTAATGTGGTGCTTCATTGGTACCACATCCACAAGCATGCATCCCTCCACCACCAATGCTCAGTAGCTGCAACATGTACTATTTACAAGATGAACTACAGAAATTCACCAAAAATCCTTAGCATCTTCCAAAACAACAACCACTTCCAAATAGAAGGACAAGGGAAACAGATACGTAGGAACATCACCAGCTGCAACAAGCCACTCACCATCCTGACTTGGAAGTTTACTGCTATTCCTTTGTTGTTGCTGAGTCAAACTCCTGGAAGTCTGCTTTGAGGTGTGAAGATTTCGGAAATGGGAGGCAAGTATTTTGGCAGCTGTCTGCAAATCTTTACAAGTTAAACACAATAATAACTTTGTGGCCCCTGGCAAGATGAGCACTGCCGTAGTGTAAATGTTTTGGGGGGCACTTTGACTGCAGTTTGAGTGCTGTTATTGACTCCCTGGTTCTGTGGGAAGCTGCTCTGAGCTGCAAAGACACAGGTCTGCGCATTCTGACTGGCATTATCCATTCAGAAGTACCAGCCCATGTAAATAAGCCAGAAAGTTGGAAATATTCAAGATTCAGTAAAGTTCACACTCAGATCACTGGAAACAGCCAAAAGGTGGAGAAATTGAAGGCGGTGGTGATTTTGATAGGCTTGACAACTCAGGAAGTTTCCTTGCGAGAGTCTACACATATCAGCAACCACCTGATTTGAGAACCCTGCACCTTCCGAGGCACAAGTGCTCAGCTATGTCCGGGAAGCTCTGCACAGTGGGCATCAGCTTTTATAAACTTCTCATCGAGTGCAGCAGTAAGCAATTGAGGAAAATGGTGCTGCCGCCCTGTTATTGTTGCGCAACCTCATCTGCATCGGTCCATGGGAAACATGAGTAAGCAGCTCCCTTACTGAATTGATGTTTATACAGCAGGAAAATGCAGATCAAAAGCAGTAGACTTAATGCCCAAAGACAAAGTGTACTCTTACAATCAATCCTGTGTAATACACCTTTTGTTAAGGGAAGGGAGCAGCTGCTTATTCTCAGTATATAAAGGATTATTTGCCTTTTACTTGGCCCCTCAAATACAGGGAAATGCCTATTCCATGCTTTCCCTGGCATGTAACAAAAAGCCGAAGAAACCCACGCAGGCCCATTTAAATATATCCAGCAACTGGAAAGGAGGTCTTTTTGTAATGTTCTTGTCTGTCCCACAATACTCTTCATGTATGCAGCAGATCATGTTGAGGTTCGAGGCAGCCTGCTTCCAGGTGCCGGTTGCAGTGGCAATTCCAGTCCTTTTAACTAGGCACCTCCTCAAAGGGGAAGCTGAAGGCCGAGTGGTATTATTGCAGGGCTGTTAATCCAGAGACCCAGGTAACATTCTGGGCACCTGGGTCCAAATCCTGCCATGACAGATGGTGAAATTTGAATTTAATAAATATCTAAAATTAACAGTCTAACTATGACCGTGATTCCATTGTTGATTGTTGGGAAAAGCCCATCTGGTTCACTAACATCCTTCAGGGAAGGAGACTGCCGTCCTTTCCTGGCCTGGCCTACATGTGACTCCAGACCCACAGCAATGTGCTTGACTCTTAACTATCCTCTGGGCAATTAGTAATGGGCAATTAATGCTGCCTGGCCAGTGATGCCCTCAGCCCATGAATGAATAATGAAAAAAAGACACAGCTCCCTGTACAAGTTAAAATCCACACCCACCACTCAAAGCTCGTGGTTCTCAACATCAGCTGAGAATTCAGTTGAGCAAGGCTGGGATGGAGTGTATTAATATGCACAAGAACTGATGGAGAAGATCAAACCGAAACTTTTAATTGCGTCTAAAAGTTTAACCGTGATACCCTGTTTGATCCTTTGGCCTTCTCATCTCCACTCGCTGGATGGCTTATCTTAGTTTAGTCTGAGCTTTATTTACAACACTTTCCTTTACCTTAATCTAATTTTACGTCTAATTCATGTTACCTTCTGTTAAAAATGAGCAATGTTTATTCTTACATAAGGATATTAGTTCATGTTTTATAAGAACTTAATTTCACATTATGTGGGCCAATCCAACTGCATCATTCACTTAAGCTTTAGCACTTTTGACAGATAGTGCAATATTTTGCTAGATTCACAGAGAACCTATTTGCTTTGCTAGCCTTCATTCATGACTGACAGACGAAACAGCAATTTCCCTTCTCCTTCTATTCTTTGCTTCATATAAAATGGTCTTTTCTGTTCTGCCACAAACTGTGCTATTGCCAACCCAGATTTATTATCCATCATCCTACATTCATCCAAAAAAATAAAATCACCTTCTGTCCTAATCTATTCTTTGAAAAATTTGCCGCTTCTCTGTTTTAATAGACTGAGAAAAGATCATTCTGTGTCTGGTCTGCAACTATTATTATTGAAATAAACTACAAATGTTTGGTGAGTGGTATTTTATGTTGCTTTGCATTCCAGCCAAGTTGCAGCTGTTATTATGTGAATGTTGAATATAATTTTTTTTCAAGTCTCAGTCTCTTACCCATACAGTAGCCTCTATGAAAAATGGCAAAACTGATTAAAATGTTTACTTTGGCTAAAATTATTTAACCTCCCCACTGATCTGCAATGTTCAATTAACTTTCATCAATAGACCTATCAGTCTCCCAAATCCCTTTTTGTCCGTTCTGAAGAAGGGCCACCGGACCCGAAACGTTAACTCATCTTTTCGCCTCCACAGATGCTGCCAAACCTGCTGAGCTTTTCCAGCAACTTTGTTTTTGCACCTTTGACACTGTAGATGACATTTTTGTTGTGTTTGCCGACAACATGATCTACTGCAGTGGGAGAATCGTCTTAATTTACTTCATGAAAAACCAGAGTGAGATCATTTTAAAATGAACACTTAGAAAAAGTGAGCCTTTCCCTGTAGAACTGGCAAGAATCTGCAATTCAGATTACAAGTGCTCACATAATTTTAAACCGCTGTGAAATTATTTAAGGATGGAGTGTTAATTGTATAAAGCGCTGGGCCAGTTGGACTGAATGACATATTTCTGTACCTTATAGACTAAGCATGATCAGGGAATCCCCATAACATGGAAGCAGGCCATTCAGCCCATCAATTCGACACCAACCCATCCACCCCCTTACCCAATAACCCTGCATTCCCATGGCTAATCCACCTAGCCTGCATACTATGGGCAATTTAACAAACAATCCACCTCACCTGCACATCTTTGGACTGTGGGAAAAAACAAGAGCACCTGAAGGAAATCCATGCAGACACAGGGAGAATGTGCAAGCTCCTCACAGACAGTCAAGCAAGGGTGGAATTGAGCCCAGTCCCTGGCACTGTGAGGCTTCAGTGCTAACTGCTGAGCCACCGTGCCACCCAATGTCACCCACTACAAAACAATTTAATTTCTGGAATAAATAGGGAGAGAGGGGGAGGCGGACCGAAGATGGAGAGAAAACAAGATAGGTAGAGAGGAGAGTATAGGTGGGGAGGTAGGGAGGGGATAGGTCAGTCCAGGGAAGTTGGACATGTCAAGGGGGGGGCGGGATGAGGTGGTAGGTAGGAAATGGAGGAGCGGCTTGAGGTGGGAGGAAGGGATGGGTGAGAGGAAGAACAAGTTAGGGAAGCAGAGGCAGGCTGGGCTGGTTTTGGGATGCAGTGGGGGGAGGGGATGAGCTGGGCTGGTTTTGGGATGCAGTGGGGGGTTGGCTATTGGGTTGGATGACTAGCCATGATCATGAAGAATGGCAAAGCAGGCTCAAAGGCTGAAATGACCTCCTCCAGCTCCTATCTTCTCTGTTTCTTTGTTTCTATGTTTCTATACTCGTGATCTTCACATACCAAAGCCAGTCCATGCACCATCTTGCTCTATTATAATATATCAGTTTTTGTTCAACAAAACTGAGAAAACATAGAGCCCATTGAAAAAATACAATGATTTTTTACTTGAAATGCTGACTCTGTTCCTCCGTCCACAGATGCTGCCAGACCTGCTGAGTTTCTCCTGCACTTTCTGATTATTTATTTATTTATTATAGAACTCATTGCAGATACTCGTTGTTGGAACTCAATGTCAGGAACTGTCCCTCTGTTGATGAGATTTACAAACTAGAAGCGGTTACCCCAGTCTCACTCTAGAAGGCATTGTTGCCACTTTCCTTTATCTATAAACTGCTCTCTCTTAAAACTTTCCTCTTTCACCATACCACCCTCACTTCCACTGTCAGGTGTAAGTGCTCCCATCTCTCTTAGATTGAGACCATTCTCTCTGCTGCCTCTCTGACAATCACCTTTCTCCTTGCTTACCAGATCAAACAACCCCCTGGTTTCTCTCTGCCTGAATAGATGGATGTCCATGAAAACAACAGCTAATATAACTCCCTTATTTAAAAGGGGAAGCAGGCAGAAAGCAAGAAACTACAGGCCAGTTGGTGTAACATCTGTCACAGGGAAAATGTTATGCTAACTATTATTAAAGATGTTATAATAGGGCACTTGGATAAGTTTGAGATAATCAAGCATATCTAACATGGGTGTGTTAAAGGGAACTCATTTTTAGCTTTTTTGACATTATTTCCAGTGACATGTGTCTATGGGGTTACATATTGGCATGGTTTGAAGATTGGTTTGCTATCAGGAAGCAGAGAGTAGAAATAATTGGGTCTTTTTCAGGCAGCATATTAAGAGTGGTGTGCTACAAGGTCAGTCGAAGATCTAAACTCTTTACAATTTACAATTGTTTTGATGAGGATGAACGAACGAATGCTGTGCTAGCAAAATTTGCTGATGATACAAAGATAGGGAGGAATGTGAGTTGTGAAGAGAACCTAAGGAGCCTACAATAGGGCATAGATAGGTTAAAGAAATGGGCAAAGTTCTGACAAATGGAGTACAATATGAGAACGTGTGAAATTGTCCACTTTGGTAGGAAGGATAAACAAGAAATATATTACCTAAATAGTGAGAGGTAGTAAAGGTCCAAAATGGATGTCCCGGTGCATGAATCACAGAAGATTAGTATGCAGGTACGGCAAGTAATCAGGATAGCTAATAGAATATAATGATTCATCGTGAGGGGAATTGAATGTAAGACTTAGGAGGTTATGCTTAAGTTGTACAGGGCATTGGTGAGACTGCACCTGTTGTGTACAGCACTGGTCACTGTACATGCAGGGAAGGCTTTTCCTACATTGGAAGCGTTCAGGAAGGCTTAGTGGAATAATCCCTGGAATGAGTAGATTGCCTTATGCGGAAAGGCTAGGAAGACAAGGTTTTGATATTCTGGAGCTTAGAAGAGTCAGAGTTGACTGAATGGAAACATAAAAATCTGAGGGGATCAACTGGTGGGTGTGGAAAAGATGCTTCCTCTTGTGGGAGAATCCAGAATTAGAAGTCATTGTTAAAAAATAAGATGTTGTAGATTTAAGACAAAGCTAAAGGAAAAATAGTTCTCCCAGTGTTATGAGTTTTTAAAAAATCCTTTCTCAAAAAACATTGGATGTAGAATCATTAACTTTTATTTAAGGCAGAGTGGGAAAGATTCTCGATTGCTAAGGGGATGAAAGATTATTAGGGCCTTACAGGAATGTAGAGTTGAGCTTAAAATCAAATCAGCCATGACCTTATTGAATGGCAGAGCAGACTGAAAGGGCTGAATGGCCTATTCTTGTTCATTGTTCATGTATATGTAATTTAGAGCAGTGATTGTTGGAGAGGATTAGGGGATTGGGAATCCTCTGTGGTTTGCCTTTGTGTCAAAAGATTGTGGGATTAAGTTCCACTGACTGATTGGGGCTGAATCACCTTTTTAAGGTCCTAATTTATTCTGGTTTACAACATGCCAAATTTCAATAAGTTCATAATTATTGCGAAGGGAGTGTTGCTGAACAGAGAGACCTTGGAGTGCAGGTTCATAATTTCTTGAAAGTGGAGTCACAGGTAGACAGGATATTGAAGAAGGCATTTGGTATGCTTGCCTTTATTGGTCCGTGCATTGACTATAAGGGTTGCGAGGTCATGTGGAAGCTGTACAGGATATTGGTTAGACCACTATTGGAATACTGTGTCACTTCTGGTCTCCCTGCCATAGGAAGGATGTTGTGAAGTTCAGAGGGATATGGGCCAAATGCTGGCAAATGGGACTGGATTAATTTCAAATACCTCGCACGTATGGATGGGTTGGATTGAAGGATTTGTTTCAGTACTGTACTGCTCTGTGACTCCAAAAGTTTGAAACTGTAACTCAAGTTTTTACCAAATCTACTTTCTTTTCAAGGGAAGTAGCCCTGATTGAAATTCTCATTATCGTGAATGATTACAGAACCTCCACAGTGACCTACCATACATTAAGTTAGGTTTTGAAAAATCAACAATAAAGAGATTCTATGGTTGATTATCTAGAGACACTAAGCCGATCAGTCTCACAGAAACCTTGTCATATATTTCTTATAATTTCAGATAGTATCTTTTCCATATTGACTTAATACCATCTTTCAAATCTGCTGAAGTGAGGTACAAGAAGGGAACTTGTAAATCTTTTAAAATTCGATCCTATCTGGCACTCTTTCATCTTGTTCAATAATGTAAAGATTCAGATTCCACAGACTAATCAGAGTTTTCAGATTGTTATCAAAATAATGAGTACAAAATGTCACACAGCAACACTGTTACTTCTGCACCAAATGCTTTTTATGGAATGGCTGAGTGACAGGAAGGATGAAATATTTGCATTTTCATAGTGCCTCTTGTAAGCTCAGAACGTCTCAAATTCTGAGCAACTTTTGCAGCATAGTTGCCATCACAATGGGTTGTATTTTCGAACAAAAACTTGTCAGTTTACATTCTCAGAAATAAACACTTGAAATAAATTGCAACCCGTCTCCAACGCAGCCATTAAAACCAAAAGAACTGGGAATGCTGTCAATCAGAAACAAGGACAGAATTTGCTGAAGAAGCTAAGCAGGTCTAGCAGAGAAATCAGAGTTTAACATTTCAGCTCAAAGAGCAAAGAACAAAAAATTACAGCACAGGAACAGGCCCTTCGGCCCTCCAAGACTGTGCCAATCCAGATCCTCTATCTAAACCTGTCACCTATTTTCCAAGGATCTCTATTCGTCTGCTCCCTGCCCATTCATGTATCTGCGTAGACGCTTCTTAAATGATGCTATCGTGCCTGCCTGTACCACCTCCGCTGGCAACGGGCTCCAGGCACCCACGACACTCTGCGTAAAGAACTTTCCTCGCATATCTCCCTTAAACTTTTCCCCTCTCACCTTGAAATCATGACCCCGAGTAACTGAGTCCCCCACTCTGGGAAAAAGCTTCTTGCTGTCCACCCTGTCTGTACCTCTCATGATTTTGTAGACCTCAATCAGGTCCCCCCTCAACCTCCATTTTTCTAATGTAAATAATCATAATCTACTCAACCTCTCTTCATAGCTAGCGCTCTCCATACCAGGCAACATCCTGGTGAACCTCCTCTGCACCCGCTCCAAAGCATCCACATCCTTTTGGTAATGTGGCAACCAGAACTGTACACAGTACTCCAAATGTGGCCGAATCAAAGTCCTATACAACTGTAACATGACCTGCCAATTTTTGTACTCAACACCCCATCCGATGAATGAAAGCATGCCATATGCCTTCTTGACCACTCTATTGACCTGCATTGCCACAATGGACATGAACACCCAGATCTCTCTGTGCATAAAGGGAAGCTGGAGTTATCCTTCCTTAGAACTCAACCATGCTGTGCTTAATATAAGCAGGATGATGAAAGGGGTTTGATGAAGATTGGCAATCAGCTCACTTGCAAGAGCTACTTAAATAACTTAGCTGTTTTAATGAACTGCCAGTTTCCAGTTTAACCTGCTTTGCATATTTCACAATGAATGCCTGATTTATCCAAGCCTTGGAAAATCTGACAGCTCAAGGTTCCAATTCAGCTTCATGCTTGAGATAATTACTTTTACAGCGCTGCTCGTAGGATAAGAGGACAAGAAATGCTTCCCCCAAATGCCCCACCTGAGCCTCCTATGTAATGGATTTAGGATTGAAAGTCACATGATCAGGAATTGGGCTTCCACCTTCGGGAATACAACTACTTTCTGGAACTATTAGCTGACATCACTCTCACCAAGATGGAAGCGAATGTTTTCGATCTGGCTTTCAGGTGGGGAATCTGTCAATGAGATGAAAAGCACTCTTTGTAATTAAAATTTCCACAGACCTCTTTGTTTCGTCATTCAAATTGCCAGCCTCTGATTATATAATGAACACAGTCAATGTGTTCAATTTGTCACTCTTAATATGAAAAAGTAGCCCAATAATTGTGAACTTTGGATTACAAGCAGTGCAAGTTTATTATGTATGACTTGGTTAATGGATGTGAATGGTAATCTTTCAAATTATGTGCCAATTTATAAGTATATAAAAGAAAACGGGGGAGAAAGTGGTAATGGGAACTCCAGATGCTAGAGAATCCAAGATAATAAAATGTGAGGCTGGATGAACACAGCAGGCCCAACAGCATCTCAGGAGCACAAAAGCTGACGTTTCGGGCCTAGGCCCTTCATCAGAGAGGGGGATGGGGTGAGGGTTCTGGAATAAATAGGGAGAGAAGGGGTGGTGGACCGAAGGTGGAGAGAAAAGAAGATGGCGGGGGGAGGAGAGTATAGGTGGGGAAGTAGGGAGGGGATAGGTCAGTCCATGGAAGACGGACAGGCCAAGGAGGTGGGATGAGGTTAGTAGGTAGGAGATGGAGGTGCAGCTTGGGGTGGGAGGAAGGGATGGGTGAGAGGAAGAACAGGTTATGGAGGCAGAGACAGGCTGGACTGGTTTTGGGATGCAGGAGGGGAAGGGGAAATTTTGAAGCTGGTGAGGTCCACATTGATACCATTGGGCTGCAGGGTTCCCAAGAGGAATATGAGTTGCTGTTCCTGCAACCTTCGGGTGGCATCATTGTGGCACTGCAGGAGACCCAGGATGGACATGCCATCTAAAGAATGGGAGGGGAAGTTGAAATGGTTCGCGAATGGGAGGTGCAGTTGTTTATTGCAAACCGAGCGGAGGTGTTCTGCAAAGCGGGCCCCAAGCCTCCGCTTGGTTTCCCCAATGTACAGGAAGCCACACCGGGTACAATGGATACAGTATGCCACATTGGCAGATGTGCAGGTGAACCTCTGCTTAATATGGAAAGTCGTCTTGGGGCCTGGGATAGGGGTGAAGGAGGAGGTGTGGGGGCAAGTGTTGCATTTCCTGCGGTTGCAGGCCAAGGTGCCGGGTGTGGTGGGGTTGGAGGGCAGTGTGGAGCGAACAGGGGAGTCACGGAGAGAGTGGTCTCTCCGGAAAGCAGGCAAGGGTGGGGATGGAAAAATGTCTTGGGTGGTGGGGTCGGATTGTAGATAGCGGAAGTGTTGTAGGATGATGCGTTGTATCCGGAGGTTGGTGGGGTGGTGTGTGAGAACGAGGGGGATCCTCTTTGGGCGGTTCTGGTGGGGGCGGGGTGTGAGGGATGTGTTACGGGAAATGCAGGAGACGTGGTCAAGGGCGTTCTCGACCACTGTGGGGGGAAAGTTGCGGTCCTTGAAGAACTTGGACGTCTGGGATGTGCGGGAGTGGAATGCCTCATCGTGGGAGCAGATGCGGCGGAGGCGGAGGAATTGGGGATAGGGGATGGAATTTTTGCAGGAGGGTGGGTGGGAGGAGGCGTATTCTAGGTAGCTGTGGGAGTCGATGGGCTTGAAATGGACATCAGTTACAAGCTGTATCAGTGATAATGGGAACTGCAGATGCTGGAGAATCCAAGATAATAAAATGTGAGGCTGGATGAACACAGCAGGACCAGCAGCATCTGCGCTCCTGAGATGCTGCTGGGCCTGCTGTGTTCATCCAGCCTCACATTTTATTATCAGTTACAAGCTGGTTGCCTGAGATGGAGACTGAGAGGTCCAGGAAGGTGAGGGATGTGCTGGAGATGGCCCAGGTGAACTGAAGGTTCGGGTGGAAGTTGTTGGTGAAGTGGATGAACTGTTCGAGCTCCTCTGGGGAGCAAGAGGCGGCGTCGATATGGTCATTAATGTAACGGAGGAAGAGGTGGGGTTTGGGGCCTGTGTAGGTGCGGAAGAGGGACTGTTCCACGTAACCTACAAAAAGGCAGGCATAGCTGGGGCCCATGCGTGTACCCATGGCCACCCCCTTAGTTTGTAGGAAGTGGGAGGAATCGAAAGAGAAGTTGTTGAGGGTAAGGACGAGTTCGGCAGGCGGATGAGGGTGTCGGTGGAGGGGGACTGGTTGGGCCTGCGGGACAGGAAGAAGCGGAGGGCCTTGAGGCCATCTGCATGCGGAATACAGGTGTATAGGGACTGGACGTCCATGGTGAAAATGAGGTGTTGGGGGCCAGGGAATTGGAAGTTCTGGAGGAGGTGGAGGGCATGGGTGGTGCCACGGACATATATAGGGAGTTCCTGGACCAAAGGGGAGAAAATGGAGTCCATATAGGTGGAGATGATTTTGGTGGGACAGGAACAGGCTGAGACAATGGGTTGACCAAGGCAGGCAGGTTTGTGGATTTTGGGAAGGAGATAGAAATGGGCCGTGTGGGGTTGGGGAATAATAAGGTTGGAGGCTATGGGTGGGAGGTCCCCTGAGGTGATGAGGTCATGAATGGTGTTGGAGATGATGGTTTGGTGCTCGGGGGTGGGGTCATAATCGAGGGGGCGGTAGGAGGAGGTGTCGGAGAGTTGGTGTTTGGCCTCGGCGATGTAGAGGTCAGTGCGCCATACTACCACCGCGCCTCCCTTGTCTGCGGGTTTGATGGTGAGGTTGGGGTTGGAGCGGAGGGCCTCCCGTTCCGCAGGGGAGAGAAAGTGGCACTGCATTGTAGCTGGAGGTCCAGATTATTGCCCTGGGGATAAGGATTCAAATCCCACCACAATTCAATTGAGTCTTACAGTGAAGGGCTAGCTCCCATTCTGCCCGGAGGTATGCCTAAAAAGATTGATGAGAAAAACTGTAGAAAGAAAGAGTCTGCATTTATTGACCATTCATCCCAAAGCATTTCATAGCTAATGAAATAAATTGATGCATCCTCAGTATTGTAAATCAGGGCAGCCAATTTGAGAACTGCAAGCCAGTACAAAAGCTAATCAATGTATTGAGATTAAGGGATAAGTAATAGTCAGTACACTAGGGGTCACTCTCTTGCCTTCTCTGAACTAACACTGTTTACAACCACCATAAAGATCATATGGGGCTTGTTTTAAGGGAGAGGGGCTGTGGCTGAAAAGGTAGGTGTAGAAGAATTTTGTCAACCAGTCCAGCCCCTGGAGGAATGGGAGAATTTCCACCAGCCCCTCCACCCATATGCCACTCCAGAAAAATCCACAGACCTGCCCAGCAATTGAACTCCACTGACCTTTCTATATCCTGCAAGGCCTCCTCCCATTGCCTCCCCAATATCTTCTATGGGACCTCCCAACCTGGAACTTGTTGGCCCTTCCAAACTTTCCTTCTAGGCCCCAATCTCCCCCTACCTCTTCACACCCTCAAACCCTGTCTGCAGTTTGATGTCTACCCTCTAATACCCAGTCAGCCTCTCAATCTGATATTCTGCAGCCAGGTAAGACTCCAAAAAGAAGAGGCTCCAGAGACATTATTGAGATCGTGCTGTTAAGTTCTCCTGGACCTAAAACAAACCAGTTCTTCTGAACTTTCCAATTGTTAAGCTGCTTCATCCCTCTGGAGCCTCTGCTTTAACATTGGGGAATGTGAAACAATGGGTGGTGTGCTGTGATTACTGAAATATCGCCAGCAAATTCTATTTGCTGTCATCAGTCAAAACCCAAACTCACATTCCGCTGCTAACCTAACTTGCATCTAGTTTGTATTCATACACCTTTCCTGTGTATCACTGATACACACAGGCAATGCCTTCATTTCAAAATATTCCTTCCCTTTTTCACAATCTTCCATGACCTTGCTGTTCCCAATCTCTATTACATCCTCCATCCAATAACCCTCAAAGAGCACTGCTCTTCTTCAAATCCCTGGAGGGGGACTTGTAATCATATTGGTCACACTGAAGCTCTAATCAGATGAGTATGCCTCATTGGCTGGGTTTTTGTTGGGGTCTAACTGCCTACATATCCCAGTTTACACCACTCCAAAATTGGCAGCTGTGCCTTGGTATTGACTAAGGTTTGAATGAGCTCATCATTCACCTCTCAAAACCTTACTTTCTCTTAAGATATTCCCTAACAACAGTCTCTTGTGACTTTTAGTTTCTTGTCATAATAATAAAACCCACGGGAATTATTAATGGAACTTTAATTATCTTAAAGGTGATGCACCATTATAGGTTGTTGCTTCCTTATTGCAGTGAATGTACGCACATTTATACTGTCAGTATCAAAGAGGAGAAATCTTTTCTGTGGTGAGCAATTTCCCTGCATTAAAATAAAAACTGCACCAGTCATTTTGTAGCTATACTTGACTTTGAATCAGACTTTCCACCTCAAGCATTACATTGAAAAAAAATCACACATGTGCAATGATCTGAAAAGAAATAGAGCTGCGGCATAGCCTCGTGGCTCTTAAACTCAATTCAAACTTCATCTATCCTGCTTGTTACCTGCACAAAGAATTCTTGTCAATCTGTTGCACATGATTTCCTTTCTTGAAGCCATGCTGACTCTGTTTGCTTGGCCTGCTGTGTTCATCCAGCTCCACACTTTGTATTCTCGGATTCTCCAGCATCTGCAGCTCCCATTACCTCTGATACAAAACAGTCTAGGCCTGTTTTCAGTAAATTTAATCCTAACCAATTCAACCACTCATCCTATATCAATCCTACCATTCCAGGTAAGGCTTTGATGACTCCCATCATAGCTAAAGCATGCACCCTCAGATGAGGAGACCAAAACTGCAGTAGTTGAGATATGGTCTCACCATGACCCTGCATAAGTGCAGCAAGGCATCCCTACTTCTGTGTCTAAAATCCTCTCACCACAAAGGCTACATACCATTTACCTTCCTTACCACCTGTTGCATCTGCATGCTTAACTCCAGTGAATAGTGAATGAGGACACTTGGGTCTCATTGCACATTTTCCTCTCTCAATTTATAGCCATCCAGATAATAATCCACCCCCGACTTTTGCTCCCAGAATGGATAATCTCACATTTACCCATATCATACTACATCTGCCATGCATTTATCTACTCATCAACTTGCCCAAATCCCTCTGAAGCATCTCTGCATCCACCTCACTGTTCACTGTCCCACCCAGCTTCATGCTGTTTGGCCTGGTGGGGTCAAAATCCTACAAATCTCTTTGTAACAGCATTATAGGTGTCCTGACACCTCAAAAGCTGCTGATGCTCCCGAAGGCAGCTCACTACCACATTCTTCAGGGCATCTGGGGATATGCAATAAATGCTGATGGCATCCAGAGACATGAGCAGTTCATTAACAATTAAAATAAATAAACTGAAGAAAAATGATCAGGTTTTTGCCTCGAGAATTTTTGGGTGATTCTTTGTTCTATACTTCTGTTTTCTCCCACCCTGACTTTAGTAAACTGTATGTGGTTTGATCAGGGTGTCTATTGACACCACGCTGGCACCATTATGGCAGACCATATACTTCCTGTTTGTCAGCTAATTGTTATCAGTCGATTAATTCAATTGAGCTGGGAATTAATGCAGACAGACCATTTGCTCAGCAAACAGCAAAGCAAATGAAGTCTAATTATAAACTCTTCCTAAGAAGTATCTTTACAACGAAGACAACAAAAACTGCTCCAAATGAAAGTCAGCTTTGGTGAAATGTGACATGTGAGTGATAATTACATAATACTGAGAACGTGTACAAAAATGACACCAAGCCTTACAGTTTACTTAGGAACACAGGAACAGGACCAAAACATTTAACCTCTCCAGTCTCTTCTGAGATGCATTGAAACGAAGTGTGCAATGAGGCAAGTTTATCAAATGACAAATAAGTGAAATATTTCCAAGGAAACTATTGACACAACATGGTTAAATTTAGTGATCAAAGACAATGGGAACTGCAGATGCTGGAGAATCCAAGATAACAAAGTGTGGAGCTGGATGAACACAGCAGGCCACGCAGCATCTTATGCTCCTAAGATGCTGCTTGGCCTGCTGTGTTCATCCAGCTCCAACTTTGTTACCATGGTTAAATTTAGGGTTTATTTTGAGAAGGAGAAAATTGAGTCAGAAGTAACTGTGCTAAACTTAAATAAGGATAATTACAAAGGAATTAAGACTTAGCTCACTGGAGTGGGATGAGAAAGGAGTTCAGCAGCAAAAAGTTGGTTGAGGAACAATGGCAGATGTTTAAGGAAATATGCAAATATCTTGTATCAGTCTTCATATAGAAGACACTAATAGCTTTCTAAAAGTTAGGGGAAAATTGAAGAGGAAATAAATGCAATACTTATCACCAGAAGGAAATTGCTAGAGACAGTACAAATTCCAAGTGGAGTAGAACAATATCACTTCATCGGAGGCTCTGCTTATGATGTGACTGAACATGGTGATGAAACATCTGAACAAAAACAAACCAGTTCAGTGAGCAAATCAACAACCTCAATTGCTAGAGAAATTAATGGGGATAAAGATGAAAATTTCCCAGACTTGACGGAATACATCTTATGATATTAAAGACGGTATCTGCAGAGTTAGCGGATGCATTAATCGTAATCTTTAAGAATCCTTCAATTTTGAAAATGTTCCAGAGGATCAAAGAACTGCCAATGTAATACTTTTATTTACAGAGGGAAGCAGACAAAAATACTAGGCAATATTAGGCCAGTTAGCTCGATATCTTTTATTGGGAAAGTGTTAGATCTGATTATAAAGGATGTAAAAACAGATTATTTAAAAATACAAAAGATGAACAGGCAGAGTCAGCATGACTCCAATGAAGAAAAAGTCATGCCTGAGAAATTTATTGTAGTTTTTTGAAATGGTAATCAGACTGGATAAAGGGGAAGTAGTGAATACATTATATATTTGGACCTCCAGAAGGCATTTGACAATGTACCACACATTAGCTTATTTAAATGAACCTATTGTGCTGGGAGTACTTTATTAGAATGGATAGATAATTGGCTAACAAGTAGGGGATAGAGATAGGGGAATGCGGGGAGTGGGGGGAGGGCTGGCGGGGAGGATTTTCAGGATGGTAAACGAGTAACTTATGGTGTGCCACAGGGATCAGGACTGGGGCCACAAGTATTTGCCAAATATACAGCAAGGTGAGGGAAGTGGATATCCCATAGTCATGTTTGACACAAAAATAGGCAGTAAGCTAAGTGAATAGAACAACACAATGCATCTGCAGAGAAGTAGAGAGAGAGTAGGAACTGCCGATGCTGGAGGCTATGATAACAAGTCGTGGAGCTGGATGAGCACAGCAGGCCAGGCAGCATTAGTGGAGCAGGAAAGCTGACATTTCAGGTCTGGACCCTTCTTCAGAACCCATTTCTGAAGAAGGGTCCAGACCCGAAAACTCAGCTTTCCTGCTCCTCTGATACTGCTTGGCCCGTTGTGTTCATCCAGCTCCACAACTTGCTATTGCAAATGAGTAAAAACTTGTCAGATTGAATATAATGTGGGGAGATGTGAGGTTGTGCACTTTGGCAGGAAGAGTGGACGAACTGAATATTAATTAAGTGAAGAAAGGTTTCAGAAAGCTTCAGCACAGACAGATTTCAGAGTTCATGTGCATAAATCACAAAAAAACTGTCATACATGTTCAGCAGGTAATGAGGAAGGAATGGTGACCTTTATTTCAAAGGGAATGGAGGATAAAAATTGGTAAGTCTTGCTAAATCCATACAATGCATTAGTCAGACCATATCTAGGATACTCTGAGTAGTTTTGGTCCTCCTATCTAAGGAAAGATATTTTTTCATTCACTCATGGTACCTGGTACAACTGCAAAAGTCTATGCACTGCCGTACACCCTTCCTCTATCCAACTCAGCCTTAAATAAACACAAGGACACTGCTCCCACAGATCTCTGTAGCAAGGAGGTCCAAAACTCACATCATTTTATAACTTCAGAAAACAACAATCTTCCGGTGTCAGATTTAAAATTTACAACTGATTTTGCATCATGTGTGAGCAAGTAAGATGCCTGAGCTTCTATCAATGCCCTTATTCTTAAGGATTGTTTCCTAATTTCACTCCTGAAAGGTCTAGTTTTAATTTTAACATTATTCCTCCTCATCCTCGATTCCCAATGAAGAGAAAGAAATTATTTCTGACCATTGATCTTAACATCACCCTGAATATTTTGAAGACCTAACCCGTTAAGTTTTAAATTTTGCGCAATAGAGTTTGTTTAGTGTTTCCTTATGATTTAACCTTTGAACTTCTGGTACCATGCCAACGGTGTAACTTCCAGACATGATTGACTGGGGAAATTTTCCAGTTATCTCTATTCTGCATAGGAAGAGTGCATGCATTTCATGCAACCCATTTGAGAGTATTCAGTCACACGTAAATATAAGCAGTAAGTTTCTATTTATCCAACCGCTCTCAAAATTAAACATTTTCAAGAATAATTAAAATAACTCTGAATGAATACCACAATAATACCTCCAGCTTCAATGAGCACCATTCCATTATTCATGGCTTATTACCCTATCTCTGCAAAGCAGAAAATATAATCAATTTTCAAGTGTTTCTTCTGTATTCTGTGTATTTACACTGAAAGAACAAGAATTCTGCGAGACACATTTTATTCACCATGTAATGTGAAAGGAAAATTATTTCAATACTCTGCTATAATGAACCTGATCCAAAAGATGAAACTACAGGAATTACAGTACGAGTCTATCAATATCTGTCAAGAGAGGTTAATGTGTGGCCACTGTGGAAACATTTCGCAATGACACCGGTTTACTTCTCATCAAAAAACATGAATGACTAGCATTTGAATAAAAAGTGGGCATCTGGTTTAATGGTTACCTGAACCAATTTTCAGGCAGGTTTGTAAATCCAGTGCTGAAAATTCGCTGGGTGGCCTTTCTATCCAGCCTGTGGTTTCACGTTCTGGGCAGGTAAAATCTCACAGTGGCCTTCCCATCTTTGCCCCAATTGAGGCTCTTAAATGGACAATTAATCATCACTTGAAGGTTACCTTCCAACTTAGTCTTGAGGTCCAGAGGACAGATTCTGGCTCGGGTTTAAAATATTGGGGTGCAGGGAGAGTGAGGTGTCTCAAAGGACTTCATTCCGTAAGACCATAAGATCATAAGACCATAAGACAAAGGAGTGGAAGTGAGGCCATTCGGTCCATCAAGTCCACTCCACCATTTAAATCATGGCTGATGGGCATTTCAACTCCACTTCCCTGCACTCTCCCCGTAGCCCTTGATTCCTTCTGAGATCAAGAATTTGTCGATCTCTGCCTTGAAGGCATCCAACGTCCCGGCCTCCACTGCACTCTGTGGCAATAAATTCCACAAGCCCACCACTCTCTGGCTGAAGAAATGTCGTTTCATTTCTGTTT
Organism: Stegostoma tigrinum; assembly: GCF_030684315.1. Lineage (NCBI taxonomy): Eukaryota > Metazoa > Chordata > Chondrichthyes > Orectolobiformes > Stegostomatidae > Stegostoma > Stegostoma tigrinum. The sequence goes on along the minus strand of NC_081355.1, from coordinate 144,808,309 downwards.
TAAATTTACCCCCTCTAATTTTAAGGCTGTGCCCACGGGTCCTAGTCTCCCCGCCTAACTGAAACAACTTCTTAGCGTCCACACCTTCTAAACCATACATTATCTTGTAAGTTTCTATTAGATCTCCCCTCAACCTTCTAAACTCTAAAGAGTACAATCCCAGGATCCTTAGCCGTTCATCATACATTAAACCTACCATTCCAGGGATCATCCATGTGAATCTCCACTGGACACGCTCTAGGGCTAGTATGTCGTTCCTGAGGTGTGGGGCACAAAATTGGACACAATATTCTAAATGGGGCCTAACTAGAGTTTTATAAAGCCTCAGAAGCACATCGCTCCTTTTATATTCCAACCCTCTTGAGATAAACGACAACATTACATTTGTTTCTTAATTACAGACTCTATCTGCAAGTTAACATTTAGAGAATCCTGGACCAACACTACCAGGTCCCTTTGTATTTTTGCTTTGCCAATTTTCTCACCATTTAGAAAATAGTCCATGCCTGTATTCTTTTTTCCAAAGTGCAAAACCTCACGTTTACTCACATTGAATTTCATCAGCCATTTCCTGGGCCACTCTCCTAAACTGTCTAAATCTTTCTGCAGCTTCCCCACCTCCTCAGTGCTACCTGCCTGTCCACCTATCTTCGTATCATCGGCAAACTTCGCCAGAATGCCCCCAGTCCCTTCATCCAGATCATTAATATATAAGGTGAATAGCTGCGGCCCCAAAACTGAACCCTGCAGGACACCACTCGTCCTCGGTTGCCATTCCGAAAAAGGGCCTTTTATCCCAACTCTCTGCCTTCTGTCAGACAGCCAATCTTCCTGGCCCTGTTTTAGGATCAGGCAGCCCCTCCCAGGATCTAGGCCCCACAGGTGCTGCCTCCTGCTCCTCCTTACATTCCTCACATCCACTTTCCAACCTTTTCCCCATAACCCTTGATTCCTTGCTGATCAGGAATCTAACTCAGCCTTAAATATACACAAAGACTGTGCCCCCACTCTGTGGCATGGAGTTTCAAAGATTCTCAACCTTTTGAGAGAAGGAATTGCTACTCACCTTCAATTGGTGCCCATTTATTCTGAAACTGCACCCTCTGATCCTAGACCCTCCATGAAGGGAAACATCCCCTCAGCATTCATCCAGTCAAGCCCTTAAAGTTCATAGAATCATCAAGAACCCCTACAGCAGGGAGGCAGCCTATTTGGCCTATCGAACCCATACCGACCCGCTATAGAGCATCCCACCCAGATTCACCCCACAACCCTATAATCCTGCTTTTCTCATGGCTGACATCGCACCGCTCCCCCCCCCCCCAACCCTACACATCCTTGGATACTATGGGTAATTTACTTCGGCCAATCCACCGAATCGGCACATCTTTGGACTCTGAAACCAAACCAGAGCACCCAGAGGAAACCACGCAGACGAGGAGAGATCAGGTAAACTCCACACAGGCAGTCACCCTCGGGTGGAATCAAACCCAGGCCCCTGGCGCTGTGATAATGGGAACTGCAGATGCTGGAGAATCCGAGATAACAAAGTGTGGAGCTGGATGAACACAGCAGGCCAAGATGCTGCTTGGCCTGCTGTGTTCATCCAGCTCCACACTTTGTTACCCTGGCACTGTGAGGCACCAGTGTTAACCACTGAGCAACCGTGCTGCCCGATGAGATGGCCTAAGCTTTAAGAAGTTTAACTTTTATAAATAAGACAATTCCTCCATACCAGATATCATCCAATCTTCTCTGAACTGGTTTCGTTGAAATAATATCGAATGATTCAAAGGTACTCTACAGCCAGCTGAGCCCAAAATCCTGCAAAACAGGACAATATCAAACCTGGATTCAAGGCATTTGAACTCCTAAGTTCGACCCCATCAAATGGGAACTTAAATAACTCTAGACAGTCCCAAATGGAGGAGTCAAACAGTGTCTCACTGAATGAGGAAAATGAAGCCAAGCCCATGCAGGACCAAGACAGGTCGCTACAAAGCTTTCACCCACCCGTCCAATACTAACTCTGTGAAATGTCAAAGATCAGAAATGCAAGGTTACTGCATCCACAGCAAATCGGGGTTTGGTTTAACAACACGTATGAGATGGCACCAACTTAAAATGGTAAAGTTGTGGTCTCCGTATCGGCCACCCATCCATCAATGTGACAAGTGCATGACCATGTCCTGCAATACGAGACTAGGTTGCAAAATACTGCTGACCCAGTTGTAACATGGCCTGCAGTGTTTTCATAGATTTCTTCCGTACTATTTTGCACTGGTATGCACTACTTTTTACACATTGACTCTAGCTGGCAGGAAACAGGCATGAAGTTCAAACTTTGGCAACTTCCAAATCATTTTAACAGATTCACATGCAGGATGAAAAATTGCTGATCATTAAAATGAAATAATGAGTATACTGCCTTCTTACAGATTAATAACAATTGTTAGTAGCTAGAGGTAAAAGTTTCATTGCAGAATGGAGACGTGACAGATGAATATGTTGCAGAGGAATGACTTTTATAAGATATTTCAGCACAATGTCTAGGTTTTTGTTATTCATTTATGGAAAATTGGCAATTCCTGGAAAGGCTGGCCTTTATTGTCCGTTCCTAATTGTTCTTGTGAAAGTATCACAGAAATTATTGTGTTGGAAAGTAAGTTGTGTTGTTTGAATATACTGTGTTGCAATAAAGCTTTGCAATAATAAGGTAAGTCTGGCATAAAATTATACAATGCAAAGTCACAGAGATCGCTGACGTGTAAATAAAGATGTGGAGAAATTTTATGATTCTTATTATTAAGGCCTGATGGAACTCTTCTTATCATGCTTTGAATGATCAAAAATGGAAGAGAAGTGGAGATTGCTGTCAGAAAAAATTAGGCTTTTGTTTTATAAATGAAGAATTGGAGAGCAAAAAGTGCTGTGGTAAACCATGACAAATCACTGGTTAGATTTCAGACCATATACCACTAGGAAAAGGAAGAGGTGAACGCCGTTCAATATTTGAATTTTACCAGAAATCAGCTCAGTGTTAATTTTGGCAAGTCTCATGAAAGGTTTTTTCTCCATTGGCTCTCTCAAGTTTTCCCACAACATTATCTGCAACTCGCCTTCCAGCTATGCACCACATCTGTATGGCACCGTACTTATCCTATCCACTTACTTGCTGAAGGTGAAAGTACTTGTTGGGTTCTCCCTGGATTTGTGGAGCTGATGCCATTTTTAATGCCCAGAAATGCACCAGGTAAAGTGCTGCCAGCTAAGAGTTGCCCTTCACTGGGCACACTGTGGGAGGGAAACCAAGAAGAAATGCTTTTCAGGGCACATAACCTTCTCTCCACTTTATTGCAATTACAAGTGCACATTCATAAATGTGTTGCTATTTAAGAATCAAGCCTTCACACTCTTCACGTTATCCCATTTTAACACCCAATCTAAGACAGTGCTACTCTTTCCCTAACGCCTAACATAGCCCAGCATCTTCTCATTGCTCAATGTGAGACCATCACAGACAGGAGAACCTTCAAATGGTTGAAAACATTCACTTTTATTCAGTAACAGTAAAAGGGAAGAAACAAACAAAAACTGCATTTGTTTCTAGGATTGGAAGGGAGAGAGCTTCTTTCCTTTGAGTACAATCAAACTCACAGTCAATGAATGATCCAGCTCTCATCTTTTGGACCTGGTCGTTAATTAAATCTTTTCGGGCTCGTTGTACCTGACACTGCAGTACCCTATTAGAAGGTAATGTTACTCCTTCTCAATGCCCTCATGGGCCTCCTTGGAAGATTTCAGCTACTGACCCATCTTGTCAGATCCCCTTCTTTGTGCAGAGTGCATAATGCAAGGATTATGTGGTACACTCAATCTTGGGGATAGAGCAAGTTGCAACAGTCTGATTCAAACAGTGGAACCTTATCTTCAGGAAGTCTATTGCTGGCTTCATGGTGCGTCTAGTCAAAGAATGAACTGCATTATATCTACGCTCAACTGCAGCCAGCGTTTTTGCATAACAGAGTCATCAGCCATGATCACAGTGGGTAGCCCAGCAACCATCCTGGTAAAGTATCCAGGCATTGAGATGAAGCAGGAAAATGAGAGATACAGAAATCGTGGTGGCTCCAAGGATTACTGGGGCAAGCTTCTAAGAAGCGGTACCAATGATCACAGGCCACTTGATGGAATAGAGTCCTTCTCTGTTCATGAACTCATCCATTGTCAGGTATACTCCTCTCATTGTGATTGTGTCAAGTCTTTGGTGTCCTGCAGTTGGGAGAAACCACCTCTATTGCAAAGCCTCAAGGCTGCAGCACAGATATCATCAGAGGGATATGAGAGGAAGCTAGAGGATCATTAAAAAAAAGGTACCAGAAACAGTCTTTATGCATTTGTGGGTTGAGAATCGAGAGATTCCACATGGGTCCCCAATGGAACCTGAGAAGGAGCCAGTTGCTATGACATTCAGTGCAGCTTTTACATGGATGGCCACTGGAATAGGATAATCACCACCCTGCATGGTACAGCTTTGCTCATCTGAAGGATAGTAGACTCTGGATCTCCTGTTCCTCCTGTCTGTCCTGAGGAGACTTCCAGTTGTGGCTACTTCATGTGGAGGCTATTCGGCGTCTTCTGGATGGGATCACTCTCCTGGGATCTGGTCTCATACTTCACCTTCAAGAACATAGGAATGTATCAGAGCAGGAATAAACCATTCAGCCCCTCGGGCTTGCTCCACCATTTGAGATCATCAATGTGACTTCCCACACTATCCCCAATTCCCTTAATGTCATTTTTAAGCATCATGGTATTTGTCACGAACTGACTTAATGACTATGTTTTCAAATTTCTTTGGGATAGAGAATTCCAAAGATTCATCACCTCTGAGAGACTTTCTTCCTCATTTCATTCCTTTTGTGACACTGTGTCCCATGGTGCCTAACTCCAGAGCCAAGGGAAATACTGTGATCAGAGATAATGGGAACTGCAGATGCTGGAGAGTCCAAGATAACAAAGTGTGGGGCTGGATGAACACAGCAGGCCAAGCAGCATCTTAGGAGCACAAAAGCTGACGTTTTGGGCCTAGAACCTCAACCAGATGAAGGGTCTGGGCCCTAAACATCAGCTTTTGTGCTCCTAAGATGCTGCTTGACCTGCTGTGTTCATCCAGCCCCACACTTTGTTATCAAGGGAAATACTCTCTGTTTGTCCCTGTAAGAATTGTATAAGCTTTTATGAAATTATCTTTCATTCTCCTAAAATTCAGAGAATACAGATCTAATCTCTTTTCAGAAGACTGTCCTACACTCTCACTGATCAGACTTGTGAACGTTTGCTGCACTCCCTCTGTGGTAAATATATCCTTCATAGGCAACAGGATAAGATTTAAACACAATACAATAGTCGCACTCTCTCTAATGTCCTGATTCAAGAATTATTTGCACCTGTACTTGTTACCAAGACTAGCACAGCATTTGCCTTCCAAACTGTTTGATTGCAATTGTATGCTAATTTTCAGTGGTTGGTGAACAAGGACACCCATCCTTTGAACATCAGTAATTTCCAATCTTCCACTGTTCAAGAAATATTCCACACTTGCATTTGACCCCAACAAAATAGCCCCAATTTCTATCCCTCATGGAATGAAATTGTTGTCAGAAGCTAAACTTCAAATTGTGCACTGATGTACATTCATCTGCCATCTCTGCAGCTCTTCTTGCTGTTGGAACTTTCCATTTCACAATGTGAGTTCTTATCGTCTCTGGATGTGAGTTTTTAAAATCCACCAGTGGAATAATCTCTCTAAAATCCTCACATGTCCTTTCAAACTTTAATGCTCTCACCCATCTATCGAAGTTGGTATGTTTAATTCATTCTAACTCAATGTAACTCTGACCAGGATCCTTCTTTATGTTTCTAAACCGTTGTCTACATGTTTCTGGTATGAATTCATAGGCACTCAAAATAATTTGACATCTTCATAATCTCTTGACACTTCCTCTGACAGCACTGCAAACACCTCACCGACCCTGCCGACCAACTTGGACTGAATTAACATTACCCACACAGTCTGTTGCCAATTCATCTGTTTAGCCAGTTTGTCAAGGGAAATGAAGACGGCTTCTACATTTTTTTTCACAGAATTTCGGTAATGTTTTGACATATTTGTATAGATCCCTACCATGTCTTTGGCTATGATGGGTTTGCTCATCAGCACTGTTCTCACACTAAGCCTACCTCCTCCTTCATCTCCATCCTTTTAAATTGACTTTTCTGTTTAATTTTAAACTTCTGAAGTTCGAAGTTCCAATCCTTATCTTTTTGCTCAGCTAAGAACCTTCTCTCCCTTTCTTTATCTTCTTACATGGCTCTTCGTTCCCGTTTTTGCTCTTCTAATTCCAATTGTTTACTTTTCAATTTAATTTTTTTCTAACTCCACTGCACTTGCCTGCTTCTGTGATACCCCTAAGTGCTTGACCAAGTCTACTACAGTTGCATCAGTGATAATGGGAACTGCAGATGCTGGAGAATCCAAGATAATGAAATGTGAGGCTGGATGAACACAGCAGGCCCAGCAGCATCTCAGGAGCACAAAAGCTGACGTTTTGGGCCTAGAACCTTCATCAGAGAGGGGGATGGGGTGAGGGTTCTGGAATAAATAGGGAGAGAGGGGGAGGTGGACCGAAGATGGAGAGAAAAGAAGATAGGTGGAGAGAGTGTAGTGGGGAGGTAGGGAGGGGATAGGTCAGCCCAGGGAAGATGGACAGGTCAAGGAGTTGGGATGAGGTTAGTAGGTAGGAGATGGAGGTGCGGCTTGGGGTGGGAGAAAGGGATGGGTGAGAGGAAGAACCGGTTAGGGAGGCAGAGACAGGTTGGACTGGTTTTGGGATGCAGTGGGTGGAGGGGAAGAGCTGGGCCGGTTGTGTGGTGCAGTGGGGGGAGGGGACGAACTGGGCTGGTTTTGGGATGCGGTGGGGGAAGTGGAGATTTTGAAGCTGGCGAAGTCTACATTGATACCATTGGGCTGCAGGGTTCCCAAGCGGAATATGAGTTGCTGTTCCTGCAACCTTCGAGTGGCATCATTGTGGCACTGCAGGAGGCCCATGATGGACATGTCATCTAGAGAATGGGAGGGGGAGTGGAAAAGGTTTGCGACTGGGAGGTGCAGTTGTTTATTGCGAACCGAGTGGAGGCGTTCTGCAAAGCAGTCCCCAAGCCTCCGCTTGGTTTCCCCAATGTAGAGGAAGCCACACCAGGTACGGTGGATGCAGTATACCACATTGGCAGATGTGCAGGTGAACATCTGCTTAATGTGGAAAGTCATCTTGGGGCCTGGGATAGGGGTGAGGGAGGAGGTGTGGGGGCAAGTGTAGCATTTCCTGTGGTTGCAGGGGAAGGTGCCAGGTGTGGTGGGGTTGGAGGGCAGTGTGGAGCGAACAAGGGAGTCAAGTGGCCTCTCTGGAAAGCAGACAGGGGTGGGGATGGAAAAATGTCTTGGGTGGTGGGGTGGGATTGTAGATGGCGGAAGTGTCGGGGGATGATGCGTTGTATCCGGAGGTTGGTGGGGTGGTGTGTGAGAACGAGGGGGATCCTCTTTGGGCAGTTGTGGCGGGGGCGGGGTGTGAGGGGTGTGTTGCGGGAAATGCGGGAGACGCAGTCAAGGGCGTTCTCAACCACTGTGGGGGAAAGTTGCGGTCCTTAAAGAACTTGGACATCTGGGATGTGCGGGAGTGGAATGCCTCATCATGGGAGCAGATGCGGCGGAGGCGGAGGAATTGGGAATAGGGGGTCGAATTTTTGCAAGAGGATGGGTGGGAGGAGGTGTATTCTAGGTAGCTGTGGGAGTCGGTGGGCTTGAAATGGACATCAGTTACAAGCTGGTTGCCTGAGATGGAGACTGAGAGGTCCAGGAAGGTGAGGGATGTGCTTGAGATTGCCCAGGTGAACTGAAGGTTGGGGTGGAAGGTGTTGGTGAAGTGGATGAACTGTTCAAGCTCCTCTGGGGAGCAAGAGGCAGCGCCGATACAGTCATCAATGTAACGGAAGAAGAGAGGTCCACCGACACCCTCATCTACCTAGCCGAAACCTGCAGGCCCGACCAGTCCCCCTCCACCGACACTCTCATCCGCCTAGCCGAACTCATCCTCACCCTCAACAACTTCTCTTTCGATTCCTCCCACTTCCTACAGACTAAAGGGTTGGCCATGGGCACCCGCATGGGCCCCAGCTATGCCTGCCTCTTTGTAGGGTACGTGGAACAGTCCCTCTTCCGCACCTACACAGGCCCCAAAGCCCACCTCTTCCTCCGTTACAATGATGACTGTATCGGCACCGCCTCTTGCTCCCCAGAGGAGCTCGAACAGTTCATCCACTTCACCAACACCTTCCACCCCAATCTTCAGTTCACCTGGGCCATCTCCAACACATCCCTCACCTTCCTGGACCTCTCAGTCTCCATCTCAGGCAACCAGCTTGTAACTGATGTCCATTTCAAGCTCACCAATTTCCACAGCTACCTAGAATACACCTCCTCCCACCCATCCTCCTGCAAAAATTCCATCCCCTATTCCCAATTCCTCTGCCTTCGCCGCATCTGCTCCCACGATAAGACATTCCACTCCCGCACATCCCAGATGTCCAAGTTCTTCAAGGACCGCAACTTTCCCCCCACAGTGGTCGAGAATGCCCTTGACCGCGTCTCCCGCATTTCCCGCAACACATCACTCACACCCCGCCCCCGCCACAACCGCCCAAAGAGGATCCCCCTCATTCTCACACACCACCCCACCAACCTCCGGATACAACGCATCATCCTCCGACACTTCCGCCATCTACAATCCAACCCCACCACCCAAGACATTTTTCCATCCCCACCCCTGTCTGCTTTCCGGAGAGACCACTCTCTCCGTGACTCCCTTTTTCGCTCCACACTGCCCTCCAACCCCACCACACCCGGCACCTTCCCCTGCAACCGCAGGAAATGCAACACTTCCCCCCACTCTCCTCTCTCACGCCCATCCCAGGCCCCAAGATGACTTTCCATATTAAGCAGATGTTCACCTGCACACCTGCCAATGTGGTATACTGCATCCACCGTACCCGGTGTGGCTTCCTCTACATTGGAGAAACCAGGCGGAGGCTTGGGGGCCGCTTTGCAGAACACCTCCACTCGGTTCGCAATAAACAACTGCACCTCCCAATCGCAAACCATTTCCACTCCCCCTCCCATTCTTTAGATGACATGTCCATCATGGTCCTCCTGCAGTGCCACAATGATGCCACCCGAAGGTTGCAGGAACAGCAACTCATATTCCGCCTGGGAACCCTGCAGCCCAATGGTATCAATGTGGACTTCACCAGCTTCAAAATCTCCCCTTCCCCTACTGCATCCCTAAACCAGCCCAGTTTGTCCCCTCCCCCCACTGCACCACACAACCGGCCCAGCTCATCCCCTCCACCCACTTCATCCCAAAACCAGTCCAACCTGTCTCTGCCTCCCTAACCTGTTCTTCCTCTCACCCATCCCTTCCTCCCACCCCAAGCTGCACCTCCATCTCCTACCTACTAACCTCATCCCACATCCATGACCTGTCCGTCTTCCCTGGACTGACTTGTCCCCTCCCTACCTCCCCACCTATACTCTCCTCTCCACCTATCTTCTTTTCTCTCCATCTTCGGTCCACCTCCCCCTCTCTCCCTATTTATTCCAGAACCCCCACCCCATCCCCCTCTCTTATGAAGGGTCTAGGCCCGAAACGTCAGCTTTTGTGCTCCTGAGATGCTGCTGGACCTGCTGTGTTCATCCAGCCTCACATTTCATTATCTACTACAATTGTACTTTTGTTTTAGTTAAACCCAACCCTAACCTGTTTGCTAATTCTAACAGTTTATTCTTCTTCTGGTTTTCTAAAATTTCGTGGCAAATTTGAGAAGCGTCTTCAAATCCCAGAAACTCTTGAGCAATGTTAAGAGCCATTTCTCTCACTTTTAATCAAATCAACAACAAGTTTACAAAATTAAACAGATTTTTCTCATTTAAGCTTTATTTAAAGATCTAGAATACTAAACCCTCAAGACTAGACCTGTCCAAACCCATTCAGATCCATTCAGTTCCCGTACAGGAAATTGCTGGATCCCAGACTTGGTCTGAGAAGTCCTGGACGTGAGCCTTCATTCTGTCGGGTAGGGGGGGAAGGTTGAACCCCTCTGATAATTAATCCGAAACACCAGCTCCAATCAGTTATGGCTGGGGTAGATGTTCCTTTCTACTAATTAAACCCAAAACATCCAGAGAAGCTTACCTTTCCATTTGTAATCTCTTAACAGAGCAGTTAAATGAAAGGAATCCCTGACACTTTATAAGCATCAAGTAACTATTTATTTAACCCTAACAGTGAACAAATTAACAGAACTATTAACAGAACAGTTCCCCTCTAACTAATAGCTATTTCCAAATAAAACAAGATTCTCATCATCTGTTGTTCCAATAAACATAAGTCCCACTTAAATGAATCGAGGTAATTAGAAAACAATAAATTAAAACTTTTCCTCTCAAAGTTTACACAGAATGTGCTCTCCGGGAAACATTTGCCTTCTGCGCTGTCTCTCCACTCATAAACACCATTCTTCTGCTGTTCTCAATTCATAAATGCCTTTCTTCCACTGATCCTACTGTCAGGGATGTTTTCTCTGTGAAGACTCTGACCTAGAACTGCTGTGGTATCTTCGATAGTGCTTTTTTTTAGAGAACTGAATGATTTTGTGTGAGAGCTAGGTTTATTTTTCAGATTGCTGCTTTGCTTTCACTTCAGATGGCAGTTTATTCTCACCCTGATTTTCAAAAACTCTCTTCTTTTTTGCCCCCAATAACACATCAATTTCTTATAATATGGTTGATTTCAGGTGCCAAAATAATCAGTTTTAAACTAAAATGGCTTTCAATGGCTGAATGCTTTGTTTAAATTAATTGGCTGAGACCAGTTTTATGCCAAAACTTCAAAACAAGGCTGTTGTTTTGCCTGCCAACTGTAAGGCCTTTCGATTTGGGGCTCTCTGTACAGTACTTGCAAACTTCCATGTACAGACAAAGCACAATCTTTTAAAGTGACCACATACTGCTTTTCCCCCTATCATTTTTACAAGAAAAATTCTAACTTCCTGTCTTCCAATTTATGAATATTCTACACAATGTCGAGACACATTCCATCCATCAAAATCAATAACCTCATACTTTTCGGCATAATATTCCTGGCCTGCTCCCGTTCACTCAACTTGCATTATTGGTAAAGGTGTATCTCAGAGCTGTTCTGAGGGACGATACATCAGAGGGCTTATGCAGTGAGACAGTATGGGTAGAACTCAGGAACAGGAAAAGTGAAATCAGGATGCTGGGGATATTCTACAGGCCTCCCAACAGCCAGCGGGAGATAGAGGAGGGGATATGTAGAACAAGTTCGGAAAGATGTAAAAACAGCAGAGTTGTTGTGGTGGGTGATTTTAACTTCCCTTATATTGACTGGGGCTCACTATGTGCTAGGAGCTTGGATAGGGAAAGAATTTGTAAGGACCAGTCAGGAGGGCTTCTTGACACTATTTGTAAACAGTGCAACCAGGGAAGGTTTTGGGAAATGAGATCAGCCAGGTGAGTGAAGTTCCAGTGGGGAGCATTTCGGGAGTAGTGACCAAAATACTGTGAGTTTTAAGACACTCGTGGATAGGGATAACAATGGTCCTCAAGGTAACAGTGTTAAATGGGGTGAAGTCAAACAAGAACTATATTAGGCAGGAACTGGAGAATGTCAATTGCAGGTGGCTGTTTGAGGGTAAATCTACATTGGGCATGTGGGAGTATTTCAAATGGCAGTTGATAAGAGTTCAGGAGTGGCACATTCCTGTGAGAATAAAAGATAGGCACGGCAAGTTAGGTGAACCTTGGATGACTGGGGACATTATGATTTTGGTCAAAAAGGAAAAGGAAGCATATGTGTTGTCTTGAAGAATGGGAAGTGACAAAGCCCTTTAAAAATATTACAGTAGGAAGGAACTTAAACAAGAAATTAGAAAGGTTAAAAAGGATCATGGCAGGTCATCAGCAAACAGGATTAAGGAGAAATCCAAGGCTTTTTGTGCATATATGAAAAACAAGAGGGTCGCCAGGGAAAGAACAAAGGAGGGAATCGGTATGGAGCCAGAAGAGGTAGGTGAGTTCCTAGACAAATACTTTGTGTCGGTATTCACCAAAGAGAAGGAATTGATGGAGGATGATCTCAGGGAATGGAGTGTCGAATTTCTAAGAAAAGTTGCTATTAAAAAGAAAGAGGTGTTATGCAACTTAAAATGTGCGTAGATATAGAAGTAGATATATCCCTAGGTCCTGATGGGATTTATCCCAGAATATTAAGCACTGACAAACATCTTTGTATCATCTTTGGACACAAGTGAGATCCCACAAGACTGGACAATATTCAATATTGTCCCAATGTTTAAGAATGTTAGCAGGGATAATCCTAGGAATTACGGACCCATGAGCCTCACATCAGTTGTAGAGAAATTATTGGAAAAGATTCTCATGGGTCAGACCTATATACATTGGGAAGCAAATAGACTTATTAGTGTTAGGCAACATGGTTTTGTTGGGGGCGCTGATCATGCTTCACTAAATTGATCAAGCTTTTTGAAGAGGTGGTGAAAATAATTCATGAGAGAAAAGCAGTTGATGTTGTCTACATGGACTTCAGTAAAACCTGTGATTACGTCCCTCATGGCAGACTGGTACAAAAGGTGAAGTCATATGGTATAGGGGTGAGCTGGCAAGATTGATGCAGAATTGGCTTAGTCATAGGAGACAGAGGGTAGCAGTGGAAGGATGCTCTTCAGAATGGAGGGCTATGATAGATTCTGTTCCACAGGGATCAGTGCCAAGACTTCTGACGTTTGTGGTCTATATAAATGATTGGGAGGAAAATGTAGCTGATCTAATTAGTAAGTTTGCAGAAGATACAGAGATTGATGGTGTTGTGGATAGTATGGAGGATTGTCAGAGGATCCTACAGGATATCAATCAGTTGAAGGCATGGGCAGAAGAATGGCAGGTGGAGTTTAATCTGGATAAATGTGGGATGATGAATATTGGAAGGTCAAGTATGGGTGGAAATTATGCAGTGAATGGCAGAACCCGTAGGTGTATCGATATGCAGAGGGATCTGGGTGTGCAGGTCCATAGATCGCTGAAGGTAGCAGTACAGGTAGATAAGGCAGTAAAAAAGGCCTATGGCATGCTTTCCTTCATTGGAAGAGGCATTGAGTATAAGGATAGACAAGTTATGCTACAGTTTTATAAAAGTTTAATTAAGACCTCATTTGGAATACTGCATACTGCTCTGGACACCACACTACCAGAAAGATGTGGTTGTTTTGGAGATAGTATAGAAAAAAAAAAGTTTACCAGGATGTTACCTGGTATGGAGCATTTCAGCTGTAAAGAGAGGCTGGACAGATTGAATTTGTTTTCACTGGAATGCAGGAGGTTGACTGGCGACCTGACAGAAATTTATAAGATTGTGAATGACATGGATAGTCTGGAAAGTATGAAGCTTTATACCAGGATGGAGGGGTCAATTACTAGGGGACACAGGTACAAGGTGCAGGGGGAATTTAAAAAGAGATGTGCAAGGTAGGTTTTTCACACAAAGGATGGTGAGTCGCCGGAGCATACCACCAGAGGAGATGGTAGAAGCAGATACAATAAAAGCTTTCAAGAAGCACCTGGATCAGTGCATGAATAGGAAGGGAATAGAGGCTAACCGATCCTGTAGAGTTATAGAGTCACAGAGATATACAGTGCAGAAACAGATACTTTGGTCCAACTTGTCCATGCCGAGCAGATATGTGAAATAAATCTAGACCCATTTGCCAGCATTTGGCCCTGATCCCTCGAAACCCTTCTTATTTATATAGCCATCCAGATACTTTATGAATGTTGTAACTGTACCAGCCTCTACCACCTCCTCTGGCAACTCATTCCATTCACACACCACCCTCTGCCTGAAAAAGTTGCCCCTTACATTGCTTTTAAATATTTCACCTCTCATCTTAAAGCTATGATCTCTAGTTTTGGACTCCCCTACCACAGAGAAAAGCCCTTGTCAATTCATCCTGTCCGTGCCCCTTATGATTATATAAACCTCTATCAGGTCACCCCTCAGCCTCTGACGCTTCAGGGAAAATAGCCCCGGCCTATTCAGCCTCCCTCTGTAACTCAAACACCCCAACCCTGGTACCATGCTTCCAAACCTTTTCTGAATGCTTTCAAGTTTCACAAAATCCTTCCTATAGCAGGGAGACCAGAATTGCACACAAATTCCAAAAGTGGCCGAACCAATGTCCTGTGAAGCTGCAACATGACCACGCAACTCCTGCACTCAGTGCACTGAGTAATAAAGGCAAGCATACCAAACACCTTCCTCACTATCAAGGAATTATGCACCTGTACTCCAAGATCTCTTTGTTGAAAAACACTCCGAGTAAGATCAGAGATAATGGGAGCTGCAGATGCTGGAGAATCTAAAGTAACAAAGTGTGGAGCTGGATGAACACAGCAGGCCAAGCAGCATCTTAGGAGCAGACAAGGGAGTCGCGGAGAGAGCGGTCTCTCCGGAAGGCAGACAAGAGTGGAGTGGGACCACTCTCTCCACGACTCCCTTGTCCGCTCCTAAGATGCTGCTTGGCCTGCTGTGTTCATCCAGCTCCACACTTTGTTACTTTAGATTCTCCAGCATCTGCAGCTCCCATTATCTCTGATCTTACTCAGAGTGTTTTTCAACAAAGAGATCTTGGAGTAAGGTGCATAATTCCTTGATACTGAGGAAGGTGTTTGGAGAGAGTGGTCTCTCTGGAAGGCAGACAAGAGTGGAGTGGGACCACTCTCTCTGCGACTCCCTTGTCTGCTCCACACTCTCCTCCAACCCCACCACACCTGGCACTTTCCCCTGCAACCACAGGAAGCGCTACACCTGCCCCCATACCTCCTCCCTCACCCCCATCCCAGGCCCCAGGATGCTTTCCATACTAAGCAGATGTTCACCTGCACATCTGCCAATGTGGTATACTGCATCCGCTGTATACGGTGTGGCCACCTCTACATTTGGGAAACCAAGCGGAGGCTTGGGGACCACTTTGCAGAACACCTATGCTCGGTTCGCAGTTCAACTCCCCCTCCCATCCCTTAGACGACATGTCCATCCTGGGCCTCCTGCAGTGCCATAATGATGCCACCCGTAAGTTGCAGGAACAGCAACTCATATTCCACTTGGGAACCGTGCAGCCCAACGGTATCAATGTGGATTTCACCAACTTCAAAATCTCCCCTTCCCCCACTGCATCCCAAAAGCAGCCCAGCTTGTCCCGTCCCCCCACTGCATACAAAACCAGCCCAGCTTGTCCCCGCCTGCCTAACCTGTTCTTCCTCTCACCTATCCCCTCCTCCCACTTCAAGCCGCACCTCCATTTCCTACCTACTAACCTCATCCCCTTGGTCTGTCCATCCTCCACGGACTGACCTGTCCCCTGCGTACCTCCCCACCTATACTCTCCTCTCCACTTATCTTCTCCTCTATCCGTCTTCGGTCCGCCTCTCCCTCTCTCCCTATTTATTTCAGAATCCTCTCCCCATCAGCCTTTTCTGATGAAGGGTCTAGGCCCCAAACATCAACTTTTGTGCTCCTGAGATGCTGTTTGGCCTGCTGGTTCATCCAGCTCTATACTTTGATACCAGGTAAGATCAGGCTTTTTTTTTTCCTTTATTCATTAACAGGATGTCACTGGCTAGGCAGCGTTTATTGTCCATCCCTAATTTCCAGTGGGCAGTTAAGAGTCAACCACATTGCCAAGACAACATTAGTAAACCAGATGGATTTTTACATCAACAATGGATTCATGGCTACCTTTAATTCCTGATTCTCAATTCCTGATAATTTGTTGAATTCAAACTCCACCAACTGCTGTGGCGAGATTTGAACCCGAGTCCCCAGAACTGTGGGTTGTTTTGGTCACTGGATTAACAATTCAGCAATAATACTGGTGGGCCATTGCCTCCCCCAGGTCTGTACTCATGTGAGTGAGCTTTCATTTAATAAACATAACCAACTGTAAGGGATGGTAAGAGATGAGACATCACAGCCTCAGGCTACAGCTCCTTAGACACATGCTCAGCAACTACTATTGGAAAAAAACATCTGGCTTACGCTTTTCTCAATTTGAAAGGGAATTGGATGAGGAATAGAAAACAACTTGAAAGAAAAATATACTTGGCTTTAGTGAAAGGAAGCATTCGGAGAATTCTTCCAAAAGTGATCTCACAGACTAGTAGAACCACCTTCAGTGCTGTATTATTCCAGGATTCTTTCTGTGCTTCTGCAGGGCAGCTTGCTCCACCCATTTCAGGGGCAATTCAGGACAAGCAATATATTCTGGCCTTGCCAACGATGGCCAGATCTGATCAGTGAATTATTTTTAAAAAATCATTATTTTGTTAACACAAGCCACTTTAAAATATTTCTAGCAAAAAGACGATGTTGTCGAGGAGAATACTGAGATGCAGGCTATTAGACTAGACAGGATTGAGGTTCATAAGGAGGAGGTGTTAGCAATTCTGGAAAGTGTGAAAATAGATAAGTCCCCTGGGCTGGATGGGATCTATTCTAGGATTCTCTGGGATGCTAGGGAGGAGATTGCAGAGCCTTTGGCTTTGATCTTTATGTCGTCATTGTCTACAGGAATAGTGCCAGAAGACTGGAGGATAGCAAATGTTGTCCCCTTGTTCAAGAAGGGGAGGAGAGTCAACCCTGGTAATTATAGACCAGTGAGCCTTACTTCAGTTGTGAGTAAAGCATTGGAAAGGATTACAAGAGATATAATCATCTAGAAAGGAATAATTTGATTAGGGATAGTCAACATGGTTTTGTGAAGGGTAGGTCGTGCCTCACAAACCTTACGAGTTCTTTGTGAAGCTGACTAAACAGGTGGATGAGGGTAAAGTGGTTGATGTGGTGTACATGGATTTCAGTAAAGCGTTTGACAGGGTTCCCCACGGTAGGCTATTGCAGAAAATACAGAGGCAAGGGATTGAGTGTGATTTAGTGGTTTGATTCAGAAATTGGCTATCTCTAAGAAGACAAAGGGTGGTGGTTGGTAGGAAATGTTCATCCTGGAGTTCAGTTATGAGTGATGTACTGCAAGGATCTGTTTTGGGGCCACTGCTGTTTGTCATTTTTATAAATGACCTGGATGAGGGGGTAGAAGGATGGGTTAGTAAATTTGCGGATCACACTAAAGTCAGTAGAGTTGTGGATAGTGCGAAAGGATGTTGCAGATTACAGAGGGGCATAGAAAAGCTGCAGAGCTGGGCTGAGAGGTGGCAAGTGGAGTTTAATGCAGACAAGTGTGAGGTGATTCACTTTGGAAGGAGTAACAGGAATACAGAGTACTGGGCTAATGGTAAGATTCTTGGCACTGTGGATGAGCAGAGAGATCTCGGTGTCCATGTGCCTAGATCCCTGAAA
This sequence comes from Stegostoma tigrinum, assembly GCF_030684315.1. Classification (NCBI taxonomy): domain Eukaryota; kingdom Metazoa; phylum Chordata; class Chondrichthyes; order Orectolobiformes; family Stegostomatidae; genus Stegostoma; species Stegostoma tigrinum. The sequence goes on along the minus strand of NC_081355.1, from coordinate 144,790,745 downwards.
TTTGCCACCCAGATTGATAGGGTTGTTAAGGAGACATATAGTGTGTTAGCGTTTATTGGAAGAGGGATTGATTTTCGGAGCCATGAGGTCATGCTGCAGCTGTACAAAACTCTGGTGGGGCCGCACTTGGAGTATTGCATACAGTTCTGGTTGCCGCATTATAGGAAGGATGTGGAAGCATTGGAAAGGGTACAGAGGAGATTTACCAGGATGTTGCCTGGTATGGAGGGAAGGTCTTATGAAGAGAGGCTGAGGGACTTGAGGCTGTTTTCATTAGAGAGAAGAAGGTTAAGAAGCGATTAATAGAGACATACAAGATGATCAGAGGATTAGATAGGGTGGACAGTGAGAGCCTTTTTCCTCAGATGGAGATGGCTAGCACGAGGGGGCATAGCTTTAAAGTGAGGGGTGATAGATATAGGACAGATGTCAGAGGTAGGTTCTTTACTCAGAGAGTAGTAAGGGTGTTGAATGCCCTGCCTGCAACAGTAATAGACTCGCCAACTTTAAGGGCATTTAAATGATCATTGGATAAACATATGGATGATAATGGAATAGTGTAGGTTAGATGGGCTTCAGATTGGGTTTCACAGATCAGTGCAACATTGAGGGCTGAAGGGCCTGTACTGTGCTGGAATGTTCTATGTTCTATGTTCTAAAGCTGGCCATACAGTTTTCCTGCAATATCATGGGATATCGGCATATGTTGTTAAATTTAGGGGCACCAATTTTATTGTAATTTGGCGTTAGTTTTCACTCTAATTATTGCACGGCTGATGCATTCTTCTGCTATTATTGAGCATTCTGCTGCTGCGGTAAAGTGAGTAGGATGGAAGTATCATGTTAATGTTTTCCTTCCCTTTAAAGTGGGGGTTAATCTCCTCTAATTAAAAACCAATAGAATTGTTGATGCTGTAAATCAGGGATAAAAAAAACAGAAGTTGCTGGAAAAGCTCAGCAGGTCTGGCAGGATCTGTGAAGAAAAATAATCAGAGTTAATGTTTCGGGTCCGGTGACCCTTCCTCAGAACTGGTTAATCTCCTCTGTCTTCTTAACATTCCTTTAGAGTGCTGCCACATGCATTGACCTCACAAGTTACAGTAAGGTGAACCAATGACAAAGGTGTAAGTTATACAAGAACACCCTCATTAAACACTTTCAAATCAATACTGAGCTAAATTCAAGACAAACCAGTGAGGTAAAAATAAACTTTCTCAAGAACATCAAAGAGATGCAGGCTAAAAATAAAGCCTGCTTTTAAGGAAGAGCCTGTCTTCCTGAGTTGATCCTTGTAAGTTGAGAGCAGAGACAGTGGTCTGGTGAGTTATTTCTTGTTGACGCCAAAAATAAATTTCTGTGCAGTATAGTTAAATGGACTGTATACTGTACAGGATAACTCAGCAATTTCAGCAAAGCACTTGTAGCTTTCGACAGCTCCTTATGTCTTTGTCCCCAGTCTTTCATCCTGTGTTTTTCTGCAGAGACAGGGCAGCTACTTCATTAAGTCATGACCTTCAACAGATCTTTACTCTCCCGCTGGTCATAAAATGTTGTTTAGTTCTTTAGCTACATCAATGAAATATCTCAAAAGCAAAATACTGCACATGCTGTAAACTGGAAGCATGAACAGAAAATGTTGAAAATAGTCAGCAGCTCTTGAGAGAGAAGCAGAACTGAGCTGTCCTCATCCATCAAAGGTGGGTTTTAGGGTGAGCAGGACCGAAACGTCACCTTTCCTGCTCCTCTGATGCTGCTTGGCCTGCTGTGTTCACCAGCTCCACACTTTGTTATCTCGGATACTCCAGCATCTGCAGTTCCCATCATCTCTAATTCTGGAAGTTGACTTTGAGTCAGGATCCCAATGTGATCTCTTCTTTTCCAGATATCACCAGACAGCACTGAAGGTTGGCTTGGGATTATCAAGAGTCACAATCTCATTGGGCATGCCCCCATACAGGTCTGAGAACTGTGAGCTTACATAGCTCATTTTGCCCCCCATCTTTGTTGTTTTGTGGGTGCTCCAATTTAAAGACAACCAGCATCAAAGCTTTAATTTCAAACAATTTTAAAGGCTAGTCCATCATACAAGTATCCCTGAGAGTTATTAAGTACGTAGGTGATGGAGTTATAAGCTAAAACACAGGTATAAAGATTCAAAGTAGATACAAGTAAAGGGTACTTGTAAAAAGGAAAGTAAGATCATTCTTTATCATTGCTTGATAACAAAGTGTGAAGCTGGAAGAACACAGCAGGCCAAGCAGCATCTCAGGAGCACAAAAGCTGATGTTTCGGGCCTAGACCCTTCATCAGAGAGCTCTCTGATGAAGGGTCTAGGCCCGAAACATCAGCTTTTGTGCTCCTGAGATGCTGCTTGGCCTGCTGTGTTCATCCAGCTACACACTTTGTTATCTTGGATTCTACAGCATCTGCAGTTCCCATTATCACTGTATCATTGCTTGCCTATTTTTCACAATTTTTCTGTTTGAAGCAAATAGTTCAAGATTAAAAGTAGAATCCTTCAGCAGTGAAGATTTCTGTAGCTAAAGATTTGGGGGTATTGCAGATGGATACAGTAGGTAGACCAGGCTTGGAGAGATAGAAAACATTTTTTTGTTCTTCAGTTATGTGATGAGGATGACATTTGCGCTTGCTTGAACTTTTTTTGACAGAATTGTGGTTGACTGTAAAACCTTTTACTTTAAACTCTCTATAGCTGAGAACTCTCTCACTATGGGGACTCAAATTCCTTCCTATGGCAGTTTTATTTAACATGGTACCTCATAGATTGCCTTCTACAGATCAAGCTTAATGTCATTGCTATATTAACTTTCTATGAGTCATTGTTGGACAACTCAAAGTCTATGACGTGGTACATCCCTGTGTGGAGTACTTCACTCTCCTGTTTCTTTGAATTCTTGTGACCTTTGGAAGGATTCATTGTCTTGTTGGAGGATTAATCAAATTATAAATGGCTGCCTTTGTGATTGATGCTGAGAGATTAATCCAGTCTCTCTGAATGTTGGATGACCTTGAATTAACAAAAGTTAATCTGACTTCTTGGAACCAACTTTTAGGCTCTTTGTGGCTCTTTATAGAACAATTAGGCTTTTTTTTATTTTTGCATAATACTTAACAACTGCACAGTCCTGATCCAAGTAAGTAATTAAGAAGTGCTCAGGGTTGCTCAGAAGCCAATTATGAGATGCTTTAGCTCCCAAACCCTGGGTATGACAAGTTATGGAAATTAATCCTGTCCTCTTGGGTCACCAAGTGAGATATACAGTGGGAAGCTTTTCCCCTGTGAAACTAAGATGAGGGAAGGTTATGATTAGACTGAATAGCTCCAGCCATGACCAGGAGAAAAGGGAGCTGTCCTCTCTGCGAGTGTTTTCAGAGCTTGCTAGGCATCGTGACAACAGACCATATTTCCAAATTACATAGAGATATATTGAACATTTTAAGTAAAATGGGTTGTTTTGATTCAAAAATAAAGAATATACAAACCAGTTAAGGCTGAGAATGCAATTCAGTGACTGTTTAGAAATTGTACCACTGATAATGGGAACTGCAGATGCTGGAGAATCCAAGATAACGAAGTGTGAAGCTGGATGAACACAGCAGGCCAAGCAGCATCTCAGGAGCACAAAAGCTTTGAGATGCTTCTTGGCCTGCTGCGTTCATCCAGTTTCACGCTTTGTTATCACTGTTTAGAAATTCCCTCTTTGTATTACACTCACCGTCAGGGAAGACCCAAGAATGTCACACCAAGAAGGATAGAACAAAGAACAAAGAAAATTACAGCACAGGAACAGGCCTTTCGGCCCCCAGGCCTGCACTAACATACTGCCCATCACAACTAAAACCCCTGACCCTTCCGGGGACTGTATCCCTCTGTTCCCATCCTATTCATGTATTTGTCAAGATGCTCTTTAAAAGTCACTATTGTATCTTCCACTACCTCCCCCAGCAGTGAGCTCCAGGCACCCACCGCCCTCTGCGTAAAAAACTTGCCTCGTACATCACCTTTAAACCTATGCCCCCTAGTAACTGACTCTTCCACCCTGGGATAAAGCTTCTGACTGTCCACACTGTCCATGCTGTTCATAATCTTGTAGACATCTATCAGGCCCCCACCCGCACAACCTCCGTCATTCCGGTGAAAACAACCCAAGTCTCTCCAACCTCTCTTCATAGCTCATGCTCTTCAAACCAGGCAACATCCTGGTAAATCTCTGGATGTCCAGAGATTTCAGAAAAATGCTTTGAAGGAAAAGATACAGTCAAAAAAAACAAACAACCTCTGTGAGATACATCTCCAAACGGTAGACATTGTGGGATGGAGAAAGAAGACAGTCTATGCGAAAGATATGTCTATGTTATCTCCTGCCAGAAATACACAACAGAAGGAATTCTGCTTATTTCTGTACTTGCAGGACAAGATGAAAGCGTCTCTCTGATTCTTGGCAATAGGTTGTCTGTCAGAAGTCACAGTCAAAAAGGAAACTATTCTGAGTGGATCTGCAGAACTGAAGATTTCCAAGTCACCTGCTGGAGTTAATATCACCAGAATCATCCACATTAACAGCTGCATTGTCACCCCAAATACAGCATATGGACAAACTGAGCACTGATTTAGATATTTTTGTAACTGTTATCTTTTACTCAGTTCTCCTTTCCAATCTGCATGTACGTGCAATGGATTTTTGTACTTGTATTAACAGATGCACTTACTCTTTCTTTAACTGAAGAAGCTACTCTTTCTCTTCTTCATCAACAAACCCCTGCAGTGTATGAAATAAGCCCTTTGGCCCAACAAGTCCATCCCAACCCTCAAAGCGTCCTCCCCAGACCCGAGCCCGTATAACCCCACTAATCTACACATCCCTGAACACTACAGGCATCTTAGCATGGCCAATTCACCCTAACTTGCACATCTTTGGGCTCTGGGAGGAAACCAGAGCACCCAGACGAAACTCACACAGACTGAGGGAGAACATGCAAACTCCACACAGACAGTTGCTCGAGGGTGGAATCGAACACAGGCCCCTGGTGCTGTGAGGCAGTAGTGCTCATCACTGAGCAGAGCTTGTAGGGGTTTATAAAGTAATGAAGGGTATAGATGAGGTGAATTGAGGGTGTCTTTTCTCGAGGATGGGGGATTTCAAGACTGAGGGCTACATTTTTAAGGTGAGAGGAGAAAGATTGAAAAAAGACATGAAAAGCAATTATTCTTTATATACGGAAGGAGGCTCGTTTGTGGAATGAACTTCCAGAGGATCTGATAGTTGCAGGTACAGTTACAATGTTTGAAGGACATTTAGATTAAAGCATGAATAAGAAATGTTTGGATGGATGTGGGCCAAATGCAGACAGATGGGACTAGTCAAGTTTGGGATTATGATCGGCACAGACTTGTTGGACCGAAGAGTCTGTATCCGTGCAGTATGACTTTATGACCGTACGAACTTAGATTCTAGAAATGGTGTCAGAGATAATGGGAACTGCAGATGCTGGAGAATCCGAGATAACAAAGTGTGGAGCTGGATGAACACAGCAGGCCAAGCAGCATCTCAGGAGCTCAAAAGCTGACATTTCAGGCCTCGACCCTTCATCAGAGAGGGGGATGGGGGAGGGGGAGAGGATTCTGAAATAAATAGGGAGAGGGGGGAGGCTGATCAAAGATGGATATAGGAGAAGATGGGTGGAGAGGATACAGACAAGTTAAAGAGGCGGGGATGGAGCCAGTAGAGGTGAATGTAGGTGGGTAGGTAAGGAGGGGATAGGTCAGTCTGGGGAGGACAGACTAGTCAAGGGGGCGGGATGAAGTTAGCAGGCAGGAAATGGGGATGCGACTTGAGGTGGGAGGAGGGGATAGGTGGGAGGAAGAACAGGTTAGGGAGGCGGGGACAAGCCGGGCCCATAAATGGTGGTCAGGTCTTGTCATTAAATTTGACAGGAGCTGAGGAAAACTTTTACTTCTGGAAAACTAAACCCTGTACAAATGTGTAGGGATTGGATATCCATAGTGATGATGAAGTGTTGGAGGCCAGGGAATTGGAAGTGTTGGAGGAGGTGGTTGTATCCCCATGCAGAATGTCTAAAAGCTCTTCAATTCTTCCACTCCTGCAGGCCTAACCCAGTGCCCCTTCACCGACACACTCATCCGCTTAACAGAACTTGTTCTTACCCTCAACAGCTTCTCCTTTAACTCCTCCCACTTCCTACAAACTAAGGGGGTGGCCATGGGCACCTGTATGGGCCAAAGCCATGCCTGCCTCTTCATGGGATACTTGGAACAGTCTATTTTCCACTGTTACACTGGCACTATCCCCCACCTCTTTCTCTGTTACATTGATGACTCGTGCTCCCACGAGGATCTTGAACAGTACATCAACTGTACTAACACCTTTCACCCCAAACTCAAACTCACCTGACCATCTCTGATACCTCCTTCTCCTTCCTGGACCTCTCAGACTCCATTTCTGGTGACCGCCTCAAAACTGACATCTACTTCAATCCCACTGACTCCCACAGCTACCTGGTCTACACCTCCCCTCAGCCACCCTCCTGCAAGAATGCGATCCCCTGCTCCCAATTCCCGCCCATCTTCTCTACTACCTCATCCCACTCCCCCATCTCACTGACCAATCCCCACTGCTCCCTACCTGCCCTCACCTATCACCACCCCACTGACATTCCCCAGCCCCACCCTCCTCTATTTATTTCTGAGCTCCCTTCCCCTTCCCCATTTCTGAAGAAGAGTCCCAACCCAAAACAACAACTTTCCTGTTCTGATGCTGCCTGGCCTGCTATGCTCCTCTAGCTCCACACTGTTATGTCTGGCTCCAGCATATGCAGGTCTTGCTATTTCAGAAGAACATTGAGATTTGTTTCAGGTAGGGTTTCCATTCATTGCACTTTGCTTATTTTTAAACTCATAGAAACAGAGAAAATAGGAAAAAATGTAGGACTTTCAGCCCTTCAAGCCTGCTGTTTCATTTAGTCTGATCATGGCTGATCATCCAATGCAGTGCACTGTTCCCACTTTCTCTCTGTACTCTTTGATCCCTTTAACCTTAAGAAGTAATGTCCTCTGGGGAATCCATATTTAACTGGTCAGGCTTACAAGTGACTCCAGACCCACAGCAATGTGACTGACTCTTAACTGCCCTCTGTGCAGTTAGGGATGGGCAATAACAGTCGGTGATGCTCACATCCCATGAAATGAATTTAAAAAACTAACTCTTTCTTGATCATTTTCAATTTGTTAGCCTGTACTGTGGCAGTGAATCTCACAAGGTCATCACTCTCTGGGTGAAGAAACTTCTCGTCCCAGTCCATAATGACCTACTCTGTATCCTTAGACTGTCATCCCTGGTCTGGATTCCATGGTCATCTGGAACACTCTCCTTCATTCACTCATTTAATTTCTCCAACAATTAATGAAATGTAACCTGCCCTGGGCAAAATGTCAATTGACTATCCCAATGCAATCTATGTTTTCCTTCATGACATCAAATTTCATTCAGAAATTAAAGTAAAACCCATCATTGAGGTAATACAATTTCTAATTTCTTGGGTGATCCCTTTCTCCTTTCATTGACAAATAGTCTGCTCCTTTCACACTACTTCTCTTCCAAAGATCTCATAAAATTCTGACTGGCTTATGTGCTGTGTCTTTGCTCACTTTCTTCAATATTCTGAACAATGCAATCTGAGGCTCAGGCAGTTTTCTATTTTAGTCTCATCCATTTTATTGATGTGGTGCCAATTTGGATATTCTACCCCCAGGCAGGAGATTCTTCAGCTATTCTTAATCAACCATAAAAACTGGAGTTACCTTTCACTTATCCCTATCAGCCTCTCACTGTCAAGCTCAACAGACACCTTTACTTTTAATTGGCTCCACAACTTATTTGACAATCAGCTTATTTCTTATGCACCTATGAAGAAGGCCTTTACAATTTTCCTAAATATTCCCCACCAATTTTTATTTTTATGTTTCCTCTTAACTTTCTTTATTTCTTATGTCTTTGCCTTTATGCTACTTCAGCACACTAGAAATAGTTTTCCCTTTGGAAGATGCTGATGCTTGATGCTTTATAATTCATCTTGAGTGGAGTATTAAAAATGGAATGAAACTATCCAAAAATGGCACTGTTTCAGAAAGCATTCGATTCAAGGCTTAGAACTGTCATGCAGTGGACTAAGATTGAAAAGAAAATTTGTGTCCTACAATTCCTTATTACTGTAACAGATTGGTCCGCTCATCCTGTTATTGGAAAGGCTGCACTTGTGTTGTTGCACTAAATAAGGAAGCATCCCAATGAAACAATTGTAATCTTTAGAGTATCCTTGCACTGTCCTTTGTACAATCATCAAGCAGAGGGTTACAATGGGTCAACAGCCAACTGATAGAATAAAAATCAGTCTGAAGGCATCAAATAAACTTATTGAGCACTAATCATTCGCTCTCCTTGCCACGTGCTTCTTTGATTCAAAACTTCATTAGTGTTACATGTAAACTGTACAACAGACCAGTGAGGCATCAACTCTCATTTGGCACAACTGGGTAGGTTCATTCTTCTTGTCTTTTTGTGTTCTCTGCCTGAACACGCTCTAATCCACGATGACTCAACTTGCTCCATGGATAAGGAAAGGAGACAAGTCCTGGATCCACTCCAGACTGAATATGGAGCAAATCCTATCCTGTTGGAAAGTAGGAGTAACATTAGACTTGTTCCTGTAGAGATTAATGATGGGGTGGTATGGCAAAATGGATAAAAAAGTGTAATATTTTTGGTTGTGCGAGGAAGCTTAGAAAAAGGAATATCTTTTCTGTTGTTTACTTAGGAGTCTATCAATATGTTAATGTTCAGCCAATGTTGATTTTAGCTTTTTCCAATGAAAACCATAAAATGTGAAAGTTTGATTCAGTCACTGGGAATTTGATTTTTATTTTTAATGTCATTGGCCTTTACATGCATTGTGACACTTTGGAGATGTTGAGCAGGCCAACATGTTGAGAGGTCAGAAAGTGAGTTACTTGCTGCAGGATTCCATGCCTCTAATCTGCTCTTGTAGCCAGGAAAAAGGCAAAAAAAGATAAGCTGACGGTGTAGTGGTAAAGTTACTGGACTAGTTATCTAGCAATGCCATTCAATCACCATGGACCTGTGGTCTAATGTCGCCATGTCAGATGGTTAGGTTTAGAATTCTATCATTCAATGTAAATGAAGAAAAACTAGCCTAATGCATACATGATATCGTTGCTGATGGATGCAACAACCTCGTCTGGTCAACTAACTTCCTTTACAGAAGGAAATCTGCCAATTTTACCTGGCCTGACCTACATATGACTCCAGACCCGCAGCAATGTTGTTGAGTCTTAACTGACCTCTGAAATGGATGAAAAACACACTCAGTTGCATCAGGTAACCAAAACGTCTGAGGAAAGTCATGAAACCAGATTAATGACATGATATTAATCAGGGTACCAGAAGCAACAATGGCAAAACTAGCCTTGGTAAAAACCTATAATGTTCTCCTGGGACTTGTGTTAAAATTGGGAGAACTGTCCCAATGACTAGTCTAGCAACAGACCAGTTTTCATACTCATGGAATCATAACTTAAAGATACTGGCACCATCACAAACATTACTATCAGTTGTGACACTGTGGCACAAACTCAGTGGAATTTATTCTGAGAGTTCTTAACATTGACCCTGGACTCCATAAAGCCTCACAACATCAGGACCATAAGATGATAAGCCTATAAGATATAGGAGCAGAATTAAACCATTTGGCTCATTGAGTCTGGTCCTCCATTCAATCATGGCTGATATGTTTCTCAATGTTTATTCTCCTGCTTTCTGTCCATAGCCCTTGATTGCCGTATGAACCAAGAACTTGTCTTAAATATACTCAATATCATGGCCTCCATAGCCTTCTGCACCAATGAGCTGAACAGAGTCACCACCCTCTGGCTAAAACAAATTCTCCTCATCTCAGTTCTCAAGGTTCATCCTTTTAGTCTGAAGCTGTGAGCTTAGGTCCAAGTCTCTCCTACTAGTTCAAACACCTTCTTCTCATCCACACTATCAATGCCTCTCAGTATTCTGTAAGTTTCAATGAGATCCTCCCTTATCCTTCCCAACTTCATCAAATACAGGCTCAAAATCCTCATATGACAAGCCCATCATCCCATAGATCATTCTTGTAAACCTCCTCAGGACCCACACACCAATGTCAGCATATCCTTGGTTAGATATGGGGCCCAAAACTGCTTGCAGTATTCCAAATATAGCCTGACCACAGCCTTATATGTTTGCAGCAGCATATTTTTGCTGTTGTATTCGAGTCCTCTTGAAATGAATACTAACATTGTATTTGCCTTCCTGACTGCAAACTGAACCTTTATGTCAACCTTAAGAGAGGCCTGAACTAAGACTTCTAAATCCCTATGTACCTCAGATTTCTTAAGCTTCTTCCATTTAGAAAATAATCTACACCTCTACTCTTCCCACCAAACGTGCACAACCTCACACTTTCCAAATTGTATTACATCTGCTACTTCTTTGCCCATTCTCCCAGTTTATCCAACTCCTTCTGCAGCAACCCCACTTCATCAAAACTACCTGTCCTTCCACCTATCTGCAACTTAGCAGCAAATGCCTTCAGTTGCTTTGCCCGGATTATTAATGTATGACATGAATAGTTGTGGTCCAAATTGGGACCTGTACAAATTCCACGAGTCACTGGCTTCCATTCTGAAAACGACCCCTTTATCCTCACTCTCTGCCTTCTGCCGGTCAGTCAGCCCTCTATCCATGTCAATACCTTATCCCTATCACCATTGTCTCTTATCTTTTTTTAGCAGCCTCCTATATTGAGCCTTGTCAAAGGCCTTCTAAAAATCTGAATAGATCATATCCACTGACTCTCCTTTGTTTAATGTGCTCAACACCACCTGACAAAGCTATGCTGAACTCAGCCCTATTTTACTGTGCACTTCCAAGTACATCCATCCTTAATAATCAACTCCAAAACCAAACTAATGACCAAAGTCAGGCTAACTTGTCTACAGTTTCCTATCTTCTGCTCCCTCCCTTCTTAAATAGAGGTGCAATATTAGCCAGTTTCCAGACTTCTAGAATACTCCCTGACTTTTTTATATTATTTCAAAAATATACTTTATTCACAAAAGAAACTTTGTATATATACATTGACTCAAAGGCAGTTTGGTTCTACAGAGTTGCATATCAAATAAAACACAAAACATTGAAGCTCGACTATCCGTAAAACCAAAGTGTTATCTTAAACATACACTACTAACATTTACCTAAAATTGACTGGGAGGGTCTGATAACTAAACAGACCTCAGATAGTGATCTTTCCGTACAGAACTTTGGCAACAGCTGACCCAAGCTTTAGTGCATCCCTCAGCATGTAGTCCTGGGCCTTGGAATATGCCAGTCGGCAACACTCGGTCAGGGTCAACTCCTTGTTGTGGAAGACCATCACGTTTCAGACAGGCCAAAGGGTGTCTTTCACCGAGCTAATGGTCTTCCAGGCACAGTCGATGTTTGTCACGGTGTGTGTCCCAGGGAACAGTCCGTAGAGCGCAGAATGCCACATCATGGAGCTGCTCGGGACAAAGCTCGGCAAAATCCACTGCAACTTCCCCCAGACTTCCTTTGCAAAAGCATATTCCAGATGGAGATCTGTGACAGTCTCTACCCTCCCACAGTCACTTTGAGGGCAGCGTGCGGAGGCACAGTCCGACCGGATGTACATGAAGGATCTCAGAGGTAGTGCTCTTCTCACCCACCAGCCAAGTGATATCTTGGTGTTTGTTAGAAAGTTCTGGTGATGAGGCTTTCTGCCAAATGACTTTGACAGTCTGTTCAGGGAAGCGCACGATGGAATCCACCCTCTCCTCATATTTACTCACTGTCTTGGGGACAGGTGATTTGGACTGGTCCAGCCACTTGGAACGTTCGGGGCAGTGAAGCCAGTCCCATCCTTTGCAACACAGGGGACAGGAAGAACCTGGCATGTAGTGACTCTTGGTGTTTGCATACTGAGGGCCGATGCAGAGCTTGATGCAGCTGCATCCAAAGGTGTACATCAGGATGAGGAGAACATAAAGTTTTGTACATGAAATCCATGCAGATCCAGTCTATCTTAGGTTTCCGGATGAAATGGAAGATGGCTCAGCTGACTGAAACTGCACAGTTTTGGAGGACAGACGAGACCTGTGCTACCTACAATGATAGGGAGAGTACCTCACACCTGATGATCAGGTTTTTATCCACAATGAGGGCATGGTGCTCCCGAAGGACCAGTTCCTGCTTCTCTTTGGTGATGCACTCCTCCCAAGATTTTGTGCATGGTCTGATGCCTCCAAACCATATTCTGAGCATCTTCAGGGAATCTGTCCTGACTGCGAAGGAAATGAAGGTTGGTTGGCCCAGTTCCCAAAGAACATGTCTTGCTCTTGCCTCGATTTACCTTGGCTCCCGAGGCCAGTTCACATTGGTCACAGATACTCCTGAGCCTGCGCATTGACGGTGAATCCAAGCAGAAAATGGTGACATCGTCCTTGTACAAGGAGGTTTGACTTGCAGACCTCTGTTGTCTTGAATAGTCACCCCTCTGAGGCTCACATCCTTTCCGATGGACTCAACAATCACTCTATGCAACGCACAAATACGGCAGGAGACAGTGGGCAGCCCTGCCTGACTCCAGATCTGTTCAGGAACCTTTCTGATTCCAACTCATTGATTGAGACTGCGCTAACGACGTTGGTGTAGAGCAGTTGAATCAGCAGGCTCCCTCCCCAAATCCCATTTTGGAGAGAACATCCCACATGTTGATATGTGATATCCTGTCAAAGGCCTCCTGGTCCTTACTGATGAGATGGCGGTCCACCAACCTGTGTGCACACAGGCGATTGTAACCCTTAGGAGCACGAGACTCTCAGAGATTGTCCTGCCCTGTGCAGTACAGGTTTGGTTGGGGTGAATCACTGATCCCGGAGCAGACCTGATCCGGTTGGTGATGACATTAGACAGGATTTTGTAATCTCTACTTTCCAATTTCTACTTTCCTCCCTCTTCCCCCTTCTGCTTGTAGATGAGAGTGATGCTATCTCATGGATTTATACATGCCGCCTGCCAGAAGCATACTGTTGTACACCTCTAGCAGGTCCTGGCCAATCAAGTCTCTCAGAGCTGAATACAATTCGGCCAGTAAGCCCTCACTTTTGGGAGTTTCATTCTTTTCTATAAAGACTTGAGGGCCTTGGTCTGCTCATCCAGAGATAATGACTGGTCCAACCTCTCCCATGTGCTGTCGTCTAAGACATCTGTGATAACTGGTAGGCTACACTGTCTGTGGGCTTTATGTCATGTGGTTTGGCATAACAGGATTTGCTGATCCTTGGGATGTTAGACTGAGTTGACATTACCGAGTTATTTTCTTCAGGTTGCTGAGCACAGAACTCTCCTTGCGCACTTTCTGGAGAAGAAACTTGAGCACATTTCATCCTGCTCCACAGTGCAGACCCTGGACCGGAATATAAACTTGGAGGCCTCTGACGCAAAGAATGAGGTTTGCTGGCACTTCACCTCTTGGAGATCCGCCATGACATTGACCCCGATCATCTGTAACAGGAATAGATTCTGCACGGTTTTCTGGGGTTTAGGCAGTTTTGCCACCCTCTCTCTTGCCTTCTCAACACCTTTGGGGACAAAGAACTTCTTGATGTTCCCTTGACTGAGTCTCCGGCAGATTGGTGGGAAACAAAGTGGATATTCACAGCTTTCCAAGCTGTGTAGTTCCTTTTGGGCCCCTCAATGCTTGGGGTCAACAATTTAACATTTAGCTCCCATATTTCCTTGCCAGCCTGTTGGTCATCCTGTACATGACAGCATTGCTGGAGAGGGCAGTAGAGTCGGCCTCATTAGGGGCATTTAACCGGCTATTAGATAGACATTTGGGTGATAGTATAAGGCAGGGGTGGAAGTTAGATAGACCTCAGGATTAGGGTAAAGGTTTGGCACAACATTGTGAGCTGAAGGGCCTGTACTGTGCTGTGCTGTTCTTTGTAGTCAGCCAGCAGGAAGTAGGGGCTCACAGGAACATCAGGCTGACGTCAGTGGATCAGCACCAAGGGCACACAAGACACAAACAGGAACACTACCCTTGAGCAGACAAATCCATCTGGACCCCGAGACCCTCATTGGCCTAGCCTCCACCGACACGCTCATCCGCCTAGCCTCCATCAGTACGCTCATCCGCCTAGCCTCCACCAACACGCTCATCCGCCTAGCCTTCACCGACACCCTCATCCGCCAGGCCTCCACCGACACACTCATCCGTCTGGCCTTCACCGACACGCTCATCCTCCTGGCCTCCACCGACACTCTCATCCGCCAGGCCTCCACCGACACATTCATCCGTCTGGCCTCCACCGACACCCTCATCCATCTAGCCTCCACCGACACACTCATCCGTCTGGCCTCCACCGACACCCTCATCCGCCAGGCCTCCACCGACACACTCATCCGTCTGGCCTCCACCGACACCCTTATCTGCCTGGCCTCCACCGACAAACTCATTCGCCTAGCCTCCACCGACACCCTCATCTGCCTGGCCTTCACCGACACCCTCATCTGCCTAGCCTCCACGGACAAACTCATCCGCCTAGCCTTCACCGACACCCTCATCCGCCTAGCCTCCACCGACGCACTCATCTGCCTAGCCTTCACCGACACCCTCATCGGCCTAGCCTTCAGCAACACGCTCATCCGCCTGGCCTTCACCGACACACTCATCCGCCTGGCCTCCACCGACACACTCATCCGTCTGGCCTCCACCGACACCCTCATCCAACTAGCCTTAACCGAACACCCTCATCTGCCTAGCCTCTACCAACACGCTCATCCGCCTAGCCTCCACCGACGTGCTCATCCGCCTGGCCTCCACCGACACGCTCATCCACCAGGCCTCCACCGACACCCTCATTCGCCTAGCCTCCACCGACACACTCATCCGCCTGGCCTCCACCGACACCCTCATCTGCCTGGCCTTCACCGACAACCTCATCCAACTAGCCTCAACCAACACGCTCATCCGCCTAGCCTCCACCGACAGCCTCATTCGCCTGACCTCCACCGACACACTCATCTACCTGGTTTTCACCGACACATTCATCCGCCTAGCCTTCACCGACACCCTCATCCGCCAAGCCTCCACCGACACCCTCATCCGACTAGCCTTCACCGACACCCTCATCCGCCTAGTCTCCACCGACACCCTCATCCAACTAGCCTTCACCGACACCCTCATCCGCCTAGTCGCCACCGACACCCTCATCCGACTAGCCTTCACCGACACCCTCATCCGCCTAGTCTCCACCGACACCCTCATCCAACTAGCCTTCACCGACACCCTCATCCGCCTAGTCTCCACCGACACCCTCAACCAACTAGCCTTCACCGACACCCTCATCCACCTAGTCTCCACCGACACCCTCATCCGCCTAGTCTCCACCGACACCCTCATCCAACTAGACTTCACCGACACCCTAATCCGCCAGGCCTCTACCAACATACTCATCTGCCTGGCCTCTACCGAAACTCTCATCCGCCTAGCCTAAACCGACACCCTCATCCGCCTAGCCTCCACCGACACCCTAATCCACCTAGCCTCCACCGACACCCTCATTCGCCTGGCCTCCACCAACACACTCATCCGCCTAGTCTCCACCGACACCCTCATCCAACTAGCCTTCACCGACACCCTCATCCGCCTAGCCTCCACCGACACCCTCATCCAACTAGACTTCACCGACACCCTAATCCGCCAGGCCTCTACCGACATACTCATCTGCCTGGCCTCTACCAAAACTCTCATCCACCTAGTCTCCACCGACACCCTCATCCAACTAAACTTCACCGACACCCTAATCCGCCAGGCCTCTACCGACATACTCATCTGCCTGGCCTCTACCGAAACTCTCATCCGCCTAGCCTAAACTGACACCCTCATCCGCCTAGCCTCCACCGACACCCTAATCCACCTAGCCTCCACCGACACCCTAATCCGCCTAGCCTCCACCGACACGCTCATCCGCCTAGCCTCCACCGACACCCTCATCCAACTAGCCTTCACCGACACCCTCATTCGCCTGGCCTTCACCAACACCCTCATTCGCCTAGTCTCCACCGACACCCTCATCCAACTAGCCTTCACCGACACCCTCATCCGCCTAGTCTCCACCGACACCCTCATCCAACTAGCCTTCACCGACACCCTCATCCGCCTAGTCTCCACCGACACCCTCATCCAACTAGCCTTCACCGACACCCTCATCCGCCTAGTCTCCACCGACACCCTCATCCAACTAGCCTTCACCGACATCCTCATCCAACTAGCCTTCACCGACACCCTCATCCGCCTAGTCTCCACCGACACCCTCATCCAACTAGCCTTCACCGACACGCTCATCCGCCAGGCCTCCACCGACACTCTCATCCGCCTAGCCGAACTCATCCTCACCCTGAACAACTTCTCTTTCAATTCCTCCCACTTCCTACAGACTAAGGGGGTGGCCATGGGCACCCACATGGGCCCAAGCTATGTCTGCCACTTTGCAGGTTACGTCGAACAGTCCCTCTTCTGTACCTACTCTGGCCCCAAACCCCATCTCTTCCTCCGTTACAATGATGACTGTATCGGCGCCGTCTCGTGCTCCCGAGAGGAGCTTGAACAGTTCATCCACTTCACCAACACCTTCCACCCCAACCCTAAGCTCACCTGGACCATCTCTACCACATCCCTCACCTTCCTGGACCTCTCAGTCTCCATCTCAGGCAATCACCAAGAAACCAATGTCCATTTGAAGCCCACTGACTCCAACAGCCACCTAGAATACACCTCCTCCTACCCATCTTCCTGCAAAAATTCCATCCCCTATTCCTAATTCCTTCACCTCTGCCATATCTGCTCCCAGGATGAGGCATTCCACTCCGGCACATCCCAGATATCCAAGTTCTTCAAAGGCCGCAACTTCTACCCCGCGGTGGTCGAGAACGCCCTCAACCGTGTCTCTCGCATTTCCCACAACTCATCCCTCACACCCCGCCCCCACAATAACCGCTACAAGAGAATCCCCCTCGTCCTCACACACCATCCCACCAACCTCTGGATACAATGCATCATCCTCCGACACTTCCGCCATCTACAATCTGACCCCAACACCCAAGACATTTTTCCATTCCCACCCTTGTCTGCCTTCCAGAGAGACCACTGTCTCCGTGACTCCCTTGTCCGCTCCACACTCCCCTCCATCCCCACCACACCCGGCACCTTCCCCTGCAACCGCAGGAAGTGCTACACTTGCCCCCACACACCCTCCCTCACCCCTATCCCAGGCCCCAAGATGACTTTCCACATCAAGCAGATGTGTGCCTGCACATCCGCCAATGTGGTATACTGCATCCACTATACACAGTGTGGCTCACTCTACACTGAGGAAAACAAGCGGAGACTTGGGGACCGTTTTGCAGAACACCTCCACTCGGTTCACAATAAACAACTGCACCTCCCAGTCGCGAACCATTTCCACTCCCCCTCCCATTCCTTAGATGACATGTCCATCCTGGGCCTCCTGCAGTGCCATAATGATGCCACCCGTAGGTTGCAGGAACAGCAAGTCATATTCCGCTTGGGAACCCTGCAGCCCAATGGTATCAATGTGGATTTCACCAGCTTCAAACTCTCTCCTCCCCCCACTGCATCCCAAAACCAGCCCAGCTCGTCCCTGCCTCCCTAACCTCTTCTTCCTCTCACCTATCCCCTCCTCCCAACCCAAGCCACACCTCCATTTCCTACCTACTAAACACATCCCGCCCCTTTGACCTCTCCATCCTCCCCGGACTGACCTATTCCCTCCCTACCTCCCCACCTCTCCTCTCCACCTATCTTCTCCTCTATCCATCTTCGATCTGCCTCCCCCTCTCTCCCTATTTATTTCAGAATCCTCTCCCCATCCCCTTTTCTGATGAAGGGTCTAGGCCTGAAACCTCAGCTTTTGGGGTCCTAAGATGCTGCTTGGCCTGCTGTGTTCATCCAGCTCCACACTTTGTTATCTCGTGGTCACACCCTGAACCTCACTATGAGTTATAATCCCTCTAGCCCTGATGGTTTAATCACCTTTGGAAATTTCAGATTCCCCACATATTCTTCTTAATGATGGTCACAGCTCTCAAGGGTCAGTCTGGACTTTATGGGCCAAATTGCCTGCTTCCACACAGTCAGGGTTCGATGATTCTATGAATTCATAAGTCAGTGTCCAGGGGAGAGCACGCACTCCACCTACATCTGGTTTGGAATAGTTAAATTGCTCAGCAAGATCCAAATCAGAACCAATCAAAATAAACACCTATTTAAATGCCCACCCAGTTCTAATGGAGGTTAATACCAGCATGACTTTTTCAGTGATCGCAGAAGTACCCTTTAACAAAATTAATTCTGTGGTCATCTCCGAAGTTTGTGCAAGACCTCGGCTGGACTGAGAACCTATACCAGGGATCCTTTACACATTTAGGGTACAACTTCAATTCTAATCTCCTATGAGAAGCTGCTGGTTCAGTTATCAGTGATTGTAATAAAAAGCCCAGGCCCAAACTTGATGTGTAGAATTAATTGAGAAATTGGTTACTCAGGAAGGTCTGGAGACAATTAAAGGAGCCAAGGCCACCTTGCATGTTGACCAGGAAGCAATTCCATGATTCCGCAACGCTCGCTTAGTACCAATTACCTTCCAGGCAAAAGTAGAGGCAGAAATCAGAAGGTTGGAAAGTGATGGAATAATCAAGCCAGTCCAGTTTGCAGAATGTTCAGCCCTATGTGATGGTCATGCTGAATGTGAAGCCCAAGAGAGTAAGTTCACGCGTGTGGGGATTTTAAAAAATGGTAAACCTCTTTTCACTGCTGGATATATACCCAATCCCTTGCAAAGAGGATTTATACACTGGGGGTGGGGGACTGTCCTTCGCAAAGTTGGACATGAGCCATGCATACTTGCAATTGTGGTTAGATGAGGATTCCTAGAAGTATACTACAATTAATACCTATAAGGGTTTGTACTAAAATGTGAGACTTCCATTTAAGGTATCATCAGTCTGTGCACGTTTTCAGCAGATGATGAAGAACATTGTCCAATTTTGGGCCCCACACCTCAGGAAGGACATACTAGCCCTGGTGCGTGTCCAGCGGAGATTCACACGGATGATCCCTGGAATGATAGGTTTAACGTATGATGAACGGCTAAGCATCCTGGGATTGTACTCTTTAGAGTTTAGAAGGTTGAGGGGAGATCTAATAGAAACTTACAAGATAATGTATGGCTTAGAAGGGGTGGACGCTAGGAAGTTGTTTCCGTTAGGCGGGGAGACTAGGACCCGTGGGCACAGCCTTAAAATTAGAGGGGGTAAATTTAAAACTGAAATGAGATGACATTTCTTCAGCCAGAGAGGAGTGGGCTTGTGGAATTCATTGCCGCGGAGTGCAGTGGAGGCTGGGACGTTGGAAGCCTTCAAGGCAGAGATCGACAAATTCTTGATCTCAAAAGGAATCAAGGGCCACGGGGAGAGTGCAGGGAAGTGGTGTTGAAATGACCATCAGCCATGATTTAAATGGTGGAGTGGGCTTGATGGGCCGAACGGCCTTACTTCCACTCCTATGTCTTATGGTCTAACATTTTACAAGGTCTAGACCAGGTCACCATTTGTTTAGATGACATGCTAATGACAGGGAAGATCAATAAGGAGCAGTTAGAGAACTTGGGCATAGTCTTTAGACATTTCTTCGAGACAGGCATAAGCTTTAGAAAGGAAAAATGTGTTTTCCAGGCCCCCTAAGTGACCTACTTCAGCTACAGAGTTGACAACGCCAGGCTACATCTGTTGGAGGATAAAGTGAGGACAATCAAACGTGCTTTGGCTTCTAGGTTTGCACTGGAACTTAGGTCTTTCCTTGGGCTGGTAAGTTATTCCAAAAGCTTCGTGCATATCTTGGCCTCCATCCTGGTACATTTGTATCACCTCCTAAAAAAGGGGCAGCTTTGAAAATGGGCACACAGCCAAGCCATAGCTTTCAGGGAAGTGAAGAAACAGCTTTCATCCTCTAAAGTGTTGGCACACCATGACACAAAGTGAGATCTGGTATTGACACAAGTGTCTCCCCTTGTGGATGTAAATGTGTAATAATAACGGACCCCAGCTAGTCCTGCTAAAAGAGGACAAGGCAGTGGTGTCCATTGCTTCAGGCCGAATTCAGTGGTGGGCTCTGATACTAAGTGCGTATAATTACAAGTTGGAACACTGCCTGAAAGGCCATAATCAAACGCGGATGCATTGAGCCACCTTTCATTGGCAGATACACCAGCGCGGTACTGCCACTGAATTATCCGGACATCGTTCCAGTCACAGCTGACAATATCAGACTCTGTACATGGAAACGTCCGGTCCTGGCAACACTCAAATGGCTGGTGGCGATGGGGGAGACCAAAGGTCCGTCACAAACCAAAACATTTTTGGACCATTTTTGGTGAGACCAAATCACCGTACAGGATGGCTTTTATTATTATGGGGAGTAAGGCTGAGTCCCAGCAAAGATATTGGCTGAACTCCACAGGCGTCATCCAACGGTCTCCAAACTGAAGATGTTGGCAGCAGGTTAGGTCTTGATTGGTCACGTCTGGATGCAAGCATAGCCGCGTTGGTGGGGCTGCACCCAGAGCGCCAACGAGGACATAAGTTACTGCCAGCAGCTCACCCACATTTGTGGGAAATGCTGAGTAAATCCTGGGCTTGGCTACACGTTGACTATGGAGATCCTTCCATCAGCTAAATATTCTTAGTCATTGCGGGTGCCCACTCAAAATGTTTGGACGTGCATAGGATTCATTCAGCAAATTTGGGGATGATGATAGTAAAACTGTGCACATCTTTTGCAATACTTGGACTCTTGGAAAAGTTGGTCACAGATAATGGGCCATTGTTTACCACCAGGGAATTTGACTATTTCCGAAAGTTGAATGGTATTCGATATTTCAGGACAACAACTACCATCCATTTTTCAATGGTCTGGCAGAAAGACTGGTCCAAACTTTGAAGGCAGTCTTACAGAAACAACCTGCAGTCTCAGCCGATGCCAATCAGCCCCAGTTCCTGTTTGATTACTGGGCCACTCCTCATGCAATTGCAGGGAGAGCTCCAGCAGAGTTGCTAGTGGGGAGAAGACTAGTTAAATCTGATCTTCCCAGACCTGGGGGTGGGAACAGTAAAACAGCTTCAGGAACACCAATGCAGACAAAACTCTGCTAGGCAAGAGAGACAGTTTACTTCAGAGGACAAAGTTTGGTGTCAAAACCATGTCAATGCTCCTGCATGGTTAAGAGACATGGTCAGCACAAGGTCAGGTCCAGTGGCATGTAAAGTTCAGGTTGGTGTGATTGTCCTGAACAAGCATGTGGACTATATAAAAGCTGCAAATTCACAAACAGGGTGGGAGCAAAACATGTCTGGCTCTTTGGAACAGTTGTAAAGGCTGGAGGAACCTATGGGTTCTGAATCTCCAAGTGTGAAGAGACCTCAGAATCTGAGATGGACACAGCCATGAATTTATTCTGAGATCCTCTGGGCATAAGAGGTGAGCTAATGTGTATTTCACACGGCCAATATTTGAGGCAGAGTTGGGGGAATCTGATTCAGTGCTAAAATGCCCCAGGAAGAGCTACAAAAAAAAACAGCCTATGTTTTCAGACCCAGAGGGAGGGATACAGTGATTGTAACAAGGCCAGCCAGCTGAAAGATAGAATATGAGTTCCCTTTTGGGGGCTGTTAATCTGGTCCAATCAGGCTTTCCTGGCTGAAAGGTAAAAACAGGAGTGTCAGACAGCCTGACACTCTAAGAACTGCCTCTGATGGAGCTGGATCAGTTTTAAGGACATACCATGTTTAAACAAAAGGTTCATTGGTGACATGATGCCTGCATCTGCAGAGTTATTTCACACATGACACACTCTGACAGCTTTCCAGCTATCTGGCTTTCTTATGGAAGAATCCGCCACACTCAATTCTCCTTCAATTTGATAAGGCCCACTAAGCCTTGCTTCTAAAGGTTCACCTACCACAGGTAGCAACGCTAACACTTTGTCTCCTGTGGCGAAACTACAAATTTTTGATTTCTTCTCTGCTTTCTGCTTCATCACATGCTATGCTACTTTCAAATGCTATCTAGCCAACTCACCCACTCTATTTACTATTTCCCTAAAGTTTGGCAAATAGTCCATATATGTGTCTCTGGCCTTTGATTTATCAACTTTTCCTTAATTAATTTCAGTAGTCCTCGCATTTCATTTCCAAAAACTAATTCAATCGGATTGAATTTAGTTAATTTATTAGGTATGTCCCTAATTGCAAAAATGTACAAATGAAATTTCTTCATCCCAATCCCCTGGATAGTCTTGACTATACGCCCTTAATATGGTCTTTAAAGTTTGATGACACAAATCTAATGTTCCCTGTGATTCTGGATGGTCTGCAGTGGATTTGAATTATTTTATTCCTAAGCTATCCATAATGTCTCCGAAAAATTTTGAGGTAAGATTTGACTCTAGATCTGATTGGATCTTTGTGGGTAATCTGTGTCTAGTACGAAATTTGAATAACTCTTCCAGAATCCTTTTAGCTGTGATATTGCACGATGAAATTGCCTCCAGCAATTCAGTAAGTACATTCATTATGATCAGATCCCCACTTTCTGTTTTAGGTAGAGGTCCTATACAATCATTCCGACTCTTGTAAAAGGCTCCTGAAATGTGGGAATGGGTATTAAAGATACTGGTTTTATCACTGCCTGAAGTGTGTGGCATGTCCAGCAAAGATCAATCACATTTCTATACAATCCAGGTCAATAAAATTGTTTTATATTTTGGTTTGAGATTTCCTTACACTTGAATGACCTCATACTGGTAATTCATGGGCCACTCGCAACACCTTCTTCCTGTAACCCATTGGTAACACAGCTTGGCTAACTTGTGCCCATTTTTGATCTGCCTGAATATGTGATGGGTCTCCATTTCCTCATTGAGAATTTATTTTTAAGATAGTAATCTTCAGGGATACACTCAGATTCTTTTTTGGTGAATGTGTTTTGATACAACTGCTTTAATAGTTCATCTTCTTGATGTAATTCAACTAATCGCTCTGTACTGAAAATATCCACTTTGTCCTCCACCTATTCTTGTTTTTTGTTTCTCTCAACAATTTGATCTAAACATAGTTTCTGGCAATTGAACTTCAGCTTCCTTACATTTCTTTGATTTCTCCTGACTTTTCCACCTGTGGCTTTGTCACCACACAGTCATGAAAAATCTCAAGATATACTTCCTGTAACATCTCAGTCACCTGATTTTCCACTGGCTTTGCAGCCACAGTAGATATTACGCCCAGCTGTGATTCAGCTATATCATTTCCAAGGATAATATGTATTTCCGGAACCAAGAATTTCTCTATTCACCACTTTTTACCAGACTCTCCAACCTCACCTTATACAATGAAACACTTCGCTTCTCATTACGAATTCAACAGATTCCCACCTTTTCTGGCAGTACTCCTTCTAAAGCACATACCTCCTTATCTCTCACCATCAAAGATTGATTTGCCCATGAATCTCTTAAAATTTTAATTTCTTTACCTATTCCTCCTGGTACACACGAATAAACCTTACCCTCAGGGAATTTCTGTAAAGAGACCTGTTACTTTCTTATTAACCAACCCCAACCATACTGTACATTCTTTTGCAGCTCTTTAGCTTCCACTGGGATCTCCTTTACCACTTTAATAAATCCCACTGATTTATCCTGTTTTACTACATCTGTCTTACCAGCGTTTTTCTTAAACGACCAATGCTGAAACTTCATGTGTCCCACTTTAGTATCG